>NC_137057.1:22872430-23167430 GCF_032717465.1 Coenobita brevimanus | reverse complement strand
CATCAAGCTGCGTTCTCTCCAACTCACACACACCCCTCTCTCATATGTCACAACAACTCGATTCTATATCTATTTCTAAGTCTCTCCTTACCCCCACCTCACTTACATACAGTCTTCTAGTCAGTCTTTCATGCTCCAGTCCCTTCACATGGCCAAACTATCACTGAGTATTTCTGCTAACACTTCCAATCACCACCACATAAACAGCACAGCGCCCCGTCACATTTGTTTTTTAGTCATCTATTTTCAGTTTAGCAGCAGGCGTACTGTAAATCCGTAAGCAATAAGTTCTTCTGATCCTGTACAATAGCTCTGACTGAATGGGAGTTGATATTAAGATTTCACGCCAAACACAGGCCTAACTATAAATGCGAACTCTCAAGGTGCGATACTCGACCATTTTTACGACTGATTCTCCGTCGTATTTGGACTTGCTTTTGCAGGTGGAAAAGGGAAGGAGAAGGCCAAGTCTTTCCATGTCCCCTGTTAATCCTATAAAAAGCAAATCTCATCCACGAGAGGAACATTATCGTTGATTATATCTGTATTGTGCAGGAAGAACAAGGAAAGGAGAATGAATAATGTTCCCATGTCCCTAGTTCTTCCTATCTATCTATTCTATCTATTGCCAGACGCCTCAATCCCGTTTGGGGTGGCCACAAACAAATCGCCTCCAAGTCGCCCTGTCCCCCGCCATTTCACTCCCCTGCTCCCAACTCACACCCCTCTCTCTCATATACCTCTCCACCCCATCTCTCCATCTCATCCTCGGCCTCCCCCTCCCTCTTTCCCCCTCCACCTCACTCACATACACTCTCTTCGTCAGTCTTTCACCCTCCATCCTCTCCACATGGCCAAACCACCTCAGTGTGTTCCTCATAACGCTTCCTATCACATCCACATCAACACCACAACGCTCCTTTATTCCTGCGGAAGCAAATCAATTTACGACAGGGATTCGATTGTAAATGTGTCTGAGTATCCTACCCTAGGCTCCAGTGATCACATTTAGCTCAGTAAAAGAGTATGGCGCTGGCTGGAGCTAAACACGAACGATAGTATAAGAGGGTTAAGGTGGTGGCTAGAAGTTCTGCTTGACTAATGAGACGCAGTTCATGAGGATACCGCTACTTGTATAATCTAACAAAGCCCTGAACTACCGACTGTTTTAGCTGTTTAGGACAGGACCTCAATCACTTATATTCATACTATCATAAAACAATTTTATTTCAATGAGGAAAGGTTTCTGGTGTTGCAAATATTAATTAAGCCCATATCAATCCCCTCCAGCTCGGGAATAGTCTCGTAAGCCTAGTAAAATCATCTGAAAGTGGCAAGAACTTAATAAGAAAATGCGTCATTATTGAGAAGTGGTTAAGTTGGTTGTAAAGCCCTCAACCTCGGGAAGAAACAGAGGGTTATACTTTTTTTTTTTTTTTTTTTTAACTTGGTCTGAAATTGTCATCTCTCCGTCATGAATGCAGAGTCGAAGTAAAAGGTGAGCACAATAATATGGTGTCAGTCACCAGGAAGTGGTAGGCCTACAGAAGAGGTATAACTCGTTATTATTGTCTTTCTGTCGCTGAGGAAAGTGCAGAACGATAAACTGGGCCAAGTTAACATGAAAGAACTACAGTAGAAGGTATGATTCCTGACTGTACAATTACTGACAAAGATATCGTTCTATAATTTACTCAATGGCACACCTGTTACATATTATTCTGAGAAGTTTGCCGAGCTTCGGAGGTCGCATTACCTGGCTTGGAAAGACATTGCTCACTGTTACTTTATACTGTATGTTGTAATTTTGTGACTCGATATTGATGTCCACAACTGCACTGTTGAGCTCAAAAGTTCTGAATATGGGGTTCTGAAATACCAACCCTTGTGCACTAGGATATAAAATGATCTCTGCATTAACGCCATTGAATATCTGCAACCTTATACATCGACACTGTCAAATGTATATCTCACTGGCACCTGCATATGTCCGTATCTTCTTAGACATACCAACCATAGGGATGAGGATTATATCAAATATATTTCGTACACACACGTATGTAAAGATTACGAGTGTAAAGATAATTTCTGACCCAAGTGTACACAAGAATGTATTTATTAAATAACACTCTTGTCTGCTCATTATCAATAGTTTGCTCGAAACTGTTCAGTCAGATGCACTATGACTTTAATGAACTAATGAGTACAGTGGGAAAAAAGTGGAGTTGTCAGATTACAACAAATGTTCTCGGATAAGAGTTTCAACAAACCACAATTTATCGGTTGTTGGCATCACATTCTGGACAGGATTCTCTGTTTGGCGATGGACGAAAAACTTAGCGCTAACACCAGTTCTCCAAACATCGAATATCCATTTGTGTCTCAACCAATAAAGAATCATGAAAAACTAAAATCACAGTTTGTTAATGGAACAGAAGAGATCCTCGATAAGTCAGGATAAGAGATGACATGAAGTTTTTGTGCTATTTAACACGAGTGTTTAGATTTTTTGAAGAAAAAGGGCATTTTCCTTTGATTAACTTTCACAGAATTCCGAATATCAGTAATGTGAGGTGGAATTCAAGGGCAATGCTCGCTGTCCTTGCATTCATTTTTAAACTTACAACAAGTAAGACTTTGGAGAAGATATGCAGATTCATTTCGTACGAATGGGCAGAGTAGTGGTTTACTAATCAGATGTACAATGAAAATGACTTAAAGAACTTATCAGAAATATTGAAACCATACAAAAAATCACTAAATCCATTGTGGAATCACTGGAAGCAGGAGCCATCCTTCCTCAAGATACCAAGAAGTAACCAGTGTGCAGAACGTGCAATCAAAACGATGCGGGAACTTTATGCTGCCTACTGAATGAAAGCCAAACTGCGACTTAGATTTATTCTAGGCAATAAACACGGTTTTAAGTATTAATGCATTTGTATAAGCTCTTTTGTTTTTTTTTAATTTTTATACATGTAAATATACTATCTATCTATCTTTCTATTGCCAGACGCCACAATCCGGTCAGGGGTGGTCATTTGACTTATTTGTTTTACAAGGAGGGGCGCTAACCCTCCACCAACCCTCTAGCTGATATGTAGGGAGCACGTATGGTTTGGTTATATGATTACCACCCAGCGTTGTAAATGTTTTCTTGGCTTACAGGAAACCATTTGGCTTGTCACTCAATGTAAAGCCACCTGTACAGGAAAGAAAAGCAATAAGAAGTGGCAGGAAAGATGGGAGAAATAGGAAGAGAGGAGCAGAGGCACAGAAAAAGAATGATACAGGCTAAGGAAGACGTGAGCGGCACTACATCAAGTGCGTGGATGATGGTCGCCACCACCTACCACTAATGTAAATATACACTTGCAAAAATTTAAGTTTTTTTTTACTTCGGGGTGACCTTTTTTATTTTTTTAATGAGAGGAATAAGGGCTTTTTTGTTTGTTGGTTTATAGGCAAAAGTTCATCGACTTGAGGTACAGGAACATATGGTTGTAAAAAAGTTATAATCCTAATAACCACACACTTGTAAACATATAGTTATGAGGATTTGCTATTTCATGGGGATGTAAGGCGCCACTGTTTTCCTTTGAAAATATGTAATTACGTTAATGTTATAGATATACTGCATACAACATTGTGCTTGCCTTTGAAGTAACCTGTATTGATATATTATGTCTAAGTTCATTATTCTACAGTGAAAAGACTCCCTTCTGTCCTATAACTTTCGAATTACAGGTGTACTGTACATGCGTGTGATATTTTACGCATCTGTGTGTACAGTATCTGTATTTATGTATTAATGACTGACGGGTGTCTCCACTCAAAATGTTAGGTAGATAATATGACAGTACCAATGGACACATCTGTCATTAATACGTGTTTTATCCGTTGTTAAGTAGATTCACCGGATCCCTCAAAATATCATGTTATCAGAGTTTTGTTGTTGTCTTTTCCTTTGTTATTCTGGCGCTTCAGTGTATACATCGGCCCACGTTGTTGCGCGCCTCAGCTGAATCCATCTATCGATCTATATGAATGTCATCCGCATCTTATTCTTTAATAGGCTTTCACTGCATGAAGTTCGTCTCGTCCTGGAATTTAGTTGTGGACTGAACAGTGCTGAAACTAATATATTTTTGCCTGCCATCAGCACTGCATAACAAACATGAACAGCAGTGAAGAAAGTGCAGCTTTTCTCAGTACCGTTAATATCAGTATCATGGGATTATTGCAATGTATCTATTGCATAGTACATAAGATTATGGTATACGTGAGTCTGATTATTCTTTTAGTTGTAGCTTGAGCTGATGTGCATCTTTTAACAATGTCATATGAAAGCCAGTGATCCGTTATGTATTATACCACATGACTAAGTGAACTGTAGCATAGGGCTTGTGTGTGCTTTACATGGCCGGGCAGCTGTGCTCAAGTCGTGTGTTCTGGGTTCTCGTGGGCAGTTAAACCGCTGAGCCGAGGAATGCCACCTTCTGTTAATGGAGGAATGATAGTATCCCAATCTGTTGCTCACTTTGGTAGAGGTATACAGTAGGGGACATTACGAGTGTTGAGTGAGAAATATAGTATATGTTCAGCGACCCCTCTGTAAATGCAAGCCTCTTGTATACGGATTCTCAGTGCATGGCGGCCAAAAGCGGTATGACTAACATGTTTGCGCGAAAAAAAAATTATGCCCAGTTCGCTGCGGTGCTCGATCCCGTAACAGGGGAAAGGTCCCGAACGAATGGAACTGTGCATCCACTTAGTTCATATATATATATATATATATATATATATATATATATATATATATATATATATATATATATATATATATATATATATATATATATATATATATAGATATATATAGACCCAGGATTTGTGAGACTGACTAAGAGGATTTCTGAGACCGACCAAGGATTCCTAACATTGACTGAGAGGATTAGTGAGACTTACCCAGGATTTGTGAGACTAAGAGTATTTGTGAGACTGACTAAAAGTATTTGTGAGACTGACCCAGGATTTGTGAAACTGACTAAAAGGATTTGTGAAACTGACCTATGATCTGTGAGACTGACTAAGAGGATTTGTGGGACTGACCCAAGATTCTTGACACTAACTAAGAGTTTTTGTGAGACTAAGACGATTTACGAGAATCAGTAAGATGATTAGTGAGAATAACTGAGCAGATTTGTGAGAAACACTGAACGGGAGTGAGAGACTGGGCAAAATGAGCTGTGAGAATGACAGAGGGTTAATGGGAGATTGACAGAGAGGATTTGTGAGTAACTAGATACCCTTTCAGCCCGAGGATGTACTTATCATGTTAGTCTTGATTCCACTAGGCAAGTTCAGTGATCTTCGGTAACACATGTCCAACTAGAGAAGCTATATGGAGCCTAATTTTCACCTCCAAAGCAAAGGGTCCTTCCTAATTGGAGTCTTCACTAATTCTAGTTCATGGCCTAGCCCGCCAGGTGTCCATAGTGTAGATTCCGGACAGAAAACTGAAAATGTGGACAACTCGAAATATCCATATATATGTATATACTTCTACATATTTCTGACGAACTTATTTTTCTCATTTATTTTCTGTATAACATGTGATATATATGCAGTATTGTACAATAATTGCAAGTGCTTCTTTGTCCTTGTGTTCGTTGTTGAGCGCGTTCGTCTTGGGATATATTCGGTACATACTTCATTCATTTTTCTTTAAATCCAGCAGCAGCATTCAGTGAATTCGTCCAAGTATTTCGTTGCAGTACATTCCATTACATGGTAGTCATCTCCTAATCATAGTAACACGTATGTACTGTAGTATCTCGCACTTATACCGAAATATGTTTCCCGGCACTGAACAATTACAAAGCGAGCCCAGCTGACCGATCCCGGGTGTCGTCTGCACGAAGAGACATGCTGGAAGTTACCATTACGCTCAGTGCGCATGCGCTGAGTGCCCTTTTAGCTGTTATGCTTAAAGTATCCGCATCTCAAGTATTGTGCCATTTATCAACAAAATTTTATGAACTACATGTGTCAGGAAGATGGTTGGATGTCTTACTGACCTATAGATAATTATAGGTCGATATATAGATATATATATAGATATGTATATATATATATATATATATATATATATAGATATATATATAGATATGTATGTGACAGGCAGATTGTGAAATCGGTTATTTCGTGAATTAAGGTTAGTTAATTTAGGTTAGGTTGATCTAAGGTAAGGTTAGGTTAGGTAAGGTTAGTTTAGGTTTGGTTAGGTTAGGTTAATTTAGGCTAAAGAGAAGGGAACGGTAGCTTCCAGCATGTCACTCCGTGCATAGGCTACGACACCGGCTGCATGATTCACCCCGTGCAGTATGGAGCCAAATTCGTTTGAAAAATGGACTGTTGCACATCTTAAACAATACTTAAGACAAAGATCAGTGCCTCATTCGGGATATAGTAAAGGAAAACTAATACAACTAGTGAGAAACTCTTGAACATCCTGATATACTGGATCAAGTTGAGCCAACTGATGGCAAGAGTGTAGGTGAATCGTGATGGACTGCTTGTGTTAATGGGAAATTATTGGTATTCCCAGATCCTCATTTATTAACAAATTGGGATGATAACCCATTTTCTATCCAGTCAGTAAAATGTCGAGCATATTGCATGGAATACCGTAGCCTTCCATCCTACATTCCGTTTACATTTCATCCGCGACGCCCTAGGATGATAATCGTGCGCCTGGCAGCGTGGCAGACATCTGCATGAAGATGCCAGAGATTCCTCATTTCATATCTTGGCCAATATATATAAATATTCACAGACAGTGACATGCGTATATATTACCATTTACAATCTTACCATACTTTCTGGGTATATAATAAGTCACTTTAGTAACCATTGGCTGTTCTGGAATGTGTGATAGGACCCTAAATTGGTATTTGTTAAATTTTCTTACAAATTTTGCAGTATTCGCACAAGGATGACATTCTTTAATTAATATTAGATACTGCATCTTTATATATACGTTGAATAATGAAAAGTACTTTCAAGTATAGTTTAAGCTAAGGAACAAGAAAAAAAAATCCGTAACTGACTATTCTTTACTGTCCCTTGTCCTCATTTTCGGAGAACGACACTATGGACACCTGGAGGGCTAGACAGTGAACTAGAATTCGTGAAGACTCTAATTGAAATAAAATTGTCTGGTGATAAGTTGATTATTATGAAACATACGTTACCGTATTGAAAGGATGAAGTTGATCTGTAAATTGGTTGATATTTGTAAACGTGTAAGAGCTTATGAGATTAGGGTAGTCTGGTTGTAGAAATATCGGTAAATCAATTACCAGGCAGATGAACAAGGGACTTAGTGATATGTAAGAAGGCTACAGTCTCATGGATCGTTGGCATGTACTGTAGAGTGCTTTAGTCATGATGATGGAGCATAGGAAGAGGGTTGGAGTGTTTCGGTATTGATTGTTGGTGTGTCAGCTCCTTTTGTCAGGGTTGCCTGTCACGCAAGTTGGCGTCAGGCAGTGGATGGGTCGATGGATAAAAGGACAAACAAGTCATTTATGTGAAATAAATAATGTACACATATTAAAGGTTATTGCAGCAGTGCCATAATGAAGTTAATTGTTTTTCAACTGAGGAAAAGTCAAATTTAATCCTTCATTATAGTGAAATCTTAGTTTTTTGATACTGGTGCCAACACCAGACGATTGTATTTAGCTTATTGGAGTACTGTAAGACTCGAAAAGTTAGATATATTGTTCACCAAACAAGTAACTACATTTTTTCCCCATATCCAACAAATTATTGACGCCTGGGGTCAAATGTAGGCTCCGCATCAGTAATATGCGAGTAATTTCTTTTTGCAAGACCATTTGCTATTTAAACTTTAATGTGTGAAAGTACAAAATTTAATTGTAAAAGTGCAATATCTCTAACTCACAACTTAGTACAGCCATCTCCATAAATCAACACTTATCTAAGATCACAGAATGGGGACAAAGTAACATTGTCTCATTTAATGCTAGGAAAACCAAACATATACAATTTACTAATAGACAGATATTGCCTGATTCCTATATTACCTTCAGTGCTACTAATATTCCTGTCTCTAAAAGTATTGAAATTCTTGGTGTTTCATTTTACAAAACCTTCAGCTGGACCTTTCATGTTAGATCACTTGCTAAAACCGCTTCAAAGAATCTTGGATTATTGTTCGGAGTCTGTAACCTCTTCACTGACGAGCAGCTAGCTGTAATTTGTAAGAGTCATGTGCACTCTCGGCTGGAATATTGCTCATCTTTGTGGAATGGATGTGGAGAGGTAGTACTAAAACAACTAGACAAAATTCAGAAGAAGGCTGTTAGAATTATTAATGACCCTACTATTGCATATAAATTATCTCCCCTTCAGGTAAGAAGGAATGTTGCCTCCCTTGCATTATTTGATAGATTCTTTTATAGCAAATGCTCAAAGTTGCATCCATTGTGCCACCTCTCCACGCCTTCCTCCGCGATACACGGTCATCTGGTAGCGCTCATGACTGGACTGTCATACTGCCGTACTGCAGAACTTCTGCCTATTAGAATTCTTTTATTCACCGAACTGCATCTCTTTGGAACTCGCTTGCCCAGAGTGGTTTCCCCCCAAACTTCAACCTACGACTGTTCAAGTCCAACTTTTACAGATAATTTTATGCATGGAGGACACCTGTAATATGATGTATGGGTTATTTTTTTTCTGTTCATTTGTTTTTCCTTCCTCAGTTCTGTTTATAAAAAAAGTGAATAAATTACCAACAAATACGCTTTAATCAGACAAAGAACCTATCATATATTGTTCGTCTGAACGTGATGGTTGGAGAATAAACCTTCTTAGACATTTTTCTTACCGTGAGAACGGGCAACACTCTGCTAGATGATTCCAGTGATCCACCGAAATACAATTCCCCTGAAACGTCAATGTAACCATCCTCGCGCACATAGTATTAATGGCTAAGTTCATCTTTTAACCGAGTTATGGCATCATTATCGAAAAAACAGGTGAGGACAAATATTCGATGACCAAAGATTATTCCACTATTGTATCTATCTATCTGTCTATTCATCTATCTTTCAATCCATATACATATATGTCAACGTATATATATATATATATATATATATATATATATATATATATATATATATATATATATATATATATATATATATATATATATATATCATCATCAGCCGTTTCAGTGTCCACTGCAGGACCGGCCTATCCCGACTAAAGTGGGGACGATACAGCCAATGTATCTCTATCAAGTGGCTTAGGCTGTCTGGTAGAGATTGTATGTAGGATGAGAAGTGCTTGTAAGTGTAATTGTTGTGTTGGAGTGGCTTTGGATGTGTGTGTAGTCTGTGAACCAAGTGTAATCGGCCCGCGCAAGCCGACTGGGTGCAAGTATACTGTATAGTATGTGACACTGGTTCAACCACAGCACCCCTTATGTCCACCAATGCAGTACGTGGCCGGAAGAACGCTCCCAAAGTTTATTACCCTGGCGGGGCGCCAACCCTAGTTCTTCAGTGTACGAAAACGCACACTTTACCACTGTACTACAGAGGCTCCATATATATATATATATATATATATATATATATATATATATATATATATATATATATATATACACACACACAGTTCTTTTGAAGACGGTAGTGTCAAAGGCTTTTCGTTTCATTAACTCCCTTCTTCTTACTGGCTCCCTTCAACCTATCACTTCGCCTTACTGTTGCATCTTTATCTCTTTTCTATCGCCACTTCAATGGTCACTGCTCCTCTGAACTGTCTGCTTGCATCCCGGCACCACTAAGGTGGGCTCATACCACCTGTCTAGCAACAAACTCTCATCCCTTCTCTGTCCAACTCACTAATGCATGAGTTAACCATTACTCCTTGTCTCACATGTACGCAACAGGTCAACTCTGGAACTGTGTCCATCTCTCTGCATATCCTACTGCCTATGATCTCCAGTCTTTCAAATGCGGTGTGTCCAGACATCTCGAAATGAATGGATTTTGAATTTCTCTCTCTCTCTCTCTCTCTCTCTCTCTCTCTCTCTCTCTCTCTCTCTCTCTTTTATTTTCTTGGAGGGAACCAGTTGCGGGCTCCTGGCCTTTGGTTCCCTCTTCCTTATATAAAAAAAATCGAGGAAGTCATTCTGACGCTGACATGGTGACTTGAAGTCGAGGTCACTTAATGTCTCTTTCCAACGAGTACAGACTCTTTTTTGTTTCTTAAGAATTGGTCGAAATCAACCCAAATTACCCTAAATGAAAAAACATCCGCCAAAATTGGCCAAAATCAATACTCTGGTCCTTAAGTCCCAGTAGCCCACTTACGTACCACACGACTACATGCCAACATGTGTGCTATAGAGAGAACGGAGGATGGAAAATTGACTATAACATTGTACAGTAAGTCAGGTAAAAGGGGAGAGGGAGTAGGTACACCAAGGATGAGATGGACGGGTTGGCTAGAGAGGTGCATGGATAAGGGTGGTGTTAGTTGGAGGGAAGGCAACCTGATGGCACAGCAGCTACATGGAGGCGATTATTTTGTCCGCGGCCTGTCTAACGCTCAGGGTTAAAGTATCTGACTCTGACTATAGACACAAAGAATGAGAAAGGCTTTATATATATATATATATATATATATATATATATATATATATATATATATATATATATATATATATATATATATATATAAAATCTAGAGCTCAGTGTCCCCAGTATTGGACAGAACTGGGAACTTTAAAGTCTTAATAAAGTAGGGAACCCCTGGGTAGGGACCTATGAGCTTCGCGACTATGAGCTGATAGGCGGAGGGAGGTATGCTTAGTACCCTCCCAGGGCAATGGCTCGCCCAGCAGCTCTGGGATCCAATTGTATATATATATATATATATATATATATATATATATATATATATATATATATATATATATATATATATATATATATATATATATATGGAGCCTTAGTGGTAAAGTGTGCGTTTTTGTACACTGAAGGACGAGGGTTCGCGCCCCGCCAGGGTAATAAACTTTGGGAACGTTCTTCTGGCCACGTATTGCATTGGCGGACACAAGGGGTGCTGTGGTTGAACCAGTGTCGCATATCCTGAAGTATGCTTGCACCCAGTCGGCTTGCGCGGGCCGATTACACTTGCTTCACAGAGTACACACACATCCAAAGCCATTCCAACACTACAGTTACACTTACAAGCACTTCTCACCCTACATACAATCTCTACTAGACAGCCTAAGCCAATTGGTAGAGATACATTGGCTGTATCGTTCCCACTTCGGTTGGGATAGACCGGTCCTTCAGTGGACACTCAAACGGCTGATGGAATGAGATGAGATATATATATATATATATATATATATATATATATATATATATATATATATATATATATATATATATATATATATATATATATATATATATATATGTACATATTCTTATTACGGAAAACATTAGTTAATAATCACCATATAATCAAAGCATCGATGTCAGGACAACTAACCACACACTGGCATTGAGCTTCATAATGTAGGAAGCCTGTCATGTGATATATCATATATATTAAGATGTAAGTCCGTCTTATTACCAGAAACAATAGCGATGCTGGTATTGTTTTCAGTTTGTCTATATGTCAGTGTGTGTGTGTGTGTGTGTGTGTGTGTGTGTGTGTGTGTGTGTGTGTGTGTGTGTGTGTGTGTGTGTGTGTGTGTGTGTGTGAGCGAGCACGAAAACTTCGTAACCGCTCATGAAATCATCACAAAATTTCCAGGTGTGTAGTATGGATGAAAATCTCGGACGTGTTCGAAATTGGTGAAAGTAGGTCTAGGTCAAGGTCATATTCCAAGCAGCGCTAGATATGTATCGGCTCGAGGCTGATGTGATATCCCCCTTGGGGGCGTCTCTAGTTAAATCTGACAGCGTAAGAACACAAATAGTATATATCGTTCCTTTAAAACAAACGAAAGTCAGGGTAGAATCAGGCTATTCGTATAACTAGCCCCCCCACATTGGCACGATGGCGGGAAGAGACGGGACTCAGATGAAACAAAGAACTACATTCAGGTGGATGTAACTTGCAGGGAAATCCTTAAGTGTCATCACCAGTTATAACGATAAGAAACTCAATCTATAATCGTCCTTTCTACACAGGCGAGATGGCAAGGCATGAGGCAGTTTGAGTCAAGGAGCTTCTATGCAGCTTGTGGATGTGTTCTGCTGGCTAATTCTTCCTTGCCATAGCTAGTGTCACGGGAATGAGTCAGAGGACTATCTAACGAGAATCAAGATAGTGTAACTTGAAAAACATGCTCTGTCGTCCCATTTACATGGACAAACTGGTGAAACATGACGTCACGCAAATGATAAAAGAGACTGAGCTTCGTACAGATGTGGGCAGAAGGGAAATCACTCTGCATCATGGCCAAGAACACCAGAATGGGTAATGAGTAAACTGGGAAACAGTCTGATGAGAATCAGAGAAAACTAAGGTTGTTATCGTGCCATCCACGCAGGCGAGATAGTTAGACGTGAAGCGACCCAAGTCAAGAGACGTTTAAAATTTTTGTAGATAAGGGTAGCGTGCAAACCTTTCCGTCCTTCCTATAAACGATAAAAATTCAGAATATTAACGTCCTTTCCAAACAGGCGAAATGGCGAGACGAAACGCGACGCATGTCAAAGAGAGACTGAGCTTCGTGTGGATGTGGGTGGCGGGCAAATCCTTCCGTGCCATAGCCAGAGAAACAGGAGTGAGTGCCACCACAGTGTCCAAGTGGATCAGGCGCTGGGTGCAGGAGGGCCACGTCCACATCAGGAGGAACGTTCGCTATCATCCCACCAAGAGCAACCTCCATGACCTTAAGTTCCACCTGCATAAGTTCCACGTAGAGCCGATGAAACAACCTTTATGTTTCCCACCCCCACAGTACGTCTCCCACAGGCCAAGTTACCCTTCCTTCATAAACTATGGGGACTTACATACCCGGCTTCCATCCCACCCTTACAGAGAACATGTTAATCTTTACAACATGATAAATTTGGCTTCTTGTACGGCTGATAATATTTATTCTTGGAACTCTGGCTTTCGTTATTAGCTGAAAAATATCGTCTGGAGTTTTGCAGTAATGCAGTGCAAAGTTCTTAATTATTGTCCAAAACCAAAATCATGAGTTTTTAACATTTTTACTTAATGATGGTTTCTCTGAGCTGAATAAAATCGCCAAACGTTAGCCAATGTGGTATATTAACCTTTTTCATCCGATAAGGTTTTCTACTGTGATTAGTTTTGCTAGATAAGTATACTCAGCTTAGAGGGAGATACCCGGTGATGAAGAAGTGAATGAAAACTGTGTGTCATCCTAACCCTTTCGAAAAATTTAAACATTATTACGTGGGCAGTAGCAGGAATGTAATACAACAATCATCACAATTAGTGTGTTAGGTTAATTTTCTCTGCTGAAGGGATATAAAGTATTTCTAAAACAGTTTTTAAAATATGACGAGATATTTGGAATTCCACAGATCTGCCAACATTAACCCCTTCAATATGCAGACGGCTTGTTTATTATATTCTTACTATTTAATCTACCCAGGGAGATACTTTCAGACACGAGGGGTTGACATAGCCTTCATTAAACTCCTGAGCAACAGTGGTCCCTATTAAGGTGAGTAAAATCGCTTGGAGGTAGAACAAATAACTAATATAAGACGGAACAATACTGAAGTGGCTCCCTGGGTGTTTTCTTAGACTCCTCATCCAGCTTGTTTTTTATGCACCATCATCATCATCATCATTACCATCATCATCATCATCATCATCGTCATCAACATCATCGTCTTTTTCTTCTTCTTCTTCTTCGTCGTCGTCGTCTTCTTTATTATTATGTCATAATTAACATTATTATAGCATTATTATCATCAAGATATTTATTCTCACCTCAGGATTCGGTGCAGCACTATCCAGAAAGAAAGAAGCAAATACGAATGTGGAAGAGCCGTCACCACCATCATCACCATCATCATCATCAGCATCGTCTTACTCAACGCCATTATCATCTTGACCTTTACTGCCACATAACTGATTCTATTTATCTATCTATCTATTGCCAGACGCCTCAATCCCGTTTGGGGTGGCCACAAACAAATCGCCTCGAAGTCGCCCTGTCCCCCGCCATTTCACTGCCCTGCTCCCAACTCACACACCCCTCTCTCATATACCTCTCCACCCCATCCCTCCATCTCATCCTCGGCCTCCCCCTCCCTCTTCCCCCCTCCACCTCACTCACATACACTCTCTTCGTCAGTCTTTCACCCTCCATCCTCTCCACATGGCCAAACCACCTCAGTGTGTTCCTCATAACGCTTCCTATCACATCCACATCCACACCACAGCGCTCCTTTATATCCTCATTCGTCAGCCTGTCTCTCCACGTGACTCCACAGGCTCCTCTTAAATAACTCATTTCCACTGCTCTCACTCTTGACTTGTGTCCTTCCAACAATGTCCAAGCTTCACTTCCGTACGTTAGAGTTGGTATCACAATACTGTCATGTAGTAACTTTTTCACTTCCATGCTCACTTCCCTGTTTCTTATCACTGCTTTCAAGGAACCAGCAACCTTTCTTCCCTGCTGTACCCTTTCAAGCACTTCACCCTCCAAACCTCCATCCTTACTCATCACACTACCCAAATACTTAAACGTACTCACATTTTCCAATTCCTCACCATCTAACCTCGCTGTACATTCACTAACTTCACCTCTCTCAAAGACCATCACTTTACTCTTCCCTACATTCACCTTTAGGTTCCGTTTCTTACACACTCTCTCAAACTCATCCACCAAGCCTTGCAGCTCCCCTTTGTCTTCACTCCACAACTCAGTATCATCTGCAAACAACAGTACCAGGAGTTTCCTAACACTGTCCTCTCTCACCAGGGCCACTCCAACATCCACTACCCTACCTTGTACCTCTTTTATTACCCCATCCATGTACAGATTGAACAACCATGGAGACATGACACATCCCTGTTTCAAACCAACTTTCAAAGAGAAAAATTCGCTTAGTTCACCATCCACACGCACTGCAGCCTTCGCACCATCGTACATACTCTTCACAGCATTCAACAACTTCCCATCTACTCCGTATATTCTTAACACTTTCCACAATCCTTGTCTATCCACCCTGTCATATGCTTTCTCCAAATCCATGAAAGCCGCATACAACTTCTTTCCCTTCTCTAGAAACTTTTCCACTAAAGATCTAAGAATGAATATCTGATCTACACAACCTCTTCCCTTCCTAAAGCCTCCCTGTTCTGATTCAAGTGAGAATAACAAAAAAAAAAATGAAGCAAATTAAGACTGTGGGAGAACCATTATCATCATCATTATCGTTCTGCCCTTATTCCCATTTCAGGAAGGGATGAAGTAAGCTAAAGAAACAAGGGAAGAGCATGTACGAAAGTAGGATAATAACTAACAGGATGCCAAATAAAATGGGCCACACAATTACGAACAAACCATGCATGCGGCCCGGAATCCCACCTCACCTTGAAAAGCCAAACAAGAAGCGGTGCCAAGGCACAGCAAACCCGTCCCCGGCAGTCAGTTTAGTGTTATTGTGTAAACACAACAGGATATCTAGTCAAAGATGTCACACATCAAATTTGGTGTAAATCGGGTGAAAATTGACGATTTTATGCCCATTTGTAATTTAAATTATCTTGTGTTTCGGGAACCTGTTCAGTCAGCGTTACCAATATCTAACCTACATAAATTTCTACTTCCTATAACCCCTTCGTTTTTTGTTGCGTCTGCTTTCCTAAGTTCATTGATTGCATGGGTGACCAACAATGTCCTGAGGCAGTCCTGCTTACGGTTCGCACACCAACAGACTGAGCCGTCCTGGTAAAACAAAACATGGGGTCGCAATAGGGCTGATTCACACTGTACACTCGATTTTAAAAAATAATTACACGAATGACTGATAGTTTCACAGAGGGCATTGTTGCTGTTCGCGTTTACTTCATAAGGCAAAGAGGTCTGAATGATATTTCTTTTTACATATATAAACTTTATGCGTTAGGGGGTGTTCATAATAATAGGCATACACATAAAAGACAGGTAACAGGAGAACGCTTTCAAATGGATCATCCTGTGTTTCAAAATGGAGAGACGAATGCATGTACGGATAGTTTTTTTGGTCGTGTGTACATCACGTCTCCGTTTTGCCACGGATCATCATCTTTCCGTTAAATTTGCCCTGTATTCACACCATCCGCCATGGTTCTGTTGAGCAGATCCGTCTCAATCAGCTTGGACTCAGCCAACTTGCATCAATTGTTCTACTTCTAGACAAGGAAAATTTGTTCGGAGATAAAATTAGATTCAAGCTCAGAGAAAAGGAAGATTTGAAAATGAATACAAGAAGCTGAAAGACGATCAAGCGAAAATTTTCCAGCATTTCAGAATATTGGAAGTCAGATACAAGTATTTATGACAATTATAGAACAGACACAGATCAGTTCAGAAAAAGAAAAATAATTTCGGGAAGTTATTTCACCAAAACAAAGACTGACCTTTTTTTTTGAGGGCACCGACACCTCCCCGTCACATCAAAATATTCTCTCAAAGCTACCGTGGCCGAACAAATGCATGCATAGTGCGTGGACCGTTTGGTGTGGACAGTTCCACTGGAGGACATAGAAGTTTGGAGGAACGGCGACGATCTGTGACAGACTGGAGAGATGAGGGATAGTGAGAATCAACCAATAAATAGGTCATCATGTATTTCTGCATACTGTACATAAATATCTGAGTTTGTGTAAAATAAAGTCTGTTAGTATGTAGGCGAGAACGTATATATTTGTGTCACACCTGAGCCATTAACATTATCTGCTTTAATCAGAGGACGTCATTATATTTTGCTGTTGCCGCTACGAGATCATTTTCCTTACATTAGGAGACAACCCTGAAGTGGAAGGGTTAATAAAGGCTGTGTCTAACTTATGGCTTCGAAAAATTTCTTCCAAGCTGTATATAACCCTATGCGAGGAAAGGAAGAAGACGAAACAAAAGAAAAATGCATCTTCGAATTGAAGCTGTTACTTCCTTTACAACGATGGATTCTTTTTTGTTCTGAGTATAATCATGTGGATGCAGAAAACAAGAGAACAAAAATAGTCAGTGATCTGAAGGGAGGAATAGTGATCAAGTTTCCTTTCCTCGTGTGTGTGTGTGTGTAGTAGTAGTAGTAGTAGTAGTAGTAGTACACGTTTACAAAATTACCTTTTTGCAGGGTTAATGGAAATTATTTCTTCCTTCCTTCAGCGTGAAAGACCTTAACTCTGCTGACTAAAATAATCTGATAGTAGTAAGAAAAAATGTATTTGTCATCGTACTTAAGGGATCAAGGAATGTAAAAGCAAACATCTCTTAACTTTCTAAATGCGATAAAACTTATTTTTCAATTTTTCTAACATCAGCTGATCATGATAAACTTCTGAAACCCCCTAATAATGAGAAGGTCAATGGAGTCTACTGTACAGTTAATCTATCCGATTTGAAAGTCTCCCTCAGGCTGAAAATTACTATCTTGCAATAGCGGTGATAGAGTTAGGGAAAAATATTATTATTGCCTAAACTAAACAGCAACAGGCATTTTTCTAACACGTTCCCTGCAGGCAGTAATATTGTACAGGTAGCTGATGCACGTATCGTAACGAAAGCTTCCAGTAGTAATGAAAGGACTCAATTATGCATTCAAAGGTCCGTATGCCTTTTTGTCACGGAACATGTATGAGATTCTTTTATCTAACCTATAAGTTCTGTTTATTGTATATATAATGGAGGTGATCACTTTTATATAGACCTATGTACCGCACTGTTTGTTCTGTGGCGAAGTTGAGGCAGGCAACGCTGTTAATGTGGGCAACTTACTGCATCCTCAACTGTGCCATAGATGCAGGTGTGGTCCCTTGTACTTCCTCAGATATGTACTGTTCGGTTATTGCTTACTGAACAGACTTGGTTACCCTTCTCTTATTAATTTATTTACTTTCGAGAGAACAGGTCACTGATATGGAAAGAATTACCATAATGTAAGGCAAACTTCTGTGCAGTATTAATGCTGGTTCTTCAAAGTTACATAATTGTTTTCACATCAGATTTGCCATATATTTACTTTTCTTTCTTCATTAAGTCTAATGAAAGTCTCAAAGTGTATAAGATACACATTTATTTGTATGCCAAAAAGAAAAATATATATTTTCTTGGTAACTGGCGTTCATGTAGTTTTATCTTCGATAATGTGAATTGAATATTCCAAACACTGAAGGTGTTTTTGCACTTTAAAGCAGTTAAGTCAGACATTTACATGGTGGTTGCTTGCTCTAAGTGGTATTTTGATAACGAAACCCTTTCAAAGAAATGCTCTTTGTGAAAGTTTGATATAATGAAAACCAAATGAAAACCATGAACTTGATGTCACTTAGGATAATTTTAGTGTTTGAAATAAAAGTCTTCTTTCTGAATAGGAAGTCTTACAAGGTTAAACGTCCAGCCCGGAGCCCCTACGCTACTGACGGGACGGAAAGGGATTGGGTGATGGAGGAAATTATGGGGAAAAAAAGGGGGGGAGCCTTTTGCAGAATTACTCCATGGAAAACATCTATTCTGAAAGGAATAACATCATAATCATTATATAATATTATACATTAGTACCCAGAATTTAATACAAAAGATAAAGTCAAACTGTGTACGTGTGTGTCTGTCTGTGCATGAGTTTGCTGCTATCACGAGAACGGTAATTGATATCGACCTGATAGTTTTTGCAGTAGGTCGATGTAAGTCCAGGGAGTTTCAGGAAAATACCAAAGGAAAATTTTGGCGATCACGCGCGATACCACGACCCGAAATTGTTGGAAATAGCAACTTGCGAAAATATGCGAAAATAATTTTTTCTACTTTTTGTTCAGATTTGGTCATTGAGGGTTCGATAATGGCATGGAAACAAAGATAATGGTATCTGCAAACATTTTGTGATGGAAAGGATATTAGTCACTAGTTCGGTATACTGGAAAAATGTAAAGTATTTGGTAGGTTACAAATAATGCTTAAATATACACAGTACATATAACCTTCGTTAACCCTCGCATTATCAGAGATTTCCAGTATAATGTATAAAGTCACTAGTATAGATAAAATATGAGAAGTTCCTGGGTTGAAGGGGTTAAGGTTTTATATATAAATTATTTTAGTTAAGAGAAAATATGGGAACATCAGTGAGTTATTAACCAGTTTACTAAAATGTCATGTTATACGTGACCCTTGCTATCTGCCGACGAAATTATTCCCTCGAAAAAAGACGACTGCTAGTGACGGGGTTAACAAGGCTACATTTACAGTGCATCCAGGGAAGGATTAGGGTATTAAAAAAAAAAAACTATATCAGTACGTGTCATATTTTCATCCGTTGCAGAGTTACAAATACTGATGATCTCATGGCTCAACTACGAGGCAGACACGTTTCACCCAGAGGGTCATTAGTATGTGTAGCTCTGTGAGGGTTGAGATTTGACCCATGTTGAAATGGCTTTTTCTACTAAAGTTCCCTCACTTATCATTTCCCAAAGCAATGCCTATCCTCTTGGGAAACCCTGGAAACACAAAAACTAATCCTAGTGAAGATGTTCATGTACACCATATTTAACCATCTCGTTTTGAAGTCCCTCCTACGCAAAATAAAATAATCTGAGAATGGCAAGATAGAAATGAAAGAATTTGTATGAACAGGATTAAGTTTTTATTATTTCGAGCTAGTGAGCAAGCGAAGTTTACTGTCGGTGTAAGGACAGAAAATTACAATCATGCGGCCCGGCCTGACCCAACCTTAACTCTTTCACAGGCTAATAACTTCTTGCCTAATACAGCTAGAGGAGTGATTTTTTCTGTAGATGCTAATTCAGTTAATTTAATTTTGTATTTTATGATTCACAAAGCCGTTATCGCAACATAACAATATGCTAGTTGCAATAATAAACAAAAGAGTGCTCAGTGCTTTTCAAAGAGTTTGTCCGTTCCAATGATGTGAATTAAAATTAGAGCTGTACGTGATTCATTGTTACATGTTAGCTGTTGCAAAGTGACTTCTGTCTGCTACAACTCTGGACCCCTTGTATTCAAGATCTTAAGTCTTTTATTATAATTCTAGTTACCTCATTTACGTTTTTGCTCTAACTTTGGATTAGGAACAAATAATTCCGAAAAGCTCCAATAAAGAGTAATCCTTAGTGGTTAGCCCAGCACTAGGGATCAAAGGGATAAGAGAAAACTTTCACAAAAGCTCGCTCGCTCAGTGTGGGCGAAAACGGGCTTCATACTGGTACTCATATTTGCTACTGTTCATCACGAGGACAGGTGCTGGATATTAACTCCTTCATGTGCTGGCACTGGTATAACGGAGCTGCAGTGTTGCTCCATTATACAGAAGTCAGCCCTCACCCTATCCCCCCAGAAGGATGACGGTGTTCTATAAAGAGGAGTAACTTCAGCCTGCAGTCCACCAGCTTCACGTTTAGATAAAACTGTGGTTGGTAATACTACTACTGCTACTACAAGGACATCGTGTTAGGTGGTGGCCACCATCATCCACTCATCTGATGTAATTCTGTCTGCTTCATACTTCCCTTTCCCGTTCTGTCACTGTGTTTACCCTCCTTTCATCCTACATCTTCCTTTCCTTCCTGTCACTTTTTATCACCGTTCTTTCCACTTCAGATGGCTCGGCGCTGAGGGAGATGCCGAGTGAACTCCTGTAATCCAGGAAACTATTTGCAATGTTGGGGGTAACCATGTACCTAGATTACAGGGTGAAGTGGAGCCTTATAGTATGATGCCTCTGCTAACTAAATGGAGGGACGCAAATGCGATGTCCACTCAGGAACCAAATTTCCACACTTTTCCCCGCGCCTTGCTCTGGCGAGGCGCTGTCAGCAGTGAGGGAATATCAGTTCCTTGAACAGGACGGCCCTACAGGGATAGTTGTTTTCTTGGGGCTGATGGGTTTGCCTGGTCAGACAGACTGGCGTTGATCAACAACGACTAGATCATCTTTCGCATTTAATTTTTGCTCCCTCGAAATGATAAAATTGAGGTCAGGAGAGACTTTTCAGACTGGAAGAGTTATGATGTAACAAACGCTGATTTCTTCACCAGTAGCATTGTCTACCGAGCAAAATAATAATAATAATAATAATAATAATAATTATAAATAAAAAAATAAAAATAAAAAATGCTGTAAGAATGAAGTTCTTGTGCTATCACAATGAAATATTCTGATAACTTTGTTATTTTTGTTCCTTCAATGAGGTACAAACCTCATGACCATTTCTTTTTTTTTAAAGTTTATCTGATTATTACAATTCTTTTAGGTGAAATAAGAAATGAGCAGCTTTCTTAATCTCCTTTCCTTCTTCTTAAACTAAAAAAAATGGTGAAACGACAGTTTTACTCCAAGAATAAAAGCTTGGTGAACAGGGACAAGAGGGAAGAAATTCAGCTCACAAGGCTGACCGGCTCCAGAATAGACTTCTGGTTCTTCTAATTATGAGCTAAACGTACTGATCAGTGCAATGTTGGGTTCATGATGCCATGGGCATTAAGGTGTAGGAAAGGGGGTTAGGGGGATATGATAGACGGTTAATCTCTCTCTCTCTCTCTCTCTCTCTCTCTCTCTCTCTCTCTATATATATATATATATATATATATATATATATATATATATATATATATATATATATATATATATATATATATTAATAGACATTCTGTGCAAAGAATCGGAAAATCAAGCGCTCCGGTTGATGAATATTGTAAAGTGTACGGTATTTCCATCCCAGTTTTCAACATGATTCACAAATACGCTTGTTAGTGACACACTCTATCTTATCCAGAGTAATTACTGTTGTTATATGCACAACCACAAGAAAATACATAAACGTCCTGAGATATTGGGGGCTGTATTCATTATTCGTTATATTACCTTGTCCATTGTGCGCGATACATTTTGAATCGTATGTAGCAATGTATCCTTAACGCACGTATAACACCTTGTAGCCTATTCACATCCATTCCATAAATTATGGTAGTGGATGCCATTGCAGTATTAATAATTTCCACAATAGTGTACAATAATAATGTGGATGAGTCCAGGCGGAGATGGTTTTCGGAAGAATTTGCATTATATATGTGAATGTACACGTATTTCATAAGGATAAATATGCAGCTTTTGGATTTATTTACCCATATCTTCGTGATGATCTATAGAGGATGGAATGGTTTCCAGAAGAATGTATATTATAAATGTGGAAATACAGGATGGTCTATACACTGGAACTCACCTGACCATAATATGTGTGCTGCGGGGATCCATTACTCTGTCGGTGTGAGGGCGGGCATTGTTGCATATTTAGTAACCAATTTTGTAGTAGAAAAGCAGACACTATTAACAATGGGTTATAGGAAAGACAAAATGATGCAAGGTAAACACTGGTAACACTATCTGAACTGTCCTCGGAACACACGAAAATTGTCCAAGTGTACACTGGAGACGCAATAAATGGATCATCCTGCAGATATATTTCACAGGAAAGAGTACATAGCTTCCAGAACGATTTCTTCTAGCAGTACACATAGATATGTACTTCAATTTAAGGATAAAATACTTTTTCCTGGGATATCTGTATAATAAATGTCCTTACACGGCTTTGTGAAAACAAGGTAAAAAAAATACATAAATAAATGCCGTAAAACATAAGTTACATAAGTCTTCAGAACGATGATGTACTGTTTTATTGTTAATTAGTGTTACCAAAATGGTTTCAGAGAACCATTTCGAAGTAGAGGGACTAGTATAGCATTCATTAGTCATTTCATTAAGACAGGCTCTTCCTAAACTTAAAAAAAAAGTCCAGAAATAGCAAGAAGATAATGCAAAAATTCATCTGCTTCGGCGGATTAAGGCAGCATTTTTTTCTTGAGATAAGCTCATTAAACCTTTTACTAAGCAGAGAAAAAATAAAAATATATAAAGAAGTTTTCAGAAAATGGATTTAACTACCATTCCATCAAGTCAGAGAAGTGTGACTGCAAGACACATAAATAGAAGTAGCCGAATATTATATGTTAAATTTTATGCCATGAAGCAAATCATGAACTACATAATTATAATCACAGTATATTGTATCTGGGAAGAGTTTCTTGTTGGTAACCAGTACCTTAGTAGCAGCTCATAACAGTGTCTCATGTGTATTATTGCAACTACCATATATATATATATATATATATATATATATATATATATATATATATATATATATATATATATATATATATATATATATATATATATATATATAAATAAATATATATATATATATATATATATATATAAATATATATCTATCTATCTATATATATATCTATCTCTCTCTCTCTCTCTCTATCTATCTATCTATATCTACCTATCAATCTATATATATCTATATCTATCTATTTATCTATATTTATATATATATATATATATATTTATCTATCTATCTATCTATCTATCTAACTATATATATATATAAATATATATATATTTATAAATATATATATATATATATATATTTAGATATATATATATATATATATACTGTATATATATATATATTTATATCTATCTATCTATATAGATATATATATATATATATATATATATATATATATATTTTATATATGATATATTTATCTATCTATCTATTGCCAGACGCCTCAATCCCGTTTGGGGTGGCCACAAACAAATCGCCTCCAAGTCGCCCTGTCCCCCGCCATTTCACTGCCCTGCTCCCAACTCACACCCC
Source organism: Coenobita brevimanus (assembly GCF_032717465.1). Classification (NCBI taxonomy): domain Eukaryota; kingdom Metazoa; phylum Arthropoda; class Malacostraca; order Decapoda; family Coenobitidae; genus Coenobita; species Coenobita brevimanus. The sequence continues at coordinate 23,143,418 of NC_137057.1, read as the reverse complement.
CCTCTCTCATATACCTCTCCACCCCATATATATATATCTATATCTATATATATATATCTATATCTATATCTATATCTATCTATCTATCTATCTATCTATCTATATATATATATATATATATATTTATATTTTTATATATATCTATATATCTATATCTATCTATATCTATCTATCTATCTATCTGTCTATCTATATATATATCTATATCTATATCTATCTATCTATCTATATCTATCTATCTATCTATCTATATATATATATATATATATGGGGGAGGCGGTGGCTGAATCGGTAGAGAGGCGGCTTGCAGTCCTAATGGACCCAGGATCGAATCCCGGCTGGGGCAGGGAACAGTTTAAGGATTTGAATTTCCTAAAAAGCAGACTTTCCTGATCTACCAGATGACCCGCCGACATGTCGTAAAAGTACCCCCGCTAATACCAGTACACCAGTCCTGTATGAGACAGCCCTAGCATGTATTCAATATGGACGGTGGGTGTTAGCGCCGAAGTGGTGACATGTGGAGGCGTAGGAGGACTACTGGGCCTTGGGATAGGCCACTGCCCCCAAGAAATAGGCCCTGAGCCTTTGCCCAGAGTCGGACACGTAAAAAAAAAAAAAAAAAAAAAAATATATATATATATATATATATATATATATATATATATATTTTTTTTCAGTTGGGAGTAATTCATAGAAGAGGGAGTAGTAATAACTGTCACCACTGGTGCAGCGAACGGAGGCCATGGGTGGAGGGGTCCAGGCCTTCACCCTTTTCAAAAGAATAAACTGAGTGGGAAGGCAAAAACTGTTCTTGTTATTTTAATGAAGTATATGTGCGGTTTCTTCCTGTGCATTTAAAGAAAGCATGGACACTGCATCTCCAGGATATGCATGCTGATTTGAAAGAATTACAATATTACTACTTAAGGGCCACATGATCGCAATGGTGGCACATGTGAAGGGGCGATATCCCAGGATACACTCTGAGAGTAGTAGTAGTAGGACGAGGAGGAGGAGGAAGTGCAGTTAGCATAAGGAAGACTATTCTGCTATATACGCTAAGCTATCAAGTTGATATCTACCCTCCTTACCCGTTTTTGTATTCCTTATAAGTTTTGGAGGGGACTGACCCACTCAAATAATGGCTGGAATACTTTATATAGTATATACACTATATATATATAGCATAAAGTATTTAGTATATACATACAGTAGTATGAACCATACGAACTGACATGAGAAGTTTCGTTGAAATCCATGTTCTTACTTTCCCCTATTTATAATCGTTTTTATTTTAGGAGGGACATGAAACCAAGAAGAATCGGTGAAGGAAGTCATGCTCCCCAAATATCACATTACGGATGAGAGTCCATTATACAACATGCGCTAAGATATTAAAACCGTATCTGCCGTCCTTGCACTATTTCTGAGAATTTTTAGATTGATAATGGGAGATGGCCCTCCTAAGAATCATGACAGGAAAACTGTACGAGTATAAAGTGGAAAACCTCCTGAGTAACCAAACTCACATGAGAAGTTTCATTCAAATCCATCAAATAGTTTTGGAGTTAACACACACACACACACACACACACACACACACACACACACACACACACACACTGAATCTCGCCAACGGTATTGGGTGTTACCGAAAATTATACCCGCTTGGTTTGCAGGATTGATAACATTTAAATGAGAGAGAGAGAGAGAGAGAGAGAGAGAGAGAGAGAGAGAACAAAACTACTTCTGTTATATGTACCCCAAATCATTATATAGCTGTTAAAAAATCGTACAGATATGTGGAGTTCACGGGGAGGTAAAATGCTCAGGGCACTGTGATCAGCCGGGTATCAGACTGCCAGGCATACTGTACATCATGGTGGCTGTTTGTTTACTTTCTGCTCACGACAATGTAAAATATCGATTGTTTGTAAGCATTATGCAATAGGGTGGGATGTATTTCTGGATTTTTTTTTTATGTATAATAAAATCCAACATAATGTTAACATTTTTATAATCATCGGATATTACCCTACAGAAATTAAAGAAAAAAGGATGGTTTAGCAATTTCTTTTATCCCAAGTGCCAGAAGGGTAGAACTTTCTTTAGAGAAGATTGTGACCGTAAATAACAACTGTTCATTCATTACTGGCAGAGTTTATTGCTTATTGACACCAAAAAATTATAATAATGATAGCTATATAAGGGTGATGTAGAGAAGACAGAGCTCAGTTCTTGACCTGTTACGCAAATGGCCCTTTTCAGAGGAATTTATTCAATCGCGTTTCCCTACACCATGCTCTTATAACTGTCACAGTGTCTCTAAGCAGAATGACAGCATTAAACGTAGGATCTTCGCATAGCCCGTCACAAATCCTTGAGCGTGACTAGTATTATGAAATATGGAATGGCCAAGCTTAACTATGGAGTACAATAAGAACAGCTCAGAGAGAACTCCTTATGGGAAGATATAAAGAAATTCCCCAGGATGTCTGGAATGGCGACTGGGTTAGCTAGGCATGGATTAGGGGTGGCCAATGCTACCCTGGCCACCCCTCTGTCTACACCACTAAAGACGGCAGCATTTATAAAAATAAATGCCAAAGCTGGTGGATTTTGATCTGAATACGTTCGAGGTGTGAGAGATGTAACTACCTAAATGTTGGTTACAACAGCACTGGCATCCAGCAGGAGCAAAATTACAGATTGTTGATGGTTTTTTGAGATGAGGAAAATTCCCGTTGTATGGGTGTTCCACTGAGCACTTTACCTTTCCTTAGACTCTACTTTTATATATGGAGATTTGTCACCATCATTATCGTCATCATGTAGTGCCCGGAAGTGATGAGTTGTATCTAGTTCATTTTATATGACCAAAAGTTTGAATTAGCGAGAGAGTGTGGCCAAGACATATTTGTTACCATGCGGACGTGACCAGAACATAGATTAAGTTACCTAGTTGCTAAGTCACTTTTTTTTTTCCTACTGCAATTTACTAGTATTAAGTCTCTTTATAATATAAAATCTCGAGTGGATGGGAACATGTGCCTTTGGTCACGTAATCCAGCATAATGTACGCGTGCGCAAAGTGATGTAAAGCACGATGATTTTTATTGTTTTTCGATGTAAGGGTATAAAGAGAGAGGTGTTGTTGAGTAGTTATTATAACTAGAGAATGTCATTTTTTTAGGGTAATCGATTGTAAGGGGAAAGACATCACACTGAGTCTATCACGAGTCTGTAATAATAAAAATGTTAAATTACGTACGCAGTCATCCCCTCCCTCCCCTTTGCATCACGCAGTTTTGGCGTGTCTCACTCGCTCACCGGCCGTGATAGGTGGCAGATGGTCGGTACTGTCGTCATCCTCCTCCTCCCCAAGGAATTCTGTAAGTAATATGATATGTCTGATATGTTGAAGCGCGAATAGTGATATCCCACGAGTGATAATAGTAACGAAATAGAGATATAGACTCGGGGTAGAATCAAAGTGTTGTCGTTCCTCAGGAAGTGTAATGGTGACGCCATTAGCCTTTGGAGAAGCGAGTCCTGTGTTCCCACTCACCTCCCCTACATTTTTGAGCTGAATAATGAGGTATTTCCCATATTTTTGTGTACTGTACTTTATATTATTATTTAGTAACGAATACGAGAATGCTAGCTAGTTCTGTCTGAGTCTCAGAGAAATGTGTGATTTTTGTGGGCCAAGTATCAGGTGCCCAGGAACTGTGAATTATTTATTACTGTGTTGAAATGACTTTGAAATTCAGTATTTATTAGAGCTATGTTGTGAGTAAATGTTCACGTAGTTACTTTGTGAGGCACAATGATATTGATGCAGTGATAATTTTCATAGAGTTAGTTATTCATGCTTATTGTATTTGTTATAGTACTTTTTCTTCTATGTTTTCCCTACAATGAGTATTATTTTGAGCAGACCTATGTGTCTGGGGTACCACGTGTTATTCTGTTATTACTTGAGGTGCTGAGTGTTGTAACTCATGTTTCTTTATTATGAGACCTTCTTTATCATTTGAAGGGATTACTTGCATTGGGGAGAACAGGTATTAATTATACATATTAACTTCTAGCGGGTCCAAGTGTGGAGGTCGAAGTACCAGTGAGTGAGTTTAAGTTCAGGTCTGGAGATCAAGGTCCCAGTGGGTGAGTCAAGGTTCCAGTGTGGAAGTTAAGGTCGGGAGTGGCAGAGGACTGGACCAGTGAAAAATTGTGCTCAGAGGGACGATTATGAAGAAACACATTGGACCGGGACAGAGGAGCTAAGTTTTGTGGATTTGATATTATACCATATAGAGATATATTTTTCGAACAATGTGCCAACTGATTCATGTTTAATCTGTAAAGCGGGTGGCTGGGGAAGATGTCTACCTTTTGGTCTTGTTAATACACTTTTCCTCCCACTCGAACTTTATTGTTTGTAATAACCCTTGAGAACTGGTGGTATAGAGCTTACCTAGTAGTTTATTAATGTGCAACTTAGAAGCATTCTGGGAAACTGCGAAGGTCGGGGTTGGGTTGACCTAGTTGGAGACTGGCCCTGTCATTTTGGCATGCTACCACTCTTAACTTGGCCACTTGAAATGTAATAAACGCAACCGAAGAGGCCGCTAATGGGAGAGAGTCTCCATCAATCTGAGTCCCTGACCGTTCCAGCACACATTGGTCATCAATAGTGACGTGTTTTCTGCCCCTTTTGACCATGTAAAAGTCTGGATCGCAGAGGTGACAGTACACTCATTATGAGAGAGAAGTGGAAGAGCGATTGGGTAAATATAATTTGGAGCAGATGGGGAAGATAGAAGGTGTGTGCAAGATAATCACAGAAGAAATCTGTGCAGCATGTGAGGTGGTGTGGGGGGTGAAGATAAGACAAAAGGGGATGCAATGAACAATATGGTGGGATGAAGAGGTGAGACAAGCAGTGGCGCAAACGAAGAAAGCATATAGTGAGTGGATGAGAAATATGGGAGTGGAGGACGTTGGGAGACGGAAGAGAGAGTTATATGAAAAAAAGAGAGAAGTGACAAGATTAGTAAGAGAGAGTAAGCAAAGAGTGGATGAGGAATGTGGAAGAAATTTGAGTGTAAAGTGGATGGAATGTAAGAAAATGTTCTGGAAGGAGGTAAAGAGAGTTACATGCAGTGATAAAGTTTGTAGAAGGGTGAAAGATAAAAATGGTAGATTGACTGTGGAGAAATGATGACAAGTGAGGAGATGAAATGAACACTTTATGGAACTGTTACACATAGAGAATGAAAGTAATGCGAGTACAAGTGGCTGGGGAATGGCTGGGAGAAGGAGGGAGGTGAGAAGGGAGGAAGAGATCGGTAGGACGGAAGTAGTGGAAGCAATGAAGAAAGCCAAAATGGGAAAGCCCCAGGAATTGATGGAGTGTGTGGTGAAATGATGGAGCATGGGGGAGAGATAGTAGTAAAATAGATTTGGAAGATGTGCAGATTGGCCTGGGAGAAAGGTAGAACCCCAATGGATTGGAAGTCAGGCATAATTATTCCTTTGTATAAAGGAATAGGAGGAAAAGAAGTGTGGTAATCACAGGGGTATTTGTCTTAGTGTAACAGGAAAAATATATGGTAGGTTACTAACTGAGAGAGTTACGTAAATAACAGAGGAATTGGCTGGAAAAGGACAGGAGGTTTTAGGAAAGGAAGAGGTTGTGTAGATCAGATGTTCATCCTTGCGTCTGTGGTGGAAAAGCTTTAAAGAAGGGAGGAAGTTGTATATGGCCTTCATGGATTTCGAAAAAGCTTATGACAGAGTAGATAGACAAGGAACGTGGAAAATCTTAAGAATATATGGAGTAAATGGAAAGTTGATGAAGGCCGTGAAGAGCATGTATGAGGGTGCTAAGGCTGCAGTGTGTGTATGGATAGTGAGATGAGTGAATTTTTCGGTCTGAATGTTTGTTTGAAGCAGGAATTTGTCATCTCCATGGCTGTTCAATCTATACATGGATGGGATTAAAAAAAGTTACAAGGTAGGGCAGTGAATGTTGGAACGGCCCTAATGAGAGAGGGCAGCGTTTCGAATTTTCCTGCACTGTTGTTTCCAGGTGATACTGTATTAAGTGATGACGAAGGGGAATTGCATTACCTGGTGAATGACTCTGGGAGAGTGTGTAACAAACGGAATCTAGGTGAATGTAGGAAAGAGTAAAATTATGGCCTTCGAGAAAAATGCAGTCATTGAATGTACAGTGAGGTAGGATGATGAAATGGTAAATGTGAGTTCATTTAAGAACTTGGGTAGTGTGATGAGTAAGGATATACTGCACATGTCTGTTTATAATACACTCATATTTTTCTGTTTATAATACATTCATATATATATATGTATGTATTTATATTCTAGAAAAAATATGAAAATTCTACAAAATTATGAAACGAATATAGCACATAAGCAAGTGAGTGTTTGTGAAGGGAGGAAATTCTGAGCTCTACTGTATACTCATTACTACATTCCTCCAGTTATAAACGCTTGTGAGAGCAATGCGGAATGTGATAATGGGTATAGAACATTGAATCTCCTTCAATCTCAATTATTGTCTTGCTTCTGCGCTTCCTTTCATCTCTCCTTTCTTCACTTTTCCATCTCTGTATCTTAACAATCATTATGCAGTACAATTTCTGTTTTCTAATATCTGTTGATTTATGTAAGCTAGCTATCAAATACTAGAGTTGTAAGAATTACCCAAGTTTGTTACTAAAGTTATACTATTATTCCATTAACAAAAGTTTACTCAGGCTAAGGTGAAAGGCTCGTGAGGTGAATGTACTCGAGTAAAAGGAAAAAAAGTATCTTGTTTAAAAGCACACAGGTTCTGACAGTGAAGGGTAACTACTAACTTCTCAGTTAATCCAAACAAAAAAATACTTACAGTATACCGCATTCATATATGTGTGTGTGTGTGTGTGTGTGTGTGTGTGTGTGTGTGTGTGTGTGTGTGTGAACAATATAAATCATTTTAAAACCTCAACTAGTGGAAGTGTTGAGGGATAGTCAAGGAGTAGACCTATTGTTTAGAACAAAAGGTCAAAGGCCAAGGTAACAGGGCTAGGTCAAAGTTTGGCATAGTAAAATCTCCTTTAACAGTTTTTTATGCAAAACTGGGAGGAAGGACTGATGATGAGGGAAAAAAGAAGGGACTCGATTTTTACAACAGTCAGAGGTCAAACTCTTAAGGCAAGGCCGAACTTCGACTTGCGTATCTGGAATGAACAAAATAGCTAATCCCAGACACAACTCGAGCGTCTTTAGCTTATTCCATAATGGATTTACATGGTTCGTAAAAAAAAAATAAAAAAAAATCAGGTGTTCTCAGCTTTTATCACGCCGTGATCGAGTGGTATCAGTGCCTGACTTCTATGTAAGAGGTCCAGGGTTCGATTCTCAGTCAGGAGCGTACAAACAGATTTGTACACACACGTGAAATGTGTGTCTTTCCAACATATATAGACGCTCGTGTCGCGTCTGGGAGAGATTAAAACTGCTTTGTCACTTGCCGAGTTGCGTGGGGATGAGAAATAATCCTAATGAAATATATCCTTCCATAATGGATTTACCCGGTTCGTCAAAAAAATCAGGTGTCACAGCTTTTATTACGCCGTGGTCAAATGTTATCAGTGCCTGACTAAGAGGTTCAGGGTTCGATTCCCAGTCAGGAGCGTACAAATATATTTGTACACACGCATGTAATGAGTGTCTCTACAATATATATATATATATATATATATATATATATATATATATATACATATTGTATACTGTATATACTTGTTCACACGCGTGTACACACGCGTGTAATGTCTCTCCAATCTATATATATATATATATATATATATATATATATATATATATATATATATATATATATATATATATATACAGTCTTTATCTATATGCCTATCTATATATACTGTATACAGTATCTATCTATCCATCTATCTATCTATCTATCTATTTGTATTGTGTGTGTGTGTGTGTTAGAGAGAGAGAGAGAGAGAGAGAGAGAGAGAGAGAGAGAGAGATGAGGTGGTAATGAATGAGGATGAATGGAATATCTGACGTACCGTATGTAAATGAGCACTGCATGTTGGTCTGTGGAATGGTATAGCATTTTGCTGATGATGTGAACTGTCACGAATCAGTTCGCGACATTTCCCTTTTGTGAGAAGCCACGAACTATTAGTGGAAAACTCACTGTGTATCGCTCAGTTAACCGTTTCTCCCTCCATTACGGAGTATACTTTCCAAATCATTCGTCACCGTTTACATGAGTGACCGATTTAATGCACGTCACTAAGTGCTGTACTGAGCGATACTATTGTTTTTTATCGTTCGCCCCTGCTCATTCGACCGTTAAAAAATGCGGCCGAGTGCTCCGCTTTCCCACGACTTAGTCAGTCTTGTGTTTGTTGTGACGGAGGAAGGTCCTGTGCCAGCAGTGCGAGGTCAGCTAGTACCCAAACTCCACTTCACAGTTAGTCCAGTCCTCCCACCCATCTGGTGATACGCAGCATTCATCGACTATAGTATTTCTTTTGTGTATTTTCTAGTTATAAGAGTTTAATTAAGGTGTTTTTTTCTAGACGTAAGTATTTAGCTCGTGTGAGAGTGAGTGAGTGCGTCTCATTGATTTGAAATGTAACGTTAAATTTATTTTTTGTAATTAATAAATTTAACAGTTCCTTTCTCGAGCTTAATGTAAAGTAAAAATCTTGTTTCATTTTTCCATAATTAAGCTTATTTTCCATATAGCTCCTAGCTTGCATAAACGTTTGCTTTCATAACTGGTACTTAGACCAGTCTTGTTGTTTTAACTTAATATCCGTTGTGCCATCTGGGAGTTAAGCATCGGCAAGAACCTGATGTTAGTATTAGTTATTTATTGTCAGGGGTGATGTAACTTTCTCCAGAGGCTAACAGTACAGTAATTCAGCAATTGTGAGTAATTAGTCTCTGCTGTGTACTGTTGAGAAAGTTTATAAATTCTCGTTCTTGAGAATCTTAGCAAGTCAGCGTAAAGTAATCGTTGCTTGATGTAGCAAGACAATCATTGTCTCTGCTCTTCAATATTATTGAATATTATTATCAAATTAAATAATATTTAACCATTTATATCAAAATTACCGTGATATTATAAAAACCCCGTGACAATTGGCGACCTCATTCCAGGATATTAACTCCTAGCTCTAAAGCTATTCACGAGATAGTGCTCACTCATTCATATTTAGGTATTTATCATTAAAGTTTATAGGCACAAGTTTACTGGTGTTTACCGTTAATTTAGCAAGTGAGTTTTTGCTTTATTAATCAATAGAGTACTTAACTCTAGTTTATTCTTGGTAACGCCAGACGATTTTATTCGCTTCTGGGAAGTCAGCGTACCCATTGTGTTTATTATTGAGTCTTCCCAATCATTTGCATTTTTGCTTTAATTTTTGCCAGTTAACTAGATAAGACTGGTCACCACTAGCTTGTGTCTGTATTCTTTATTTGTTTATTAGCATTCGTTTGCGAAGCAGCAATCAGTACTGAGTCGCTAGTTACTTAGTAAATTGAGCTAGCATCATGGCAGCCAGTGCTTATGTACAGGAAGCCAAAGATATTGGTCTCACAGACCCAGAGAAAATACAGAGTTACGTTCTCTCACGGTTCAATTACGAGCAAGAACGTGAGAAAGATGCTCGTGAAGAGCGTAGGATTCAGCGCGAGTACGAGCGAGAACAGCGCGAATACGAGCGAGAACAGCGTGAGGAACGCGAAAAACAGCGTGAACACGAACAAAAACAACGCGAGCTCGAGTTAGAAAAAGAGCGACAACAGCGCGAACACGAGCTAGTACAAGAGCGAGAACAGCGCGAATACGAGCGTGAACATCGAGACAAAGAACGAGAACATGAACTTGAAGTGCTGAAGCTCAAGCGAGATTCCTTGGGTTCAGACACATCTGGTGCAGTTAGTTCAAGCTCCACGAGCGCTCTCCCTGCACATGTTATGGCGACCCCACACATCAAGCTTCCCCCATACAAAGATGGCGAGCGAATCGAGCCATACATAGCTCGATTTGAAGACATGGCTCAGCTTTACCAGCTCGATGATGCAGCTAAGCGGCTTCAGTTTCTTAGCCTGTTTGAGGGCCCTGCCCTCGATATTCTCCACAGAATTCGTGGAGACAATCTCACGTATGAAGTGATGAAAGCTGCACTCATTAAGGCGTATGGTCTCACAGTAGACGACGCCAAAGCTCAGTTCATGCGAGCTCGTCTCCAAGACGAGGAGACAGCTGTTCAGTTCCTCGACAGTCTCACTGCTTACCTAGGTGAGTGGATGGAGAAAGATGAAACTCCTTCCACGCGTGAGGGGATAATTGACCTTATGCTGCGTACACAGCTAGAGAGGTCGTGGCCTGCTGAGCTTATGGCACAGCTTAAGATCTGCCAGGTGAAAGATGCCAGCCAAATGGTAGAGAAGGCTGACGCATTCTTTACTGCATACGGGTATCAAGCTCGCAAGCAGCAAAACACCTGGAACAGAAAACCTGATAAGTCTGGGAAGCCGTCTCAGACTGAATCCCAGCAACAAGGCCATTCTCAGAATAATGGCCAAGGTCCAAAACCGCAGTGGAAGGACCAGGGGCAAAACACTCAGAAACCTGAGTGGAAGAGGTACAAGTACCCTAACCAGCAGCAGTATCAGCCACGCAACCGACCGTCGGGACAAACTTTTTCACCACCAGCTCAAAAGAGGCAGGAAGCTAATGCAGCCTTCATTCCTCAGCAGCAGCCTGGTGGTCTCGTCCCTACCAGTGTGGGTACTTCCCCACAGTTCACTAGTCCCACAGTGACAGTGAACCCCCCTCCACAGATGGCCAATGTTCCATCTTCTCAATATAATCCTCAAGGCACAATGTTTGCCACATCATTTCAGCAGCCTCATGAGTGGCTAGCTGCTTCCTCCACAGGTGACAGTACCTTCCTTGTACAGCCAGGGTTTGTGGGAGACATTCCTGTGAAGGTCCTGAGAGACAATGGTTCCTCAGGTTGCTCTGTTAAGCAGAGTTTAGTTCGGCCTGAGCAGTATACAGGTCGACAGATCCATGCAAAGCTTATTGATGGATCAGTGAGATTGTTCCCTGAGGCATGTATCCAGGTGGCATCTCCATTTTATACTGGTACGACACTAGCAGTTGTCATGCCAGAGCCTCTATTTGACCTTATAGTAGGCAATATTATTGGAGTCAAGGATAGTTGCTCCGATGACGCTACTCAGACTTCGGCTGCTGCGGTAACACGAGCCATGACTGAGGCTCCAGACTGTGTCACCCCAGTGATCATTGAATCGCCGCAAGATCTGATGTGTAGTCAACTTGTTGTGCAAGAACAACATTCTGACCCGACACTTGCTACCGTGCGGAACAAACAAAAGGGTCGAGTGATTAAGTATTCACGGGGAGGTCAAGCCAAGTTCCTTCGCAAACAAGGACGGCTCTACCGTGAGTCACGAACACCCGAGGGCGAGGTTCGACTGCAGTTTGTCGTTCCCGCCAAGTACCGCCTAGCAGTGTTACAATGGGGTCATTGTTCAGCCTCAGGAGGTCACATGGGCAAAAGGAAGACCCAGGGCCATATCCGAGCTGACTTTTTCTGGCCAGGGATGGGACGAGACATAGATAGTTTTGTCCGTTCCTGCAGTGTGTGTCAAAGTAACACCACTAATCAGGGACATGCCCTTCCTGTGCCGTTTCTAACCACACCTGTAATCTCTGAGTCAGTTGAGAGACAGGATAGTGGTAATGTGGGTGTAGACCTGATGTCTCACCTACTAGCTGCTTACTAACTAGCAACTGTTGTATGTTGGGTTCCGTAATAGGCATCCTAAGCGATTTGAGTAATCCAAGGACCAGCCTGGTTCCCAGTTAAAAGTGTAGACCAGACGTCTCACTCGTTGGCCCTACAGGACACAGTATATCCAGGGCTTGTACATACATGTATACCATAAGTTAAGGGGGAAGTTTGAGAACCTTGCAGAGACAGTCCGAGGCTGTGTATGAATTACCTTGTGGAATGTCTCGAGCTGTGGGCCTCTCTGAGGATTCCCGGAGAATGCACATTACCCACATGAGTGTTCACACCCACGGTGGGTGTTAAAACGTGACCTGCCCGAGATTGCGTAGCGATTTTCAGCTTCCTGTATTACTCGTAAGTGTAGAGTTAGGTTAACCAGTAAACTGCCCGTTCTAAGCAATTTGTGAATTCAAGAACTGGCACGTTTCCTGGTTAATAATGTTAGGTTAACCAGTAAACTGCCCGTTCTAAGCAATTTGTGAATTCAAGAACTGGCACGTTTCCTGGTTAATAATGAAAGCATTAACCAGTAAGCTATAAGGGTTCTAAGCAATTTGTGAATTCAAGAATTACGTTTCCTGGTTAATAATGACAAGTACTGATTGCTAGGCAGAGAGAGAGAGAGAGAGAGACAGAAATAACAGTTTTGATGCTCCACCTTAATTCTTTTCGCAGGTGTAGCTGGTGGGTGCAGCATTGCCGTGCAGATCAGCTGGCCGTTCCTGTTGCATGCTGCCGCCCCTTCTCTTCTGCCTCGTCATCATTATTTTACTATAAATTTGTATTACTGTGTCATTTTACACGTAGGTACAGTTACACTACAACTGTCACACCTACACCGTGTATTACATACACAACACTACATAACAATTAGTTGTTAATGTAAATGTAGCGAACTTTCGCTCAGTTTGACCTGAGTACAGGATTTTCACAGTCGTCACGGAGTTTTTCCCTCAAGCTTGTTTCTATTAACGTAAATACGAGGTTTTTTCGCTCACTGGCGACTGCGACTTTCTCCTGTAGCAGGATAGCACACACACCACAGTGTGAATCTTGTGCGAATGACTTAGGATGTGTACATATATATATATCCACAAATTTTTTCCCATAAGGAAAAAATTTAACTTTCTAAGGGCATAATGTCACGAATCAGTTCGCGACATTTCCCTTTTGTGAGAAGCCACGAACTATTAGTGGAAAACTCACTGTGTATCGCTCAGTTAACCGTTTCTCCCTCCATTACGGAGTATACTTTCCAAATCATTCGTCACCGTTTACATGAGTGACCGATTTAATGCACGTCACTAAGTGCTGTACTGAGCGATACTATTGTTTTTTATCGTTCGCCCCTGCTCATTCGACCGTTAAAAAATGCGGCCGAGTGCTCCGCTTTCCCACGACTTAGTCAGTCTTGTGTTTGTTGTGACGGAGGAAGGTCCTGTGCCAGCAGTGCGAGGTCAGCTAGTACCCAAACTCCACTTCACAGTTAGTCCAGTCCTCCCACCCATCTGGTGATACGCAGCATTCATCGACTATAGTATTTCTTTTGTGTATTTTCTAGTTATAAGAGTTTAATTAAGGTGTTTTTTTTCTAGACGTAAGTATTTAGCTCGTGTGAGAGTGAGTGAGTGCGTCTCATTGATTTGAAATGTAACGTTAAATTTATTTTTTGTAATTAATAAATTTAACAGTTCCTTTCTCGAGCTTAATGTAAAGTAAAAATCTTGTTTCATTTTTCCATAATTAAGCTTATTTTCCATATAGCTCCTAGCTTGCATAAACGTTTGCTTTCATAACTGGTACTTAGACCAGTCTTGTTGTTTTAACTTAATATCCGTTGTGCCATCTGGGAGTTAAGCATCGGCAAGAACCTGATGTTAGTATTAGTTATTTATTGTCAGGGGTGATGTAACTTTCTCCAGAGGCTAACAGTACAGTAATTCAGCAATTGTGAGTAATTAGTCTCTGCTGTGTACTGTTGAGAAAGTTTATAAATTCTCGTTCTTGAGAATCTTAGCAAGTCAGCGTAAAGTAATCGTTGCTTGATGTAGCAAGACAATCATTGTCTCTGCTCTTCAATATTATTGAATATTATTATCAAATTAAATAATATTTAACCATTTATTCCAAAATTACCGTGATATTATAAAATACCCGTGACATGAACGTTATGCTTAAAGGTAAATGTTGATGAGAGAAAAGTGATCGTTGTTCAAGAAAGTGGCTAATGGTGAGGTGGTGATGAACTAAGGGAGCCTTGAATAAGAGTGAGTTTATGTAAGGCGGTGTAGTAACAGGAAAGAGTTGTAAATATCCATAAAAAGGTGAGAGTTGTGAACCACATAGAAAAAGTGACTTGCTTTGAAAGCCTTGGTACTAACAAAAGATACTAGTGTGGAGGCTACAAAGGGAGTGCATAAATGTGTTTTAGTGCCCACATTAACGTATATGTGTATATCTTGGTGTGTCAGGAGGAAAAAGCCAAGAGTAAGTGAGTGGAAATGAAGCTACTAAAGAACGTATGAGAAGCTTGTACGTTAAAGTAGACTAGATAAGAAATAATGTAATTAGTGAAAGATGTGAGTAAGGAAGTCTATTGACAATACGGCTGAAGATGGTGTTGTCAGATGGTATGGTAATTTGAGAATATATTAAACAGGATAGCGAAAGGGGTGATTGTGACTGAATCTGACGGTAGGTGGAGTCATCCTACCCCAAGGAAGTGGATAGATATGGTGAATGAGTGTAAATGAGGTATGCATGTCGATGAGGTGAGCGCATTTACAAGGAAGTCAGGTGGTAGTTCGATTGATTCTCTCTGGTAAGTAATCTTTTCATAAATAAACAGGAAACGGTGCCAAGGCACAGCAAACCCGTCCCAGGCAGTCATTTTAGCGCTGTCGTATAAACACAACATAATATCTAGTCAAAGATGCCACATATCAAATTTGGAGTAAATCAGGTGAAAATTGATTTTATGTCCATTTGAAATTTTAGGCCCGATGCACCTGACATTGACCCCCCTACCGCTAACTGGGCAGTGACCCTCCCCTGATGTAATGAGGCATGTTATAAGATGCAGATTTGAAAGATACACCTTTGGGTTTTGGTTTCATGTCGATTTGACGATTTTAAAAGGAGTTATGGCCTTTTTTTCTTTTTTTTACATTTTTTTCCTACATTTTTTTGGGCCTACAACCTGGTCCTTGGCCCAGTTTGGCCCAAAATTTAATCAGGTGATCAGAAGGTCATAGCTCATCATCCCTGTAATTTTAGTCAAAATCACTCCAGAAGTTTTCGTGTAAGTTGTTAACAGATAGACAGACAGACAGACAGGCAGACAGATAGACCGAGTGAAACAATACCCGGAGACCGAGTGAAAACAATAGTCGTCCCCGAGCCCCTCCGAGGGGCGGGGACGGGTAAAAATGTGCCAGTCACCATGCTTTCCAGCATTCCAGGGGTTTGTGTAGCAGATGAATGGATGTGATCCATTCACCAGGGATTATGTTAATTAGTTCTCCCTCTATCATGATATTTCTTGCTTCCTAGACACTATCTTATCCGTAGTGCGAATGTGAGGTCAGGCTGCTACTGCTGATGATGATGATGGTGCAAGACAAACCTGATGGAGCTTAGATAGCCTGAAACACACGAGGCAACGCACATGATTGCCCCAAACACGAAAAGCTGATTGTAAATGGAAAGCATCCATGTTTGCACTATTTTATGTTCTGTCATTGTCCAATGGCCGTAGAGTGAAACTCATTATTTAATGTAACGAGTACATTTAATAAGTTTTCAAATGTACTAGAGTAAACGTACTTGAAAACCACATTTAAGCCGATGTCAATTTAATGAAACAAGAAGCGCTGTCAAGGCACAGACAACCCGTCCCCGGCAGTCATCTTAGTGCTGACGTATAAAAACAACAGGATATCGAATCAAAGATGTCACATACCAAATTTGGAGTAAATCGGGTGAAAATTGACGATTTTATGCCCATCTGAAATTTTAGGGCCGACCCACCGGACATTGACCACCTTACTGCTAGTTTGGGGATGACCCCCTATGAAGTAATGAATCATAAGATAAAGATGCGAAAGATGTACCTTTAGGTTTTAGTTTCATGTCGATATGACGAATTTGAAGGGAGTTGTGGCGAGAAAAAAAAAAAAAAACATTTTTTTTACTTTTTAATTTTACATTTTTGGCCTTACAGCCTCGGCCTTCGCCCAATTTGGCCCCAGATTTAATCGGGCGATCAGAAGGCCATAGCCCATCATCCCTGCAATTTTAGTCATAATCGCACCAATAGTTTCGCGTAAAGTTGCTAACAGACAGACAAACAGACAATCCTAGTGAAAACAGTACCAATCCCCGAGCCCACCCCTTCCCCAGGGCGGGGACCGGCAATAAATGTGTGTATTTTAAAAAGTCGATCCTCACAAAATTACTTGAGTACAGTACTCAAGCAAATTTTCTTCGTTACTTTACCACTTGCCATGTACACATTAGCTGTACTATCAAACGACTTCGCAACCGCGATTACTGATACTTTATACGAAAAATACTTACGTAGAATGGGGCAACACAGATCCGTGGAGTTTTACAAATTCTGGGAAGAGATCTAAGTGCTAGAGATTTCTTAAAGGCTGTAGCTCACGTGCTATAACTACAATGCCGCCCTAAATTTGAAGAAACATACCCGGTTTTTAAGCAACGTGTTGGTATGTAACATGCTCATGTACGCATTTTCATTTTGGAAATACTAATATGACTGACGAAGACAGAAAAAAAGAGAACGAAATCGTTATCCTTGCCACCCGATTTTGCAACCACTATAAAGGTTAGCAGGGCTTTATGCATAATTCTGTCCTTAAACAGTAAAGGTCTCTCATCCCATACACTTCAAGCTTAGCTTTGCGAAAGTTTTGGTGCACGCACGCAGATGCCTTATGTGTGTGGCATTATCTGAACTGAGCCATCTCTACGCAGTAATCGCAGCCGATCTTTCCATTTAGTTTGGTCAAAATCGGATGAAAACTTTTTAAATTGAGCTTGCCATTTGACCTTGACCTTTCATCTACTGTTCTCATAAGTAATAAGTTAACCCCTTGGCTGACTCTCAACTCTTCCACAAAGTTTGGTCTATAGGAGCTGAAAACTATTTTAATCATTTTGTTAACACACAGTCCGAAATTTCACCTTGCCCAGATCAATATTGCTTTAAGCCGGTTTTTCCATGTGATCTTGACCTTTGACCTATAGAGTATTATTCTCAAACACAATAGGGCACCTTCTTGACGGACTCATATTTCTTTCACCATGTTTGGTTAAAATCAAATCAGAACTGATTAAATATACTAGTGCACTACAAATTAGCCTCATGTTTATATAAAACGTGGATCCTTAATTGTATAGCCAACACTGACAGAGTAAGATTCGGAGATGTTGTTTTTCAAAGAAGGAACCAAAAACTTGATGTGCACAAAATCATTCCCTGAAAAAAAAGCAGAAAAAAAAAATCAAGATCCGTTCATTTCCAGACGACACATTGCTCTCAAAAGACTGAAGGTCATAGGGAGAAGGAAATACAGAGAGAGGAAGACAGTTCCAGAGTTGACCTGTTACATTAAGGACGGAAAGTGTCGGTTAACTCTTGCATTAGAGAACTGGGCAGAAAAGGGATGAGAGTCTGCTGGCAGACGGGTGGTAAGTGCCCGCCGTAATGTAGGGATGCAAACAGTCAGTTCAGAAGAGCAATAACCACTGAATTGGCGATAGAAAAGAGTTAACGATGCATCCACCCCTCTCCCGGTGATGATTCAACATGCCTGGAACCACTGTCTGACCCACTTCTTTTTCATTTCTGCAACATTCGCGGCCTTTCCTCTAACTTTCTAACTGAGACTCAGCTGTCTGAGGCAACTGACAGCAAACCCTTTTCTGTATCCTCCTACTTTCTCTATACTCATTTCAAAGCCAAAGGTGGCTGTTGTGTATATGTATGTAATGATCTATCTTGCTCTCGTGTTCCTGAACTTGATACTTCTGAATTCTCTACTCTCTGGCTTCAGCTTTCCTGTCATTCTCTGATTAAATATATCTGCGCTGTTTACTTATCCCCTAATTCTACTGACTATCAAAAATTCTTTGACTATCTCACTTCTACGATGTAACACATTCTGTCCATTTCTCCTTTTTCTGAAATCTCATTCTAGGAGATTTCAATGTTCACCACGACCTTTGGCTCTCCTCTCCTTTCACTGATCCACCTGGTAAACAAGCCTACATCTTTTCTATCCTTAATGACCTAGAGCAGTTTGTACAGCACCCTACCCGTATCCCTGACCACCTTGGAGAGAAGTTCAACATACTTGACCTCTTCCTTACAATTAATCCTTCTGCTTACACTGTTATCTGTTCTCTCTGTTGGGCTCCTCTGATCATAACCTTATTACCTTAACCTCTTCTATCCCTCCAGTACGGCCTGTGGATCCTCCAAAGAAACGTCGACTGTGGCACTTTGGAGCTGCGGATTGGGAGGCCCTCATGCAGTACTTATTAGACTTTCTCTGGAGTGATTGTTGCTTCCGTGGCTGGGAGCCATCCGAGTGTGCCTTGCGCAATACGGAAGTTATTCTCTCTGGCATGGGAGCATATATTCCTTTCTCATATCCTTGGACTAATGCAAAAAAAACCTTGGTTTAATCACGCTTGTTCTAATGCTGTCCTCAACAAGGAGAGGGCCTATAAAAGGTACCGGAGCCAACAGACCCCTTAATCACATCTTTTATGTGTCTGCCCGTAGTCATGCTAAATCTGTTCTTCACTCTGCTAAAAATAATTTCATCTGTACTAAATGCTCTCATCTCTCCAACTCGAATTCTTCCCGCTCCTTCTGGCACCTTGCCAAAAACCTTTCTAACAAGTTTACCTCATCATCCTTCCCTCCTCTTTTCTACTCTGGTGGCTCTGTAACTATTTCTTCTACTGATAAAGCAGATCTCTTCACTCAGACTTTCTCCTTCAATTCCACCTTAGACGATTCCGGTGCTGTTCCTCCATCACTTTCCCCCTCTGACTTCCTCATGGCTGACATTAAAATTTCTTCAGTTGATGTATTTTCTGCCGTCACTGGCCTCAATACTAACAAGGCATATGGGCCTGATGGAGTCCCTCCTGTTGTCCTCAAGAAATGTGCTTCTGTGCTTACAACCTGCTGATGTATACTATTTCGCCTTTGTTTTTCAATTTGTACCTTTCCTTCTTGCTGGAAGTTTGCTCTCATTCAGCCAGTCCCAAAGAAGGATGACCATTCCCAACCCACTAACTATCGTCCAATTACTTTAACATACTGTCCCTCAAAAGTTTTCGAGTCTATTCTTAACAGAAAAATTTTACAGCATCTTTCCTGTCACAACCTTCTTTCTGATCGTCAGTATGGGTTCCGTCAGGGACACTCCACTGGCGATCTTCTCACCTACCTTACAGACTCCTGGTCATCCTTCTTGTGGGACTTTCGCGAAATCTTTGCCATTGCACTTGACATCTCAAAGGCTTTCGATCAAGTCTGGCATAAATCTTTAATTTCCAAACTGCCCTCTTACGGTTTCTATCCTTCTATCTGTTCCTTCATCTATAGCTTCCTTTTTGTTTGTTCAATAGGTGCTGTTGTAGACGGCCATCGTTCTTCTCCTAGATCTATCAACAGTGGTGTTCCTCAGGGGTCTGTCCTATCACCAACTCTCTTCCTTTTATTCATCAATGATCTTCTAAGCTGTACATCTAACCCTATACACTAGTACACTGATGATTCCACCCTACACATTTCCATTCGGTTTCCGGAACGTCCATGTCAGCATTTACTTCAACAAACAAGGGATGAGGCTATGGCACTCCTAATGTCTGACTTGGCTAGCATCCCTGACTGGGGTAAAAATAATCTTGTTGTTTTTAATGCATAAAAGACTCAGTTTTTACACCTATCAACCTGACACAATCTTCCACAGGAGTACCCACTAATGTTTAATAATATCCAGTTCAATCCTGCATCATCCTTGAACATGCTTGGGGTTTCATTCACTCGGGACTTACCTTGGAATGATCATATTGCATCTCTTGTAAAAAGCTGCTTCCAAGAGATTAGATGAGCTAAGCCGACTCCATACCTTGTTTACCCTGCACAGATGTTGACTTTATACATGGGTTTTATTCTCCCCTGTGTGGAGTACAACTCTCATGTGTGGGGAGGCTCCCCACATACAGCTTTTCACAATAGGGTGCAGTCAAAGGCTCTTCGTCTCATTAACTCTCCTTCTCTTACTGGCTCCCTTCAACCTCTGTCTCATCGACACACTGTTGCCTCTTTATCTCTTTTCTATCGCTACTTCAATGGTCACTGCTCCTCTGAACTGAGTAAGTAGCACCCGTCTAGCAACAAACTCTATGCAAGAGTTGACTTTTACTCCCAGTCCTTCATTTATGCAACAGGTCAACTCTGGAACTGTCTCCTTCTGTCTGTATTTCCTACTTCCTATGATCTCCAGTCTTTCAAACGCAGTGTATCCAGGCATCTCGAAGTGAACAGATCTTGATTTTTTTTTTCTTGGAAGGAATTGCATTGCTGGCTTAGCCTTTGGTTCCTTCTTCCTCGCATTAATAATAAGAAAAAAAATAGTACGGTAAAATAAGACGTTGAAGGGAGTCAGTAAGAGGAGGAGCGTTAATGGGAAGAGAAGCCTTAACATCTAAAAATGGTGATAAACGACTGAAAATGCACATTTCATAGAGGAGTTTCGTCGCGGCTGATGGAACTGTATCGTGAACCGGATCTGGCTCGTGGCTTAGTTGTGTACCCTGGTGTAAAATATGCATTCTCTCCCTCGGACTGCGACATCTTTAATGAAAACTGTTATCAGCTTCATCTGGTGTTATACCCTCAGGGTCCGGGTTCATGGTGACTTACGCCTGTAACCAGTTCTAGGGGGGTAAGTAATAAACATGTTTTGTCACAACGAAAGTCAAATGAAGATATGGAGTGATAGAAAGGACCACTTGGATTTTTTTTTTCTTTTTGGAAGCCTGTGTTTCTTTGTTTCAATCTACTTTAGTGTTAATATCTACTCCCACTGTATGTCATATTATACTGTGGTGTGTGGGGATGCCCACCATCCACTCGCTGTTATCTGGTGCTACCTTCTTGTTAATCTACACTGTATACAGGGATGTGACGACGAACACACACACACACACACACACACACACACACACACACACACACACACACACACACACACACACACACACACACACACACAGTTGAACAGTTCGTGTGTGTGTTTTCGCGTGGTCAGAGAGTCATCGTCCACAAAGTGTTGGTGGCTGGAATCACTCACACTCACATAGGCCCGCATGAACTACTTTGAGTGACAGTATATATATACGAATATATAGCTTAATGAAAATTTGATGCTGATTCTGGGGCCTGTAAAGTGCACTGTGTCCTGTGAAACTAGGTCACTTTATTATGTATTACTGAAGGAAGACGCTGGTGCATTTGTTAGCACGTCCAACGCAGCTGAACTATCATCGGGCCCTCAGGGATGATGAACTTAGTAGGTTCCTCCTCTACTGTTTGATCTAATTCCCTCTTACATTAGATAGGAATGAACTATTTTCACTTTCATGACATATTTTTTTCTTGCTATCTGCGGATGACTTTATCTAATTTAGAAATACCTCTCTTGACGAAGGGGGAGCAAAGTCTGCGTCTAACGTCTCCAAGTCTAAATATCTCACCTAAGCCAGAGAAATTAATTTGAAGACAGCAAGAATTAACAAAAAGGCATCATTAAACTGAAGAGGTCAACGACCTTTGTGCATCCGAAACACTTTAATCCTGAGCAAGGGGGTGGGGGCGAGGCGTGATGTTATCCTATCAGTGTGATGCTCTTCATTCCAGAATGTAGTGCACGAATGGAAGGAAGACGCATGTGACTGTCCTCGCCTGTCTTATTGGTGCAACGTGCCCCATGCATTGCATCCTGTGAAAGAGGTGCTCTCCATTGCAGACTACTGTGCATGAGAGACGGAAGGCGAGATGCTAAGTGTGGGTGTATGGTTGCCATTGGTCACTGTCCTCGCATGGCTTACTGGTGCCCAGCTGCAGAGTCTTGGTGACCACCGCTCACACGGTGAGTTTATCTTCACCATCAGTATTGTTTGCAGTATATCATTAGCCTCTTCAGTGCCAGCAGAAGTACAGTGCACAATCCATTATACCCTCACGACAATACAGTGCTCCACACACCAACACACTCTCACTACACAGGCAGTCACACAACATAGCCTTAACAGTGGTATCTCTGAGAGAACCCAGCTGAAGAAGTCGTTTCCTGCAGTCTACTATATTCAAGTCCAAATGAGCCTGGAATCACAGAAACAGCAAGAACTACCTCTGCAGCCAGACGACGCCAGAATGTAATTATCGTTGCTAGTGGGCAAATTTTATGTGTGTCGAGAGAGCAAGTAAAGGGGTGAGTGAAGGGTGTACTTTGCACTTCCAGTTCAAAGACTTTACCCTGCTTTCAATAACATCGTCTGTAGATAGCTAGAATTTAATTTCATAATATGTCATCAACTTGAAGCTATTAATATCAGTCTTGTTATGAGTCAGTACATTGTGCAGATAATTTTTACAGAGTCATAACACCCGATTCCTAAGAAAATATACTTTACATCTCAGAAGTTTCCCAATGATGTGTGATTGGACTGCTGTAGGTATTACAGTTTTTGAGATAACACGGTAGTCAATTAAGTGCTAATTAGCATTCTTCAGCCCTATTGTGGTAAAGTCTGAGAAATACAACTAAAGTAGGCTAACATCTACTGAGGCTGTATAATGATATGCATAGATACAGTACAGGGCTACTTTGGGTATCTAAAATAACACAGGTTTGGTGTTTAGTTTGGTACTTTTGGGCATTTTTCAGCATGATGGTAGCAAATTATCAGAAAACTCACTAGGTAACAGGTAGTATGTTTCCATAATCCTTCCATTGATATTAGCAGATCCACTGCAGCTTTAATAGTCACCAAAATACCATGGTTTTGGTAGTTTTTGCTGCTCAGTTGGTAGCTTTATAACTTTCCATTTGTATGATGGCGCAAATTGTGAGAAGTCACTCAAATAACACCTACTACTCTTCCTAAGCTTTCCAACGATAAGCACAAAGCAGCTGTGCCTAGCATAATCTCCGAAATAACAAATTTTTGGTGCTATGCGTGATATGGGGATCGTCACCTTACTAGCTGTTTAATAATGCTCTCTCTCACCTCGGTCGCTTGAACAATGCAAAATAATAAAATGTTAGAGAATAATAAATATAAAGAACAAGATGGAGCACCGTAACACCCGTGCCTACCAAATGATCTTAAGGTTCTTGGGCTGCACAGCTACTACACCAACAGACCAAATACACCAAGAAACCAAAGTCCCCAAAGTCAAGGATTATCTAGGCATAAGAGGCACAAATTCTTGCCGCAGCCTCCTCAAACCCACACTGTCCACAACATTACATGGCAGCACATCCACACACACCAAGGAACATCAAAACAACGCCCAGCACACGATATCATACACAAATACTGTCATCTCTCCGACCTTGCCCGCCTCAAACCAGCTTCCAGAAGCATATCCATACTCAAATCACTCGCCGCTCCATTCAGTCGCTTAAAGACAACACATAGCTGCATGCACGGCCTTCTGATATCCATCTTTTGAATCCTACCTCCCTCGTGAGGACAGGGTCCACCTGGCCAGGCTGAGATGTGGGCATCATCCAGTCCTCTTGAGTTATCAGAAGAGGCTGGATGACTCCGTTGCTGATGCCTGTCCAGGATGCAACACAGCACCCCATACTATTAAGCACATTATGGAAGACTGCATTGCACACAATCAACTGCGTCAACAACACAACATATACTCCCTGAGAGCTCTGTGGGAAAGCCCGGGCTCGGCCATGGCCTTCCTCAGGGACTCGGGGCTGTTCGGCCAGACTGCCTAGGGAACAACTACTACTACTACAGATCTAAAGGTCGAATATTTGACTTAACCCCCTTGCCCTTCATTTTCGAGTGATCACTCTGTAAATCGAATGCTTCATTCGTGTCAGCTCTGAACCCCGCCACAACGAATTGCCCAAATCTGATCAAAACTCTCTGAGTTGGCTTTGCCTGGCGACCTTAACGTTTGACCCTTCCCTGCGACCTTGACCTTTGAACGTTCTAAAAGATAAATTGTATAATCCAAGTAATAACCTATGTAAACTGTGGTTACTCAATATCCGATAAAAACGCTTAAGCTGACCTCGCCATGTGACCTTGAAGTTTGACCATTTGTTCTATAAAATAATTATATAAACCTCTGGATGATCCTCAACTCATCCACTATTTTTTTTACCCAAATCATGCAAAAACTGTACTAGTTATTTTGTTCACAAACCGATACAAGAATGGAATCTTGACATTGCTCTGTGATTTGGGCCTATGATTTACTGTTGTCAGTACCAAATCTCTTTGTTCTAGCCTCACCCTTAATCATTCCACCAAGTTCAGTTATATCGGATCAAAACTGTTTGAGTTGACCTTGCCCTCCGACCCTGACCTTTGACCTTTTGCTGTGATCTTGATCTCTGACTGATTGCTCTTACAATAGAATCCACTCATCCTTGGCTAATCCTCAAACTTTCCACAAACTTTGAATTAATAAAATAAAAAATTTTACAAGTTCGCCTTGACCTTTAAACTATTGTTCTCTAAATAGGAATATTTTTACTCCTTGGTTGTCACCCAACCTTTTCAACAGCTCTGACTAGAAACTAGATCAAAACTTTGAGTGAATTTGTTACACACACACACACACACACACACACACACACACACACACACACACACACACACACACACACACACACACACACACACACACCGCCGCTCCAAACATAACATCAGCCCTTGCTCCGGGGTTGCGGTTGTGATAAGAATAATGAGAAACTTTAACATTGGTAACCCTCAACATGTTTGTGAGTGTCACCAATACACAAACACTGCCCACTCCTACAACATGGATTGTTCCTCCAGTTTGGTTTGCATCCCATGCACAAATAACACTATCACCAAGGTGAATGAGATCAGGATTAATATTTCTCTAAAGATAAGCACGTAATCAGTGTGTATGAGGTATATGGACATTGCCTCTTGTATCTGCACCTGCCACTAAATAAGGGATTTAATAAAAATAGCATACTGTAGGAAGCTGACTTGTAAGCGAATTATTTTGTATTTTCCATTGTATTATTCGGTTATATATATATATATATATATATAGATGGATAGATAGATATAGATAGATAGATAGATAGATAGATAGATATAGATAGATAGATATAGATAGATAGATAGATAGATAGATAGATAGATAGATAGAGATGTAAATATAGATATAGATATACATAAGTCAAGCTATGTTTGTGTGTCTGTGAAATTGTTCGTTTGTTTCACGAGAACGGTAATAGAGATCGACCTCATTCTTTCCGCATTATGTCCAGGTAAGTCCAAGGAGTGTCAGAAAAATACCAAACAAAAAATATGGCGATCGGATGCGACGGCGCGAAATTGTCGGAAATTGCGACAAGTGAAATGTCTGTCTGTGCGTGTGTTCGTTTCCTTCAAGAGAACGGTAATAGATATCGACGTAAATCTTCTTGCATTAGGTCGGAGTTAGTCCAGGGAGTGTCAGAAAAAAAAAATGGCGATCGCGCACGACATGACGGCGCAAAATCGTCGGAAGTCTCAAAATGCAAATATGTGCAAGAATATTCTTTATTCGACTTTTTGGTTAGAAATGGTCCTTGATGACTCACTAACGGTATGGGAAACAAAGAAAATGATATTTGTAAACATTTTGTGATGGGAAGGCTATTAATCAGCATTGCAAATTTTTGCGGGCAAGCACTAGTTCTTTATATCAATATAGTTTGCATCGCTAACATACAAGAAAATACTGAGACAGTAATCATAATAAATCAGAGGGAGAAACGTTACCAAATCTCCGAAGCCATCCAGAAGTACGGCACTCATCACTATCATTGTCTATCACTGCATCACCACCCACACGCCACCCACCACCCTAGCACCACATTATGCAGCAGCACGCGTTGGTAAGTATCTTTATCACACTGCTGATCCTCGCATCACCACCTACACGCCATCCACCACCCAGCCAACCACGATTTGCCATTGCATTTGCAAATTTCTCATCGCTGCATCCAGCTATCCATTGCTAATCTGAGGCAACGGAAATAAGGGACAGCCTCTGGTACTGAAAATGTTATCACTTTACTCCGAGTGTGTCGTTCAATTCGTTCTTGCCGCTATTACACGTTCACATTCAACATAGCAGAACGCTTATAACTGTGAAAGAGACTAATGATGACTTTTCTGACCCCATCGAGATCCTAATGCCACTCGGGATCTTCATATGACTGTCGGGTGGGGGATGGGAGGCAACATAGCTTTAAAAATCCCTTGTGGTTGAAAGACTTAATAAGATCTATATGTAGCCCCTCCAACGAAAAAAAAAACAAAAAAACTAAGACATATAAAATTATTTATTTTTTCATTTCTAAATTGTAAATTATAAAAGATGCCATCGTAATGGAGTCTCAGAAGGTAAAATGAAAGCTATTTCTTCTTCTAAAGCAACAGCTCTGTCATGGTCGCGTCTTTGCTCGTATTTACTTCCTGCCAAGACAACATGGTTTTATTCAGCAGAGAATGAGTCACAGGAGCCTGAGTGTTGATATCCAGTTCCCACTTACGCACCCCAGGGCACAACTCACAAAAGCAATCGGATAATAAAAATACAACAACGCAAATTATAGTTAATATATCACGAGTGGACACGCAATCAGTGTCAGTTAATATAGTTGCCAAACAAGATTCGCAGGTGTCGCGAAACAAACTCTAAAAATACTCGAAATACATCAAAAAGTCTCTGTGATATTGCGAAGAAAGACAAATATGGTAGAGTATCGGAAAATATGGAAGAGAGCCCTAGAAAAGTAGCTCAGAAGTAGCTGTAGAATCAATTAATTGGCAATCTTAATAATGACTAGACGAAAGCATTGCCTGTTTTCCCTCATTAAACTGCCACAAGATGATGCAGTACCATTTAGACTGCATTGGCGCAATTTCTCTCTGACATACTATATATTACAATAGTTTATTAGCCCACATATTAAGAGTAATCAATCAACACAAGTTATGCGCTCTGTCACCTAAGATTCGACCGGCTAGTATAAAAGTATAGGTAACTGTTTCATCATCAACGTTACCTGCTGAACAAAGGCCTTCCTCAATATCCTCTATGACTTTCGTGACTGTCCAGGTCTCAACCATGGTTTGTCTGTAAGCTTTTCTGTCTCATCTCTCCAGCTACTGTCTGACCTTCATCTTATAAGCTTTCTAGCTCATGAAGTCAGTCCGTCGGCCCCTTACTCCAAGCCCTAACCACTTCCATTGTTTTATTTCTTCTCTAATGTCCTTGAGTTTAGTTTCCTCTGTTACCAATAGTATTTTCTTCTCTTACCTGCTATACATTGGTGTCTTCGTGTCTCTCAGAGATAATTCTATCATCGATTATATGGATGCTCATTGTGTGCTGATTAGCATACTTCACCAGCTCTCGTGGACCATGAGCAGGTGTTGCGTTTTGATCAGCGTGTTAATTGTTCTCTCTACCTGTGTGTGTGTGTGTGTGTGTGTGTGTGTGTGAATAAAATAACTAAAACAGTTTTGACATGATTTGGAACAAACTTGGTGGATGAGTTGAGGATAATCCAGTAGGTTGCTTTAGTGTTTTGCAGAGCAGCAGGGCATCATGGCTGGTCCAGATCTGATAAAACTATTGAAGTTGTTCTAGAGAGGTCAGTCTTTGACCCTATTCCTGTGACAATGACGGCTGACTTGTTCTTAAGAACAGTAGGTCATCCCGTTATTTGGATTTCGACCGCTCTTCAACTTTGTTTTAAATCGGAGAAATACTTTTTGCTTCACACACACACACACACACACACACACACACACAAATATATGTCGAAGAAAACATAAACACTGGCCTCGGTATCATCAGCGCTGATATAATATATAAATATATATATATATATATATATATATATATATATATATATATATATATATATATATATATAATATATAAATATATATATATATATATATATATATATAGTATACACTAGCAGGGGTACCCGGCAATGCCGGGCCAAATAGGCGAACACTCTAATCCTATTTGTTCCAGTTCATTTTTTTTTTCTACTCCAAAAAGACCCTCCACCTCTTATGCTGTTGAAGAGGGATTATAAGAAGTCCAGGAGCTTTCTATTTCAACTTCCGCAGACTAACGGACAGGATTTGTGAGCACTTGATTATTATTACCGGTGACCTAAAATGACCTCCGACCGGTGGCCTCAAATGACCTCGGAGGTCAACCTCACATAACCTATGTCCAAACTGGAGGTCATATGAGTCTCCATGTCAAAAATTGGGCTGCAGGGATACCCAGCGGTGCCCGGGCCAAAAAGACGAGCACTCAACCGGTGACCTCAAATAACCCAGATCTGAATTTTGACCCCCTCTTAAACCATCCTTGGATCACCCTGATTCAGAATATATACCGTACGGGTCTGGGAGTCTCTGGCCCTTTGTTTGGCGGTGACTGACGAACAAACAAACAATCAACGCGACTCTCTCTTTCTCCATAATCATCTCATCAGCCGTTTGAGTGTCCACTGCACGACCGGCCTATCCCGACCGATGTGGGGACGATACAGCCAATGTATCTCTACCAAGTGGCTTAGGCTGTCTGGTTGAGATTGTATGTAGGATGAGAAGTGCTTGTAAGTGTAATTGTTGTGTTGGAGTGGCTTTGGATGTGTGTGTAGTCTGTGAACCAAGTGTAATCGTCCCGCGCAAGCTGACTGGGTGCAAGCATACTCTATAGTATACGACACTGGTTCAACCATAGCACCCCTTGTGTCCGCCAATGCAGTACGTGGCAAGAAGAACGCTCCCAAAGTTTATTACCCAGGCGGGGCGCGAACCCTCGTCCTTCAGTGTACGAAGACGTACACTTTACCACCATACCACAGAGGCTCCATATATATATATATATATATATATATATATATATATATATATATATATATATATATATATATATATATATATATATATATATATATATATATATATATATATATATATATATATATATATATATATATATATATAGGGAAAAGTGGGGTAAGACGGACCCATGGGGTGAGATGGAACCCCCCTTCTAAAACCAAGCAGAAAGGGTGAGGTACAGTTATTGGTAGCTAGATGTCCTCCCCGTCACCAAACAGATGCGCCTTTGTTGGCGGCATCCATGCCTAGTTGCCTCTGTGTTTTCAAGAGAGTATGTTGTCTTTTTTTGTGGTGCTGATGTTATCTGCACAAAATAAAAAGTGGATTTTTTTGTATTGAAGTATTTGTTGTAATAACTTACTGTTTACGCTGGATATGCTCATGTGTGTGTACATGAGAAATATGTACCGTAAATTGCTATACAGAATTTGGATGTTTTGGTAATTGTTTAGCAAATGAATTTTAGTTTTTGGGGTAAAACGCCATCTTACCCCTCACACTAAATATTTCACAAACCCTTAACATTTTCTTCTTTTTCTCTATGGATGCCCCGGAAATGTGTGATAAATCTTGTGAGGGACAATCATGTCATGATTGTCATTTGGCACCATATTGTGGTCATCGATGTTTCCTTCATGAAACCACTGAATGCCTACTATGTGAAGGCTGTTGAAACATTCCTCAGAAACAATCCCGGCAGACAGGTGACCATCTACAAACTAAGTGCATTATTCGGAAAGGTCTATCTGCAGGCTGCTGTTACAAACACAGCCATCAATGGCTTTAGAAAAACTGGAATTTGTCCACTGAGTAGCCAGGTTTTTGGTGAAGCTGATTTTTTACTTGCCCACCCTACGGATATTCCATTAAAAAGTGAAGAGGAAGAGGAAGATCCGGATGACCCAGTTGCCCCACCAATCATGACCATGGTCGATGAGCCTGACCTACAAGGAGCTGCCGAGCTGGAAAATCCAACTGTGGTGCTGGGTCTGTAACACTGAAAGTGGCTCGGAGCCTGTTCAAGCAAGGTAGGTCACCTCAGGACATGATTCACTTGCCAAAGGTGTCGAACATTGTACGAAAGAAGGCAGTCAGGCCCCAAGGGCGAGCTCTTTTTTTTGACAGGATCCCCATCCAAGACAGTTAGAGTCAGAAATTTACAAGAATAAAGAAAAAGAGGTGGTTCCTGCACAGAAGTGCCAAGAGAGAGAATGTTACAGGAAAGACAAACTAGCAACTACGTCAGCAAGAAAAAGACCTAAAAAAATAATAAAAAAGACACAAAAGAAAAAAGCAAAGCAAGCCAAAGCTGGGCCATCCTGGACTCCTGACAGCAACAATGAGAATGGAGATTCAACCATGTGCTTGTATTGCAATGACACGTTTGGTAATTCTGTGCAAGGGGAAGGTTGGGTTTGTTGCGTCATATGGAAGGGATTGGCACACGAGGAATGTACAGGAATAGAGGACGAAGAGGAAAAGGTTTTTGTGTGCGAGTTGTGTCAGTAAGGACGTGTTTCTTTATGATGAGGTTGAGGGGTAAGATGGACCCTGGGGTCCATCTTACCCCGTGATTTTGTTTTTGGTACAACAAAAATATTGATTTTGTACAATCTCGTGTTTCAGTCATTTCCTTTAAGAACTGTTACCAGGGTGCTGACTTTAAATATAACACCCCAAAGCATCACCACAACCCTATGAAATCCTCGAATTTCAATAAATGTGGTTTCCAGATTCTCTTTTGTGGTCCGTCTTACCCCACCTTCCCATATATATATATATATATATATATATAGGTCTTACCCCAGCTTCCCATATATATATATATATATATATATATATATATATATACCGGGTATATAATATAGATAGATAGATAGATAGATAGACAGACATAAAGTGAAAGCAGAAAGAAATGTCATGGTGTGAAGGATGTAGGTGGTAGATTATTAACCCATGGGGATGAAGTAAGAACCAGATGGAAAGAATATTTTGAAAGCCTGATGAATGGAAATAGGGAGAGCAGAGCGGCTGTAAACATGATTGGTTTGGGGGGTGTGAAGAGAAGGAATGCAGTGCCAGGAGACGTGACTCTCGCACAGGTGAAGAGCGCTGTGAAGCGGCTGAAAAATGGGAAAGCAGCTGGGACTGACGATGTGTATGCAGAGATGCTTAAGTATAGTGGTGAGAGTGGAATGATGTGCTTGTTGGAGATATGTAAGAAGGCTTGGATGAGTGAACCTGTGCATGCAGAGAGGAAAAAGGCTGTGATTCTGCCCCTGTACAAAAATAAAGGTGAGCGAAGTGAGTGCAAGAATTATCGTGGCATAAGTTTATAGAGTGTGGTAGGGAAGGTGTATGGAAGAATTACTGTAGAGAAAGTAAGAGAGATATCATCAGTCCTAGTGAGTGATGAACAAGGTGGCTTTGGGAGTGGCAGAGGATGTGTGGATCAAATATTTGTAGTGAGACAGATAGCAGAGAAGTCTCATGAGAAGGACCATGAGGTGTTTATGGCATTCATGGATCTGGAAAAAGCATACAACAAAGTGGACAGAGAAGGACTGTGGAAAGTTTTGCGCATGTACGGTGTAGATGGTAAGCTGCTAGGTGCTGTCAGGAGTTTTTATGATGGTAATATAGAATGTGTAAGGGTTGGTGGGCATCTAAATGAATGGTTCACGATCGGTGTGGGCGTGCGACAACGTTGTGTGATGTCGCCATGATTGTTCAATATATACATGGATGGGGTGATGAGAGAAGTAAAAACACGAGTAATGGAGAGAGGGATGGCGTTGGTAATGAATGGTGATGGATGGAATATCTCAAATTTGTTGTATGCTGATGATGCAGTGCTGCTTGCAAGTACCGGACAAGAACTTGGTAGCTGGTGCAGAGTTTTGCTGAGGTCTGTGAGCGTCGTGCCTTGAAAGCAAATGTAGAAAAGAGTAAAGGGATGGTTAATGAGAGAGACGGTGACCCAGGGTGATATTACAGCGAATGGAGAGAGACTGGAACTGGTGAGAGAGTTCAAATACCTGGGTTCAGTGATAGAAAAGAGAGGAAAATGTGCAAAACAAGTTGAAAGTAGAGAGACACAAGGAAAAAAAGTTGCTGGTGCAATGAAGGCCTTGATAAGAAACAGAGGTTTGAGTGTTGCAGCTGCACGAGGCTTACATGAGGGAGTGTTAGTGCCAACTTTAACATATCCGTGTGAGACTATAGAGTGGCATGAAAATGAAAAGTCAAGAGTAAGAGCAGTGGGAATAGGACTGCTGAGGAATGTATGTGGAGTACAGAGGGTGGATAGGATTCGAAATGGTGTGATTCATGAAAGATGTGGAGTGAGGAAGTCGGTGGACACCAGAATCGAAGAGAGTGTACTGAGATGGTATGGTCATGTGGAGAGAATGGATAACAATTGAGTGGTGAAAATGGTATATCCGAGCGTATTTGAAGGAGGAAGGAGGCGCGGTAGGCCAAGGAGAAGGTGGAGAGATATAGTGGATAAGTGTGTGAGGAAGAGAGGTTTGGAAGTCGGTGAGGCTAGGGAACTGACAAGAGATCGAGCTGGTTGGATGAATGTTGTGAGGAGAAGTGCATGATCAGGGATTTGGCACCCCTTTTATAACGTGGCAGAGTCCGGATTGACTCAGTCGGATACGTTTATGTGAAGCTACAGAACGTGTTGAATGTTTGGGGGGTATCCAATAGAGCCAGGATTGTGAGGGCTTGAATGATGAGTGATTGGAAGCGTGGCCCATTGGATTGGGCAAATTTGGGCTGTTTGGACATTGCTACTCCTCACCTTGCCCTAGGGTGGGAAAGGAGGTCCGGGTGAAAATGATGATATATATATATATATATATATATATATATATATCAGTCTATCAGTCTATCTATCTATCTACCATATATATATATATATATATATATACTATATATATATCTATATATATATATATATATATATCTCTATTTTTCTATCTATCTATATACCGTATATATATATATATATATATATATATATATATATATATATATATATATATATATATATATATTGTTACGGAACAGAGAAAGATAATGTACACATTAAGTGAGAATACTAAGAGTCACTACTATCCCGTAAAGTTCCAGGTTCAAAACTAAAGAGTTAGATAAAATTACAAGTTAAAGTTTAATGCTCAAACTAACAACAAAACATTCAGGACTCATAAGGATAATGTAATGGCAAAAAACAGGTTAAATATATGGTTAACTGCAATAGCCTCTATTAACACGAAATTAGCATGAGTAAATTTATCTAAGTCAGCCCTGATAAAATGAAAATACACTGGGTAATGCTCAGTTAATGCAAGATGAATAATTACAGATACAAACTATTATTACAAAGCCCGCCAGGAGACAGGACGTGTGTGCTAGGCAATCCCTAGGTCCTGTCCTCCCCACTTACTATTTTTTAACCAGCCCATACCTCACTGACCGGGCTAATGTATGGCCCGGCCTGGAATAAAGTTGCAGGAAATCTTTGAACGAACGAACGAAAGAACTATTATTACCACTGGCTAACAAAGTGAATTACAAAAACTTTACTAGGTCTACAAATCAACACCTTATGCTATATAGTACAAGAACAAAATGCAATAACACTTATACTCAAATCACACAGCTGCTAGATGGTTGGAGACTTCCTGAGAAACTCACAATAATAATAACTGTACAGGGGAGGACAGAGATGTGAACAAAATGAGGAGCAGATCTAAGTGGCAATGATGCAGAGACTGAGCTCATTATATAGGGGCCGGCAGAGCTTGATACAACTTGTAAGAAGGACGCGCAAATGAAGCCATAGGGACAAAGAGTTGACAATCCCGCTCTGTACAACAGAAAGGACGACTTACTCTACTATAACGGTAGAAGGGGGGGACTGAGGCAGAACACGCTCGTGATCAAACAGGCAGCACACTGTACGTTAGAATTACACAAAGGATGATGAAATCATAGGCTATGTAACACCTCCCCACAAAGAAAAAAGAAATTTACAAAGGAAATTTCTTATTACTCTAAAACAATCTGTATATGGCATTACAGAACATGCAAAAGTCTTTCCTAGTGTTACAAAACATGAGATCTCCCTAGCACGTTCAGTCATAGGTACTTGCCAGTATCCCTTTAACAAATCAAACTTGCTTATGTACCTAGCCTTTCCGATCTTGTCTATGCAATCTTCCACACGAGGGAGAGGGTAAGTGTCTGTTTTGGTTATCTGATTAACACGTCTGTAGTTGATTCAAAGCCGCTGTGACCCACCCGGCTTAGGGACCAGAGTGACAGGAGAACTCCACTCGCTCTGACATGGCTCAATCATCTTGTGGTCCAACTGGTAGCCAAGCTCTTTCTGGATGAGAGGAACTTTCACTGGGTTCACACGGTAAGGAGGCAATTTAATTGGCTTTGCGTCTCCATCATCGACATCATGCATCAACACAGTAGTTCTTCCTGGAGTGGCACGGAACACTTGCGGGTACTCCTGCAGTAATGCCGAAAACTCCTGCCTTTCCTCGGGAGGTAGGTGAGAAAGCTTAGTCTGGAGATCATTCATGATATCAGGATTCTTCCCCAAACTATCACTCAGGCTCATGCTGCATGGGAGAGCTTCACTTGCAGACTCGGGTGGAACAGCTACAGTGCAGACTGGTTTATTTTCGTCCCGCCTGTGATATAACTTTAGCATGTTGATGTGACAAAGTTGCTTGTTCTTTCTACAATCTGGTGTGGCGATGACATAGTTGACATCACTG
This sequence comes from Coenobita brevimanus, assembly GCF_032717465.1. Taxonomy (NCBI): domain Eukaryota; kingdom Metazoa; phylum Arthropoda; class Malacostraca; order Decapoda; family Coenobitidae; genus Coenobita; species Coenobita brevimanus. The sequence goes on along the minus strand of NC_137057.1, from coordinate 23,108,449 downwards.
TTTCTTCTCCACGAAATAAGGACCACTAAACTTGGCTTGAAGAGGTTGCCCATGCACCGGTAGCAGAATCAAAACCTGATCTCCTGGCTGAAAGTGGCGTAACCTGGACTTCTTATCATACCAAGTCTTCATCTTCTCCTGAGCAGCTCCTAAATTCTCTCTCGCCAGCTGTAAAGCAGTGGACAGCTGTTCTTTGAACTTCATCACATACTCCAGCAGGTTGACGTCATCTTCCTCCGACAGCCAGCATTCCTTGAGTAACTTAAGGGGTCCTCTTACTTCAGGCCAAACAGTAGTTCAAAAGGTGAGAAGCCTAGTGATTCATTTGGAGATTCTCTTGCAGCAAATACAACGAATGGAAGACCTTTATCCCAGTCTTTCTGATGTTCCAAACAGTATTTCTTGAGCATCAATTTGAGTGTTTGATGATATCTCTCCAACGCTCCTTGGGTCTGGGGATGGTAAGCTGAAGACGTGATCTGGGTGATGCCCAACTCTTTCAGAGACTGCTTGAAAACATTTGACATGAAATTACTTCCCTGGTCTGACTGTACCTCCTTGGGCAGACCAAACTTTGTGAAGAACCCTAGCATTTCCTTAACCACGTTCTTTGCTGAGATATTTCTAAGTGGAATGGCTTCAGGATAACGAGTAGCCATATCAATTAGGGTCAACACATAAGAAAATCCTGAAGAAGTCTTAGGAAGAGGGCCCACAATATCCACCAACACACGGGTGAAAGGCGCCTCAAAAGGAGGAATGGGAACTAGAGGTGCAACCTTTTCGGTCTGATTACACTTCCCCACAACTTGACAGGTGTGACAAGACTTACAATACCAGGAAACATCCCTGAAGATACCTGGCCAGTAGAAGTGTTTCAAAATGCGTGCCACAGTCTTCCTCACTCCAAGGTGTCCTGCCAAACTGGAATCATGAGCCACTCTAATGATATCCTGCCTACAAACACGAGGGATGACAACTTGATGTACAACCTCCCACTCACAGTCGGCTGATGCTGTTGGGGGTCTCCACTTCCTCATAGGTACTCCTGACTTTATATAATAACAATTAGAAGCACCGGCTGACTCTTCCTCACTGCAAGCAGAGTTAGCTAGACCTTTCAACTCAGGGTCAGCAACCTGCCTCTCAACCAACTCTTGACGAGACAAATTATCAACGCTACGCAGTACTGCCTCATCTGGTGAGTGGTCCAAATTTGCAAGAAAAGTGTCAGCTAGGATAACATCATCATCATCATTATCCTCTAAATCACCAGTAACTTTAGACTTAGCCCTAGTGACAGCACATGCAGGGAACACATCAGAGACATCACAATCCTGGGACGCAGCCACTGGCTCACTAGACAACTGAGGAGCTGGACACACTTGACTTCCACCAATATCATTTCCAAGTAAGAAAGTTACACCTGACATTGGGAGTGTCTCAACCAACCCAACCATAACGGAACCATTAACAAAACCAGACTCTAAATTCACTCTGCACAGAGGGACAGAGAAGTAATTATTCCCTACACCTTGTAAGATTACAGTTTCATCAGAGGAATTAACATTAGAGCCTAGAACACTGGTCAGCATAAGGGATTGGCAAGCACCTGTATCACGATATATTTTAACTGATTTCCTGTCATTACTGTCCAGAGGACTGACAAAACCATCAGACAGGAAATTAGCACATGAACTCTTGAGAGTGTCACCCACGTTACTGCTCAAAAGAGGAGCTCCATCATGAGAATTTAAGTTACCCCTCAAAGCAGGTTCAGTTAACTCAGTTAAAGAATTCTGCGAACTCTCAAGGGTGGACACTAGACCAATTGACTGAATATTTAAAGACTCCTTTTTGTTCACATCACGCTGTCTCCTGAAACATTTCTCCGTAGTATGAACAAACTTACTACAATAAGTACATTTACTTTTCTGAAACCTAGGGGTGAAGCTGGTATTTACTTCCTGAGAAACATCATCTTTATTCTCTTTCCTGTTACCTGTACTCTGAGTAGAGGCAACGTACTTACTCTCAGCTTTCCCTTTTTCTTTAGAATATCTCTTGTGAGTGAGAACATATTCATCAGCTAAAACTGCAGCATCAGACAAATTATCTATTCTTTTCTCATCAAGATATAGGCTTACATCTTTACTAATACACCTTTTGAAGTCCTCCAGCAAAATCATCTGCTTAAATTTGTCAAAATCAGAATCCACATTCTTAGAATTTAACCACTGCTCTAACAGATCTTCTTTGATTTTTGCATACTCAACATGGGATTGCTTATCTTGCTTGTAAGTTGTCCTAAATTTTACTCTATAAGCTTCAGGAACAAGCTCATAGGCCTTAAGAATCAAGCTCTTAACTACATCATAATTATCAGATTGATCCTGAGGCAAAGATGCATAAGTTACTTGAGCTTTACCAGTGAGAACGGTTTGAAGGAGTACTGGCCAATACTCCTTGGGCCAATTAAAACCTGTAGCTACCCTCTCAAACAACTGAAAATACTTAGTTAAATCAGATTCATTAAAAGGAGGGACAAGTTTACCATTTTTAGCCACATCAAAATCATCAGAGCTAGATGATCCAGTTCCACATTGTTTCATGCGATACTCAAGGTCTGCCTGAATTCTAGCAAGTTCAACTTGTGCCTCAACCTCCTTAGAACGGGCCTGAAATTCAGCCTCCTTAACACAAGCCTCCTTAGCCTGAGACTCAGCCTCCTTAGCACGTGCTTGAAATTCAGCTTCCTTCACACGAGCCTCCTGCAGGGCTAGCTGTAACTTAGCTAATTCAATCTGCGTTTGCTCATTTGGAGCAGTTACATTAAACAAGCTTTCATTAATCATGTCAACAATTTGATCTTTAGAATAATGAGAGCGAACAGCAATTCCCAATTGTTGAGCAACAAGCTTAAGTTCATTCTTTGTTCTGTTTTCTACATCACACACTGTTTGCACATTTGACAAAAAATCTTTGGCTTCATCAAGCGTAGTAATAGTAGACATCATGAATAAATCACAGTCAAAAAATATCAAGCAATATCCTTATGATAATATCCTGAGTATCCTGATGAGAGGTCGCCAAATTTATGTTACGGAACAGAGAAAGATAATGTACACATTAAGTGAGAATACTAAGAGTCACTACTGTCCCGTAAAGTTCCAGGTTCAAAACAAAAGAGTTAGGTAAAATTACAAGTTAAATTTTAATGCTCAAACTAACAACAAAACATTCAGGACTCATAAGGATAATGTAATGGCAAAAAACAGGTTAAATATATGGTTAACTGCAATAGCCTCTATAAACACGAAATTAGCATGAGTAAATTTATCTAAGTCAGCCCTGATAAAATGAAAATACACTGGGTAATGCTCAGTTAATGCAAGATAAATAATTACAGATGCAAACTATAATTACCACTGGCTGACAAAGTGAATTGCAAAAACTTTACTAGGCCTACAAATCAACACCTTATGCTATACAGTACAAGAACAAAATGCAATAACACTTATACTCAAATCACACAGCTGCTAGATGGTTGGAGACTTCCTGAGAAACTCACAATAATAATAACTGTACAGGGGAGGACAGAGATGTGAACAAAATGAGGAGCAGATCTAAGTGGCAATGATGCAGAGACTGAGCTCATTATATAGGGGCCGGCAGAGCTTGATACAACTTGTAAGAAGGACGCGCAAATAAAGCCATGGGGACAAAGAGTTGACAATCCCGCTCTGTACAACAGAAAGGACGACTTACTCTACTATAACGGTAGAAGGGGGGGACTGAGGCAGAACACGCTCGTGATCAAACAGGCAGCACACTGTACATTAGAATTACACAAAGGATGATGAAATCATAGGCTATGTAACAATATATATATATATATATATATATATATATATATATATATATATATATATATAATTTTTTTAATGCAGGAAAGAAGTAACACAAGGTCTGGGGCCCGCAAACCGTTCCTTCCAAGAAAAAAACAAAAACAATACAAAAGGGAGCCAATTTCATGATCCGTTCATTTCGAGATGCGTTTGAAAGACTGGAGATCATAGAAAGTAGGAAATACAGACAGAGGTAGACAGTTCCAGAGTTGACCTGTTGCATAAATGAAGGACTGGGAGTAACGGTTAACTCTTGTATTAGAGAGTTAGACAGAAAAGGGATGAGAGTTTGTTGCTAGACGAGTTCTACGCGCCTGTCGTAGAGGTGGAGGGATGCAAGCAGACAGGTCAGAGGAGCGCAACCATTGAAGTAACTATAGAAAAGAGATAAAGATGCAACAGTGCGGCGAGGAGACAGAGGTTGAAGGAAGCCAGTAAGAGAAGGAGAGTTGATGAGACGAAAAGCCTTTGACTCCACCCTACTGAGAAGAGCTCTATGTGGGGAGCCTCCCCATACATGAGAGTTGTACTCTACACAGGGACGAATAGACCCCGTAAATAAAGTCAACAACTATGCAGGGGTAAAGAAGGTACGGAGTCGGCTTAGCACACCTAATCTCTTGGAAGCAGATTTTTACAAAAGATGCAATACGATCTTTCCAAGATAAGTCCCGAGTGAATGAAACCCCAAGTATGTTCAAGGATGATGCAGGGTTGAGCTGGATATTATTAAACATTAGTGGGTACTCCCGTGGTGATTATGTCGGGGTGATAGGTGTAAAAACTGAGTTTTTGATGCAATTAAAACAAGATTATTTTTACCCCAGTCAGAGATACGAGCCAAGTCAGACATTAGGTGTGCCATAGCCTCATCCCTTGTTTGTTGAAGTAAATGCTGAGATGGACGTTGCAGGAACCGAATGGAAAGGTGAGGGGTGGAATCATCAGCGTACGAGTGGATAGGGTTAGATGTATAGCTTAGAAGGTCATTGATGAATATATATATATATATATATATATATATATATATATATATATATATATATCCATCCATTATCCAATTCTACACTGCCCCATGAGGAGCGTAGGAGCCCGGGGCTAGGCAGTTGGTCCCGACATTTAAGATGAGAGTGACCAGCCTCACTCATCCCTGAGGGGCATTACATGAGCAATCAACCCCAGCCACCCCTTGGATATCAACCTACACAGGCTCAATCCGATTGGAGCATCTTAATTACCCACTAAACCACCAGGTGCCATAATTTGGTTATATGGTTACCACCCAGCTTAGTAAATGGATTCTTGGTGTACAGGAAACCATTTGGCTTGTCACTCACTGTAGAGTCACCCACAGGCAGTATATAGAGGAAAGAATGAAGGAAAGAAAGACAAAAGAGGGAGTGTAAAGTAACCCGTGGGCAGAAGGACAAGGAAAGAATGAGAGAAAGAAAGACAGAAGAGGATGCAAGGAAAGGAGGATGGAGGAGAGGAAAGGGCAGACACCTGACAGCAGCACTACATCGAGTGAGTGGATGGTGAGCGCCCCAACCTACCACATATATATATATATATATATATATATATATTTATATTTATATATATATGTGTGTGTATATATATATATATATATATATATATATATATATATATATATATATATATATATATAAGAAGAGAGGATAACTGCAGTAGGCCGGTTGGCCCATGCTAGGCAGCTCCTAGAAGAGTAACTGTGTGTGTGTGTGTGTGTGTGTGTGTGTGTGTGTTTATGGTCAAAAGTGCCTGGAATTAATTTGCTATCTTCGATTGTACACTGAACTGGAGTTATCCTAAAAAGAGAAAGACTTTGAGACTATATAATGTTATCCAATCTCACTGTTTCTCATGAAAAGACTTATTGATGGTTTCCTTTATTTGATGTTAAAAGTGAATCCATTTTCATCCATTACATTCACTGAATCATTCCTGAAGTGAATAGAAAAAAATATTCTAGAATAATCGCTAGCATGAAGGGATGAAAAAGTACAGAAACAAAGGATGCAGAAACACAGGAACATCAGAGCATCTGGGATGGGAGAAGTATCAGAAGTCTAAACCCATTACATAATTTCACATTGTACTCACAAAGCGTCTGAAGTTGGCAAAATATAGCAATAGTTATAGAACACTGAACCTTCTCCCGTCCCAAATGCTCTATTGCTTGAGCTTTTTACATTTCTGTTTGTGTACAGACATTTATTCTTTCATGTTAATACTTTAAAATAAAACTATATATTTCTAATTTATGATTTTTATATGGAAGCTGGGTACCAAATACATATTTTTTTACTACTACCATATACAGGTAAACCTATCTCCAGCTATACACCTTAGGTATCAACCCCCAACTATAGTCTGACAAATCTGAACGTAGGGTTTTGGTGGAGTCACCCCCTCCCTGCACTGTTGCCACGTTTCCGAGCTGACCTCTCCATCAGCGATGACCTTGACACTGTTTCCCTCTTGTGATCTCCGTTTTTCTAATACCCCCTATACCCCTGCCACCAACACCCCCTATACCCCTACCCCCAACAACACCCCCATCAACAACACCCGCTATACCTCCACCACCAACACCTCCTATAAATATAGACCCCCACCATCAACACCTGTATAATAATTAGCCGTTGATAATTGCTATACTTTTATTGAGAGCATACATTCTACCCTATTGCTCAAACTCCCTAATCTTACAATCCCATCTGTCTTAATCCTTCCCACTGCCTTCGTTCCTAAATCCCTTAATTGATCTATTTTTAACCTAAGTGTCCCCACACCTTTTAAACCATTTACCTCTCTGTCACTATTCTCCACCATATGTATCAACTTGTATTATATTGTGTATAGAACTTTCATACTGTATGCTGTACTACTGTATAATGTATAAGAATACCCACTGTTTAGTGGAAATAAAGTTTTATTATTATTATTATTATTATTATTTCTCTCTCTCTCTCTCTCTCTCTCTCTCTCTCTCTCTCTCTCTCGCTAGATTATGTTATGTGTCATCCATGGTTTTTTACTTCCATTTTTATGTATGGATTATAATTTTGACTTTATTTCCGCACCACCCTTGAGGTAAAAGTCACGGCGCGTTTTTTTTATAGAGGTTTCGCCAATAGGCCTAAATCCTGTAGGGGGTTGGTGACCTCCCATAGCGTACACACAAACACGTGTCGCGTGAGTGCTGCCACCCCAGAGCTGTTTGATATATTTATTTTAATTATGAAAGGATCGCCTCTTCCCACTTTTATCCCTTCAAATTTTCTTGCAATTATACTTGCTAAATTAATTAGCAATGTTAGAAGTGTTGGGGAAGTAAATAATAATTAGAATATTTTTAGAGCAACACTGCCAAATTTTTATGCCACGTTTCTCTATTATCGTATAATATAGTATGCAGAATAGTTTTATTCTTCCTTGATACATGTCAGCACTTTCATTACAGTTATATTAGTATGAGTTATGTTTATGTATCATTCCTACTACACAAACCACAGGCGTTATACATCGTAGGGTTAGGAAACATGGCAATAGTGTAGGGAGGGGGTGACTCCACCCAAACCCTATGTTTAGATTTGTCAGACTATACCTGTTTCCCCATAGCGATCATTATTCCCTCTGGTCCCGTTTTCTCCATGGACTTATATTCCCCATTGACATCTTCCCCTGGGGACCTGTTTTACCCATAGGCAAATTTTCTCCCTTGGGCTTATTTTTCTCACGAGCCTTTTATTTCCCCAGGGCCTATTTATTTCCCAACGGGTCCTTTATTCACAGGGATCTGTTTTCCCACAGACCCATATTTCACACAGAAATATTTTCCACCCAGCACCAACGTTCCACCTTGGATCTATTTCCCTTGAATTGGCCTTATCTGGAATAGGACAAAACAAGTCAGTGGGGTTTCATTCTGAGTACCATAGAATGTTTCCAGGCTGTAACTCGCATACTGTACTTAAATGCAGCTCTAAATATGTAAGAAATATCCTTGGTTGTTACGAATCTACCGGTCCCACTTATGTAAATACAATAGTCACTACAAAACTATATAACGTGATTGCAAGTTCGGCATTATATAACTTTTGCGAAGCTTTCTCGTTGTCTGATGACTCATTTTGCTTTTTTCTGAAGAAGCCTAGCGACAATTTCTCCGTAGGCGGCCATGTCCTCGGTTCTTCTGGTGTCATTTATTTTTGCGACCCAATTTTGCAACTCCCATGAGGATTAATTAGACTTTGCAAGCAGTTTTGAACTTGAATAGGGAGTCTTTTAGTCTGTAAGCATAAAGCTGGGATTAACAAACGATTTACTGGAGGAGGGGGGGGGGTCCCAATGTCTTATGCACGTAACATCATTGGAACCTGGCCCTTAATATACAAGTATATTTCAAACTCACTCAGCAACAAAGTTTAAATCATGACAACAGTTGTCATATGAGCATTGCACGTTCAGCAATTGGAAAATCTTAGAGAACTTTGACATCGCGTTGTTATTGTTTGAGCTGGAAAAATAAATTGGTGCCCATTACGAAGATAACTGAAAGATAGCCTGTCGGCCAAAGGCCACTGCCATACTAAACTCCTTCAAGGGTAAAAATGCTGCAGATGATAAAACGTAATGTAGAGTTAGGGCATGTTTTTTTTTTTTTTTTTTTTGTGACTAATGGTACGGAACCCTATGTGATTATTTTATTTTATTTACTTGTTTACTTATCTATTTATTTACTATACGTTTACCAAGTATCCTTTTTGTGTCAGCTGTCTCCCAGTGCAGGACCCACCCAGGCACCGCGGCTCTCGATTTTACCTAATCGGACCATATCCGTGTGAGCTCAAGATGCTTTGTAGCACCTGGATGCGTGTTTGTCAAGGATTATTAAATATGTTGGTTCAACCATCTTACCATACAGTATACTCTTTATGAGATTTTTTTTCTCTTTAATTGCTTCACTATGATACACTACTTTCTGCTTATTATTGCTAACTTCAAAGGGTTATATTCAGATTGAATATCCTATTCAGAACTGAAGCTATTAATTAACATCATAACTAACGCTTTCAGTTCCAAAATATCCCCATGAGTGAAGAGACTGTCCTGATGTAACGAGAATAATATCACATCTTCTGCTCGAGTTAATATTCGCTTGACCTCGTTGTGATGTGTATTAAAGATATACGAATGAGGAAAGTATCAGCAAACACACTTCTACACAGCTTAAGCCAAATAAAGTTCATAAATATGGAATCAGTGTCTTCATTTGATACAGTTGACAATTGTTCCCAATGCGGACGCAAGAAAACCACTCAGTACGTGGTTATAATTTCTATGTCTCTAGAACAACCTCCTTAGAAATGTATACTGCATGTTACACCAAGTACTTTTCGTATGTTACCCTATAGCTTTTAGCAAGGCCTAAAGAATACAACAGGTCAAACCGCGGCCGGACGGAAACGCGTCTATCGGCGCATGACGTCATGCAGCCAGCAGTGGTGCTGGCTCGCTCAGTTCTCTTAAGGTCACCTTGCTGTTCACAACTATTCAATGCCTACTAATTGTGCAGTATTCGGGTGTTATGAAGACTCTGGAAAGAAGGTTAGATTATCAAGAAATGAAGAAGTTCTTCAAAAGTGGATACATTTAGGTAAAAGACAAGACATCTTTAACCCAAACATAGCACGAGTATGCAGTCGCCATTCTGAGCAAATAGCAATTAAAAGGTCACCCAAATGTGAACTGCTGGACATACCAAAACCTCCAAGTCAAAGAAGACTAGAGGATGATGCACTTCCAACACTGATTTTACCAAATTCTAAAGAAAAGAATGTGACTCACGACTAAAAAAACGAAACACGAAGGGATATATTTCAGAGATACTTCTCAACAATTACCCACGAAAATATCAAATGGGTGGACATGTGCACTACGTTTTTCTTGCAATAACTCTTCTATACAAATCTGTTTATCTATTTATCTTTCCATTTATCTATCCCTCTATCTAATATATATTGAATTTTTATTGCATGAGGTTTGGAAGAACACCACAATTACACCATCTCTCTCTCTCTCTGTCTCTCTCTCTCTCTCTCTCTCTCTCTCTCTCTCTCTCTCTCTCTCTCTCTCTCTCATTATATATTGACATGTATACCATGTTATGTAGACATATATGTGGATAAACAATACAGGAAATCGTGTATATAAAGGGGGCTAATAAATATTCACTACATTTTTCTTGCAATAACTATTCCATACAAGCCTTTCTATCTATCTATCTATCTAATGTATACTGATTTTATATTGCATAATTGTAAATAATGAGAGAGAGAGAGAGAGAGAGAGAGAGAGAGAGAGAGAGAGAGAGAGAGAGAGAGCGAGAGAGAGAGAGAGAGAGAACAGGCCTAGATACAGGGTGAGTTAAAAGTATCACTCAGATTCTGGGAGACCATGATGTTAATATTTGTCTTGCAGATTATTAATTTTCGTAGTTAATTCTTTTTGTTTTTGTTTTGCAGGTTATTTCTAATTTCTACCTTCTTGTGCACTGTAATACAAATGGCAAACAAACAATCAACTGACAGCCGTAAAAACAGAGATCGGGCGCTACTTTTGACTCACCCTGTATATGGGAGTATCAAAGGACACTGGGGAATTGCATCAGAAGGAACACCTCACTTATACTCTGTCTGTCTGTCTGTCTGTCTGTAATTATGTACTTGTATGTGTATATATATATATATATATATATATATATATATATATATATATAGAGAGAGAGAGAGAGAGAGAGAGAGAGAGAGAGAGAGAGAGAATATACAGAAAATTCAGTATATTAGACAGAGAGAAAAATAGAGAAATACATACATTCATACATAGGCTTGTATAGAAAATTTATTGCAAGAAATATATTATATAAATTTTTATACTGTATATCCATATGTAGCAACATAATATTTTATACATATAAATATATGCTGAGAGAGAGAGAGAGAGAGAGAAACGGAGCTGTCAGTGAAGGCTTGGGAGTGTGTACACCACAGAAAATGGAGCAGACAGGAGAAGTAAGGGTAGGGGAGAGAGGGGAAGAGGGTCAGGTAGGCCGCGTGACGTCACGCCTCCTGCGCGCGGTTCGACCTGGTATTCTTTAGGCCTTGGCTTTTAGTGTATACAAGAATTGCGTATTCATCATACATGGAAATTTTAAGGCCTTCGCTACAATGGCTAGTGTTTAGTGGTATTTGCTTGCTTCGTCCATAAGTTTTTGTTCAACGTATGGGATAAAAGTCTAGTAGTGAAGGAATTAATGACGCCTGCATCTTTCTCATTCATTCCGAAAAGTCACCAGAAAACTTGTAAAAATTATGTGGTGGTAACAAGTCTAATACACAGTGGTGGGACTCTTGTACATACTGTATCGTAACTGATATTTGTTTTTGCGGGAGGAATTAGACACAAGGAGAGATTCTGCACTTGCCTTTCCTTCTCTTTCGTTTTGAAAACATATATATTTTTTCAAGAAGTTTGCTCCTGTGGACAAGACAGATTTGTTATATATTTTTTTCAAGAAGTTTGCTCCCGTGGACAAGACAGATCTGTTTTTGTTATGAGGAAGATAACATGGGAAGGATCTGCTCCCTCTTTTCCAGTCGTTCCTGGGGGAAATGATCACAATTACAGGATATTGATCGAAGTTATGAAGACTATAACCCAGAATAGGTCATGTGGTGGATGGAGTTAATGGGGGTAAGTGCAGAAATACACTATACTCTGTACATTTTAACTTGGCCAAAAATGGTTCTCTCTCCATCCTAAATCCAGAACTGTATCTAGCATTAGTAAGGTCACATTTAGACTACGCAGTACAATTCTGGTGTCCTTACTATAGAATGGATATTAATTCGTTAGAAAATGTACAGAGAAGAATGACTAAAATGATACATGACGTCCGGAACCTGTCATATGAAGACAGACTGAAAAGACTAAGTCTGCATTCGCTAGAGAGGCGTAGAGTAAGGGGAGACTTAATTGAGGTGTTTAAGTGGATGAATGGTATAAATAAGGGTGATATTAGCAAGGTACTTAAAGTGAGCATACAGGATAGAACTAGAAATAAAGGTTTCAAACTAGAAAAATTCCGTTTCAGTAAGGAAATCGGTAGAAATTGGTTTGGTAATAGAGTAGTAGACGAATGGAATAAGCTACCTAGTAAAGTAGTTGCTGCCTCTTCCATTGAGAGTTTCAAGCATAGGCTAGATAAGCATATGACAAATAAGGGGTGGATATAGGATATTGGATATAGAATAAAGAAAATCTTATAACCAATACTAATTCAAAAAATTTTTCTTTTCAGGTTACACTATGATAGTCTCTATTCTCCTTTCACACTTTCCTGTAAAATGTCCACGCCAGTTTTTCTATACGGCGTGGTGTTCTTTCTGACTTTTTCCTGCCGGCTTCGGCTGGAGGGTTTGGAGGGCGGGGGAGAGCCTTCTTCTTTGCTGTCCTTATCTCATTCTAGTAGTTTAGTTACTCTTCTAGGAGCTGCCTAGCATGGGCCAACCGGCCTACTGCAGTTATCCTCTCTTCTTATGTTCTTATGTTCTTATGTAACAGTAGATTAACACTACAATATGATGATAGAGAGGAGTGCTGTGAAACGGATGTAGAACCCAAGCGTTATCTTTTTCTTACACAGAGCTACGTGAGATAAGCTACAGAAGGATGAAAATCTTGGCGAAGGTAAAGTGAAAGAACAATAGTAAGAGAAAGGTAGGTATCAGAAAGCCTCGTCATCCCCAGGAGTACGTCTAACACACAGACTGGGACTAGGGAATGGCCATTCTCTCGTGGTGTTAAGCTTGCACTGCATTTGTAAGAGTTTGAGAAAATTCATTGCCCCTATCCTTTACCGATGTATTTCTGTATATGGTACAGTCAGCGTCAAAAGTACTGTAATCTCTTCTTCTTCTTTGTGAATCCGTGGCAGCCCATACTGATGATACTGATCTAAGGCCAAATGAAATTATTATTATAGGTTCTTGTGCTTCAACTTGCCGAATTTCAGAGCTCGTGGAAAAGAACACGAGAAAGACGACAGAACTTATGATGTGGACAGTACGTTCATATTATCATGTGTAAATATGATAACTATGTCTATATTACAATGATATCATTGTCATATAAACAATATATCATCCCCTTCAGCCAATGACGTATTTTTTAAACTATTCTTGCTGCCACCGAACGCTTACATTTCAGTTCAGGGGAGACCTTTTTGAGCAAAGGGTTTAATGAAGGCTATATCTAACCACTTCAGTTCGAAAAAAATATTCTTAGGTAAATAAACTCGCCTGGAGATGCAAGGAATTTAAACAAAATATCCGGAATGAAAGAGTTTAGGTGTAACGAGCGAGAAAGATCAGTAAGGACAGTATGTTGGGAACCTTCTTAAGCCTACAAGAATAAAAAGCACTGTGCCTTCGTGATGGAGGAGAAGGACAGTGTTACTGTGAGTATAACAACAACATATCATTTACATGAAGACGGTCTAAGTCAGGCCGAAGCTTTTCACCATTAAAATAACATACAACATACCTGAAGACAGTCCCAGTCAGGCCAAAACTGTTTATCATCCTAGTAAAAAACTTTTCCAAATGCGAGTCCAGTTCTTTCAATACCTTACTGTTTTCCCTATCCGGTGTCTCGGTGGCCTAGTGATAAAACTATCAGCTCAAAAAAGACTGTGCCAGTGCACCATAATTTGAGTGGATTAGGTGGCTGGAAAACTTACTTTCGTGTAAGTGCTGCCAGGGACGTAGGGTGATCTAGTTTTTGGTACCGTCACTTCGGGCTCCTTATACATCAGACCCCTTAGGGTATCAAAGAGGTAATACATATTGACGTTTTTTTTTTTTTTTTTTTTGTGTGTCCGACTCTGGGCAAAGGCTTCAGGGCCTGTATCTCGGGGGCAGTAGCCTATCCAAAGGCCCAGTAGTCCTCCTACACCTCCACATGTCACCACTTCGGCGCTAACACCCACCGTCCATATTGAATACATGCTAGGGCTGTCTCATACAGGACTGGTGTATTGGTATTAGCGGGGGTACTTTTATGACATGTAGGCGGGTCATCTGGTAGATCAGGAAAGTCTGCTGCTATGAAATTCAAATCCTTAAACTGTTCCCTGCCCCAGCCAGGATTCGAACCTGGGTCCATCAGGACTGCAAGCCGCCTCTCTACCGATTCAGCCACCGCCTCCCCCATTTGCCATTACTTTTCTGACAAACGTCCTCCCATCAACCTCAGTTGTGCATATCTTTTTCACCATTCATTCTTGTCTTACCACTTATCATCTAAACACACGTTTTTTGTTCATTCGAATCAAGGAACTTTATTTCGCATCCTTCTATGTTGTGCATAAGGGTTATGCTCAGATTTGGATACTTAAAAATATACGTTGCTCCTAGTTTAAATATGCATTCTGGATTACTCTAAGTGACTTTAAGTGCAGTAACTTGCCTTTAATTTCCCGTGAGGAAGCTGATGGAAAGATTTTTCCTTCTACAACAAACATGAATGTTCTTCCAGCAGCATCACTGGGTGCCTGGAAATCCATGGGAACGCGGGACCCAGTGGGTGTGGTTGGTGATGCTGTGGGTCAGATGTGCCAGCAGGCAGCGTCCCTGCTCCTCCTCCATGACGGCTCCCTCAGCGCCCTGGTCCTCCTCCACTCCCTTCTCACCCACCACGCTGCCTCCAACCCACGGCAGGTGGCTAATATCCTGACCTGGCACCAAGATCCCGGGCACTACTATCGCTACCACCACAACTCTGCGTCTGGACTGACGCTGGTGCTGATCCACAATGCATCCTCGCTTGAAGCCCTCGACACCCTTGAGCCTGGTTGGGTTTATGGCCCAATACTGTTGGTGGCACTTAACCCACACCAGGACTTCAGGTGAGTGAAGTACCATGCAGTTATTTGGTAAAGTACATAACAGCATCACTTAAGTCCTGGATACGCATTAGCTCCGTTGTTTTTGTGGCACACTGTAGCTATTAGCACACAACCCACACCAGAACTCCAGGTGAGACGTATATCATTATGATTACATGAACAACTGTATAAAATACTTTGAGTGCATCCTTGTTTCTCTCGACATCCTTGAGCATAGTTGATATTATGGACAATTATTGTTACTGGCGCTCAACCTACACCACAACTTAAGCTGAATGGTCTGTCATCTTGATTACTATAGCACAATATGTAATACTATTACTTTCACTCCTGGACACCCATCAGCGCAGTCGGGTTTGTTGCTCACAGCTTTAAGCATGTACTATCTCATTATTGCAAAACAGAGTGTCCCATGAGTAAGCAAAACACTGGCAATGCTACGCTATTGCAACCCTCCATCTGACCAAGCACGTATCCTCAACCTCCTTGCACACTTAACCAAGTGCATAACGCCCCCCTACCCCCATATGACACAGAGCTAGCAGGTCGCATTGAAATCTCTGCGAAATTTCTTTTTTCATTATTTTCAAAACAACTGCTCAAGACACAGCATTCTACCAATGAAAAGGCACCAGTTCACTATACGACACACAACCATGTGAAATTTCACGACTCTATAGCGAATACTGGATTAAGATTGCTTGCTCAGGTCGCACTGAAATCTCTGATAATTTCTTAATAATAATAATAATAATAATAATAAAAAAATTGAGACACGGCGTTCTATCAAAGGGTACCAGTTCACTATAAGACACAAAACTATTTGAAATTTCATGACTTTATAGTTAATACTCTCTGAGATTTGCTCAGGAAACGAAAATCTCTATGCCCAACTGCCCAACCTTATGGACGGACACCAGTGATAACAATAGCCTCCTCTGACTTTGTCAGGTGGAGCGTAAAAGGTAATAGATTCTCTAAAATGTCTGCAGTTGCTAGTTGCTTACTGTGTATCTCGTTTCGTCTGGATCTATTTATGAGGGCACCTGCCAGACACACTGGGCACGTTCTGTGAATAAGTTTTTTTTTTTTTTTGTCATTTTTTTACATTATTTCATACGTGATTCCTGACCAATGGGACTTCCTGTATAAGTAATTTTACAATCTGTTTATATTTCTTCATGATCTGGACACCCACAACGCTAATTGGGTTTATTCTTGAATATTGTTATTGGCACTCAACCAACACCACAGCTGCAGGTGAGTGATGCTGTTGTTGTTGCCCCAAGTTCATCTGAACATCAGCTTGTTGGACTCCAAGCTGAACCTGACCTACAGTCCACCATCCTCCTTGGGGACAGCAAGGAAGCTGAAGGACGTTTATATCGATATCACCGCATGAAATAATCTTCTCCAGAACTGAATTTTACTGAAATTACACAGTGTTTCAAGTATTGGTGCTACAGGACTGTGTACTTTATTTTTTTTTTTCTGCAGAAGTACCACAGTTACATTTCAGAAGAAATCCAGTCCCTAATCACTGTTTTATAAATGATTTCGGCATTGTAAGGTATTCTTCATAGTCATGACTAGCTGGGGCTCTAGGTCAGGTGATGCAATTTTCAGAAGGGCACTACTAAAACAAAGAACTTCTGTTTACTAAATTCCAAAATGGGTAACGTACGAGAGGGCCTGTGTAATGTCAACAAGACATGCCTAGTAATCATTTTGTTAACTCACTACAAGCTGAGACGTAAATTGACGATCTTCCAGGTTCACGTTCTGCTATTCAAGATGTAAATATATGGATAAAAATTTTCCTTAGTGTGTAATAATGAAAATAATAATAATAATAATAATAATAATAATAATAATAATAATAATAATAACAATAATAATAATAACAATAATAATAATATACTATACTATATTTAGTCTTTTGTATATTGTATAAAAGAAACTTGGTTTGGATCGGGGTTTTGTCTATTAAAACTATGATAAAATATATTTACATACTTTCACACATGAGACTAATGTAAATACTAGATAATTATGTATAATTGCCAATTGCTAAGTGTATAATTAATCATTTCTGTACTTATAGGTACAAATGATTTCTTATACCTTGAGGTTCGCTGTATAGGTACAATAGTCTTTACATAGTTTTCGTAGAGCGGGTGAGTCTCGTCCATCAAATTTTTCTTGCTTTTTTTATGACATCTAGTTTGTACAACTAATTTCAGTGGTGTCACATCTGCTTTTAGCCTTTTTGCCTGTTTTACTATTTTGTTGAGCCTATTTTTATCTTTACATGTGAGACTACTGAACCATATGGTTACTGAAAAAATTATACTGGATTCAACAGTTGATTTGTAGAGTAATGAGATTAGTGTATTATCTACCTTAATATTGTTTAGGATGCGAAGGTGATGCACCAGCTGGTTACACTTGTTGTAGACTACCTCTGTGTTGCTGCCTCCTGATAGTTTGTTGTCAATCATGATTCCTAGATGTTTATACTCATCCACTCTATCTACAGTTTCAGATTTTATTACAAGTTGTGCTGGGGGGATCTGATTTTCCTAAAGGCAATGAGCATCTCCTGTTTTTGAAACATTAAGATTTAAGAAATTCCTTTCACACCATAAAACAAACTGATTCACCTGGCTGAGATAGTCACTATCATCACTATTTCCTATTTTCCCAACTATAGCAGTGTCGTCTGCATATTTGATAATAGTAACATTTCTGAAGTTACTCTGACAGTCATTAGTGTATATGGTATATAAGACTGGAGAAAGTACACATCCTTGGGGAGCTCCTGTATTTGTGACTAAAACATCAGATTTTATATTCGATATGCTGACAAACTGTGTTCGGTTTAAACGGTAATCAAGATTCCAGGAAATAACGTTACTATTTACATTCATGTGTAAGAGCTTGTTAATTAGCACGTGAGGTTGAATAGTGTAAAAAGCACTACTAAAGTCAACGTATTGTATGCGAGCACTGGAGTCTGGCTTTTCAAGGTGGCTAGTTATTTGGTGGTTCATGGTTAGGACAGCATCTTGTACACTTCTACCAGGTGAATAGGCAAAGTGGTGTAGGTCCTTATACTCACTGATATACATGCACAAAATATTCTTGACAATGCTCTCAAAACGCCAGAGCACGAAGACACGCTTTGCGAACTACTCAGTTAGATACCTAACTAACCTTTCTTCTTTCTCCTTCTTCCTACACTCCCGAACCCTCACTGCTCTACAGCCCCTCGTACCGTTTAGCAACTTCAGTTATTTACACACCACTCTGGGAGATCTTTCACTTCCCAGGGTATTAATATTAAAGTCCTTCCACAAACATAATTATAGCTTTTATATCAAGACCTAAGTGATCATCGTATGGAACACCACTCACCAACAACACAATCTACTCTGACGTTTCTTTCTTTTCCATTCATATCCCCAGACAAGAACACTCTCACTTCTTTCAGACTTTCCCCTGCATGATTCCGCTTTCGCCCAAAGTTCATCTTCACCAGTGCATCAGTTCTTTGATGGGGCATACACACAATCATCTGAGATTTTGAATATGCTTTCATTCTTGCCCATAATTTCCAAGAACCCACAAATCAATACTCCTTTATATTCTCGTTCCATCTCATTTATAAAGCAATGCATGCATCCTCCTTTGTCTCTAATTCTTATTTACTCCAGCACATATCTCCAATCCATATTTCCACTCTTTCACACAATCACCCCCCATCCATCTAGTCTTGATTAACCAGCATATGTGAACATTTGCATCATCAAGCTATATTTAGTGTGCTTTATTTGCAGAATGGGACTCTTGCCCTCCCCAGCATCAATTATTCGAAATGTAGGAACATCTGTGGTTTGGTTATATGGTTACCACCCAAAGTATTAAATGATTTTCCCGTTAACAGAAAATCACTTGGTTTGTAATTCCGTGTAAAGTCACCTACACGTAGCCCTAAATTTAGTTAGGTGGATAATGGAAAACACCAAAAGAACACTGGAGCATTTTCAGTATTTCATGTGTTTTTTCCATTGGCTTCAAGTTTGGGAGAGAGAGAGAGAGAGAGAGAAGGATCGACTGGATCAACATGACGAATGGGGGTGGTCCTCTACATTGTTGAGCCCTTAGCGAAATATCGATCAACCAAGGCCAATCTGTCATGAATTTTTCAGTCTATAGGCCTACTGGGTTTGAAGTTTTGGGTCTAGAACTGATTACGATTAGGCGATCTTCACAGCAAAAAGAGAAGTCCCATAATCTCCCTGTGTTGGTCACAAAGTTCTTAGATTGTTATATTATATTAAATTAACGTAATATTTATATTTTGCCCTATCACGCAGTTTTTGTTTGCGCCATATCAGTCACTGCCAATAGGAGTTGTGCTCAAGAGGTTAAAACCAAAGTGCCGTACAAGTGGAAACTAGCAATATTAACTCCAGAATTATGGTAGGAAATCACAGTTACAAATTCAATCAAGTTGTGTGTGTGTGTGTGTGTGTGTGTGTGTGTGTGTGAATGTTCGTTAACTAGCATAACGTTTCTAGCTTGCAAGATTCTGTAAACTGGAAATCGTTAATGCCTTCGTTATCTCCTAGAATTGTTTTAAATGCCCTCCCCTCTCACACACATACATTTATACACACGGTATACAGTAAACTTTCAATTGTCCATCGTTATTCAGCCAAGCTCTGTGCTGGTTAAAGTAAAATGCCAGATACTGCATATCTGGCGCAATATTTGGCTTTGAACCGGGTACTGTGATTCTGTCTCGACCCTCTATCCTAAAAACTTTACCATGAGTAAAAGATGAAAACTAAGCATACACAAACAACACAGTAATGATACAGTACAGTAATACAGTACTATAAAGACCGTACTATTGTATGTACTCACCAAGTGTTGACATTAATGGGGAGAAACAGCACTGGGGGATTCGCACTCGTAAACAGTACAGCACACAATACAGCACAGGGGTAGTTTAACAATCACAACAGACTGCTAGGACATGAGCATTGACAAGCCATTAGCCTTGGAATACAATACAGTACAGTAGCTTGAACACAGGATGAAACAGAGTTAGTCAAAGCACCAGGATTATGCGACCGCATTATCAGAAGAGCTGGAGCGCACAGTCTCATCTTGACTCTATGACACCCAGGGGAGAGAATGGGAGTGGGAGAGCAGGGGTATTCTTGTTGGGCCAGACAAGCCACGCCCATGACGGACTGTTTGGCTGGTGCATAGTAAGCTTTTACATTGGCTCCTAAGTTTTTTGGGATTTCCCCTGACGCCAGTTGGCATCTGCTTACGAGCCGATTAAGACCCCCAACGCCGGCTACGCATTGGACTGCTAGATACGTCCCATTTCAGCGCCGTATGTTGCATAAAAATCGCCGGATATTGCTTTAATAGAGCCAAGAGTTTTGCCGAATATTGTGTTGGGCTAGATATTGTGACAATGGATAACTGAGAGTTTACTTATGCATATATATATATATATATATATATATATATATATATATATATATATATATATATATATATATAAAATCTGTCTATCTATTTACCTATCTAATCTCTCTCTCTCTCTCTCTCTCTCTCTCTCTAATCCATCTATCTATCTATCTATCTATCTATCTATCTCTCTCTCTCTCTCTATATACACACACACACACACACACACACACACACACACACACACACATACATACATATATATATATATATATATATATATATATATATATATATATATATATATATATATATGTGTGTGTGTGTGTGTGTGTGTGTGTGTGTGTGTGTGTGTGTGTGCTTAAAATAATCAGCAAAATGTTCCAGAAAAGTTTCTCCCAGAAGGCTATAGGGAAACTAAAGTACGTGTAACTGGTTTCACTGACAAGCTTCTCGGTTGACAAACGTAAAGAACACAAAAAGGAAGTAGTAGATGATGAAGAAAAAAAGTCTTATATGTTATGTGTCACCATGTTCATTATTTTTGGTGATTTTTTCCGATTTAGTGGATATAAGCAGAACGATGAGAGCTTTTGTTGCAATGTACAGAATTATGTTGATATTAAAAAAAATGGTAATGGCTCAGATTCATCCCTACAAAAGCAAACTTTAAATTTCTTCTCAGCTTTAGGAAACCCACTATAATACTGGTGTGTTCAAAGTTATTATTATATTCAGTAAAAAACAAATGATAAGGTATACTATGAATACAGTAATATCCATCTTGAGAATGTAATCCAAGAAAGAAGATTTAGAAATTATAATAAAAACTATCTGGACTCGACTCACGACTGGATAAGTGCTATTAAGAGGGACTGTATATAATTTAAATTCATAGGTACTCTTTAACTTGGCGAAAATGAATATAAACCAAGAATGCAATCGTCATGTTGAACAGCTTCTTATTATCACCACACTTAAATGTACTGTATCTGTGCTAGTATTGCCATTAAACTTTGAAGATTAAAGAAATGTCAATCAGAGAGCGCATATCTCTGTCCTAACTTTTGAAAGAACTATATTTGTGCTTGTACTGTTAGTGACTTTCGCAGGAGTATTTTAACCCCTCAGGCAGAGCATATCTCTGCCCTGACATTTGATCATTTTACGCCACATATTTAATCGCTACTTTCTCAGCTGGTCCACTGACCGTGATGACGTTCCATCTAATAGTTTTCCCTAATGTTGACCAGACAGGCAGACATACAAAACTCACCAAAACATAACGTCTAGGGTGAAGGAAACGAGCAGGTGGAAAAGATTCTGAGTTTTGTTTTCCCCTTTCCTTCCTTGAAAAACATATCGTTACGAGAAAACTATTGATTAAAAATATGTATGTGTCAAATTCTTACCCTGCTTTTAATACAGAACCATTGATAACTAATACTTATTTATTATTAGATTTATTTATTTTTACAGTCTTAAGGGACCAGGTAAAACAGAGCTGCTCACCTATATGCTCACGGGCGTGAAAAGCGGCTTGCTAAAATATTAAGACCAAATGCAGAAATGAATCATGTGTACCAAAGCCAACCCTGGATTACTGGGGCATTAATTCTGTATAGTTGTGGAAGGTTTATTGTTTCAGAAGAATCTCAATGGCAAAACGGTCAGGACTACAGTTATGTGTTTAACTCATGTTTTTTTTTCTGTATTATTTTTTCATACTTTTTGTTTCGTTACATCATTATGTCCTTCACACATGTTTCTTTACTGAACTGTACATAACCTTTCTTAACCTGGTGTGTGAGAGGGATGTCCTTACTCGGTAGCACCGAAATAACTGGACTGTTTCACTATCCGGATATTTAATCCCATAAACTCTTCCTATTCCTGAAAAGTAGATGACAGACTGCAGGAGAAAAGACACTTCAGCTTGCACACCTCAGGGTTTACGTCCGGGTGAGCCTAGGGCAACAACAACTACAACTACAACAAAAACAAGATCATCATCATTATTAAGGCAGACGTACAGTTTCTTTCTGTGCGTTCAGTGAAAACATGGAAATTACATGCCCAGTGTTGCTATAATGCATCCAGATTTAAAAGAATTACAAAATAATGTTCATTCATTCATTCATTGCCAGACGCCATGTATCCCAGACGGGGTGGCCAAGGGCTTAGAGTTAATTGTTTTACAGGGAGGGGCACTAATCCTCCACCAACCCCACTTGACACGTAGGGATGCCAACAGCATCTGGTGTTCCCAGGCGGTCACCCATCCAAGTACTAACCAGACCCAACGTTGCTTAATAATGTTACTAAGTACAAAACGAAACTAGTATCACAGTGTGAAGCCGCACGATCGCAATGGTGGCATATGTGAAGAGGTGACATCCCACGATACACTCAGTGAATTGCAGCAGTATTATTATTATTATTACTGATATTATTGTTATTATTATTATTATTATTATTATTATTATTATTAGTAGTAGTAGTAGTAGTAGTAGTAGTAGTAGTAGTAGTAACAGTAGTAGTAGTAGTAGCATTACTAGTAGTAGTAGCAGCAGCAGTAGTAGTAGTAGTAGCATTAGTAGTAGTAGTAGTAGTAGTAGTAGTAGTAGTAGTAGTAGTAGTAGTAACAGTAGTCGAAATAGTAGGAGGAGGAGAGGGAGGAAGAGTAGGAGGAGGAGTTAGCGGATGGAGTCCATTCTACGACATGTACTAAGATATCAATGCGACATCTGCTTCTATCCCCCTTTTTGTATCGTTATAAGTTTTGGAGGGGACTGACTCCTTAGATAATGGGGGAATATATACAGTAGAAGACATTATCAAGGAATCATACGAACTGACCTGAGAAGTGTCGTTGAAACCCATATGCTCACATTCTCCTATTTCTGGTAGTTTTTGGGGAGAGGGTCTGATCACTAAGAGAGTTACGTTTCCCCCAAATCGAATTGTGACTGAGTCCATTGTATAACATGTAAGATATCAAAGCCGTATCTCTCCTCTGTTCACTATTTTTGACAATTATAAATTTAGTGAGGGGGCTGACTCCCTTGAAAATCATAGATGAAAGACTGTAAATAGTGGAAGACTTTTCTAGGAATCAGGCGAATTCACCTGGAAAGTTCATTCAAACCCATCAAATAACCTGGGAGTTAAGGCAACACACACACACACACACACACACACACACACACACACAGGCTGAATCTCGTTCGTCGAGGGAAAAAAAAATTCTGCTTCGTTGGATTTATAACTCGTCTTAACCCTAATTTCCACCGCACAGTTCCGCATTATGGTCGGTCAACTCGGCCAGATACTCAGGCCTGGTGCAGCCGGTGGCATTGCAGGAGGCGGGGCAGTACGGTCTGTCCCTCAACACCCTCTTCCCTTTCAACCCGCCATCACAACAGTTTCATGTGCAGGTGATGTGAAGTTGTGTTTTTAGCTATCTGTACTTAGACCCCTTACTCTAGGAGGGTGTGGCCATTGACAAAACACCACCACTTTGCCACGTTATCCGCAAACAAGCAACCCTCCTTGCTGCTCAGAAAAATCCACTCCGATACCGCTCCACCCCATTCCTCCACCTCAACCTGTCTTTTTCATCCCAACTCTCCATCCTAACCCCAATATACTCTCCTAGCCAGTCTCTCTTTGTCCATACATCACAAATGGTAACCCAAACTCTAGGAAATGTACTCCAACTCATGCTTCTTTATTTTTACTTTCATATTCTATTTTTTTCTGGCTCGCCTCAATGGCAGCTTTTGCCAGTTTGTACTGAATGCTCAATGCAGAAAGTAAATAAAAAATCATATTAAATGAGGAGGTTACTAGAGATTGCTCTGAATCCTTTTGTAGCGAGCGGTTCTTCCTAGACTGAATCAAATGATAAACAGTACTTTGCATAACAGAAAAATTTCCATCGTTAGAAAGGATTAACTACATGAGCTTCTGTTTTACAATACTTTTAACCATATCGTTATGGGGAAGTCTGGAGAGGCTTTTCGAATCGGAGGGGTTAAATATAGTCCTGATTAAACTAGTAAGGGGGTCTTATAAAAAAAAATAACTCATGCTAGAAATTATATACGGTATATATAAAAAGTTTGTCAGAGAACTGAAGGAGTCATTGTGTGGGTTAAATGAATTATTATGCATGAAAATAAGGTGAATTACCATGTGGGCGAAATACTGTGTATTTAATAGTTTTTATTTTTTTTTGTATTCAAGTACTGTACAGGTGATGTGAATTGCGAATACTTGAAGTCTTTGGAGAGTTTTGCCAATACTTCTCACTTCTTTTCAGATCTGAATAAAATCGTATGGAACTGGCAAATAGTAATAAAAATGATTCATCGTAGCGAGGAGATAAAAGTTCTCTGTCACTACAACAACACTTACTGGTACCTGTAATTCTTTCCACTCTCAGCGTCAGCTTAGAGTAACTACTGTACTGACTCACAAGTTCCCTTAAAATATTACTTCTTTCTTCATCCATCTACTCCACTTCTTTCTCCTACTCTCATCTTGGATTTTTTTCTTTAATCCATCTCCAGCCCACATTTCTGTCTCCTATCCTCATTTCCCCCTTTCTCTCCTCTCCTCAAAGCCCTCTCTCTCCAATGCCTTCTTAAATGTAATCCTTGCACTTTAACCCCCTTTCCCTCGCTCCGAAGCACCATTATAGTTCAACTCTGCTGCTTCAACCACCCTTTTTCTCCTCAACCCCTCAGATGCTGCCCACTAACGTCCCTTTGAACCGGAAACAACTACAGACTGACAGGTTTTCCAATTTTGCTGGAGGAACTCTGCATTTGGCCAGCTGGGTAGACGGTTTCCCTGTCCTGTATTGGTCTCCGCTCTCTAGTAAGTTAATTCGTAAATAAACTCATCAGTGAAAACTTCATCTGGATTTTTGTCGTCACCATCATCAGTTTCATCTTTATCTGTGTCTTTATCTTTGCTGTCGCCCTCGTCATCGTCATGTTAATTTTTATAGCTCTTTTGTCTTTACTATCCATTTATATCTCTATTAGTCGAGTCACATTATTAGAGGAACTGTCCACCATGGTCCAACTGGCCTACTTCAGTCATACTCTCCACATATGGTCTATGATTATACACTACTGGCTTCCTCTTGAAAGCAAATTCTTCACCACCACCATCACCACCATATTAGCCTTCATTAGCAACGATTCGTTATTATCATTTTCATCATCCTTATCAGTATTACACCCTCCCTGGCGAAGCAAGAGCACGTAGTATGCTTTACTCAGCATGTGTGTGTGTGTGTGTGTGTGTGTGTGTGTGTGTGTGTGTGTGTTAACAAAATAGCGTAGTTTATATCCGATTTTAACCAAATTTGGTAGAGAGGCCGCAGGTTAGCCAAGGCACTAATAACAGGTCATAAGTGAAGGACACATGGCTATGTCAATGTTTTATGTAACTAGGTAACTTAAACACTTTTTATCCAATTAAGATTAAAGTTTAGGGGAAGATTATAAGTAATGCAAGAACGAAAAACTTCGATCTTGAGAACAATCTGTCAAAAGTCAAGGTTGCAGGGCAAGGTCAAATTCTACCCATGTGTCTGTGTGTGACCAAAACGAAACAGTTATTATATAAACTACGTGTTGGGGGGATTGCGGACCGCTGCAGGAGATGAGCAGTTGTGTTTTTAGCTCAGTAGTCAAAGTTCAAGGTCACATAGCAAGTAAACTAAAACAATTTTTTTTAGCCAATTAAAAGCAAACTTTGTGGAAGATTTCATAGCACGACGGGAATAAAGGATTCGGATTTGAGAACAATCGGTCAACAATCAAAGTATGAGAAATGTCAGGGGTCACTTGGCAAGGTCATTTCAGTTTCAGTCTGCTTTGGACCAAACTAGGCAGCAGGGTTAAGACCAGGCATGGATGAAGTACTTAGATTTTTAGAGCAGCAGATTGAAGGCTATGATCACAGGGCAAAGCAAAATGTTCATCCCATAGACCAGAGGTACAAACTGGTGGCCTGTGGCCACACGTGGCCCTCGAAGAGGAAAAGAGTGACCCGTGATGACTTAAGAAAAAAAAAAAAAATAAGAGAACAAATGGAAAATCCCATAAAACTTGTCATATGATCAGGTGAACAATTTGATAAGAATACCATTTGAATAATTTGTTGGAGAACAAATGTCATAAAACTTTCGTTTTAATATTATAAGTAACCTGAAGCAGAAGCCAATGCCACTGCAACGGTTAGAAGGAGTACCAAACTTCTCCGAACGTTTGAACAGGCTGTGGCTTTGCCGTATTATACCGACATTATTTACATTCAATAAGTTTCCAATTAAATATTTCAGTTTTAAAATTTGCATGCACTTTAAAGTAACAGTGTACAGTACAATGTGCAAATGCGGTTCACTAATCTGTTGGAAATCTGGAAACAGAATTCGGACGAAGTGGAAAACATAAACATGCTGGTCTAAGCTTCCAGGGACACACGTACACAATTTTGGGTGAGTTGATTCCTGCTTTACCGGCATTATCCTATTGTTTATACATTTATTTGAGGTCAATGGTTATTGTAGCAGAATTAAACCTTGAGGTGTAAACCACGTTCGTTTTTTAAACAATAAATACCACACTACACTATCTACTTCTTTTATATACCGACACTGATTTCGGTAAGGTTAGGTAGACGTGGCCCTCAGACAGTCAACAGAACTGAAGTGTGGCCCTTGGGAAGGATTGAATTTGACACCACTGCCATAGACCAATGTGAGCGTGAGTGCTTCACTTCCAGAGTGCTCTTCTTATTGGCCAGCTCCATGCTGCCCTTATTGTTAATTGCATTTTCTTTCTTGTATTCTTGTATTCTTTCTTGTTTGATTGTGGCAGGCACTTCTACCCTTCAGATATAACCGATTCTGACCAATCCTGGACACAATGACCAACCTATGACCTGGTTGTGTCAGCAAGGTTTTGGTTGCGAGGCAACTACTCGTTGCCTAGCAACGGCCAAATACCCACTTTTTTCTTACTTTTCACGTTTTGAGCTGTAGAAGCATTACTAATGGGCATAGAAAGCCCTTACTAATGGGCATAGAAAGCCCTGACTTCTGTAGGCGTAGTCTTCAGGCCATTTCCTATAGGAAGTGTGCCATCCATTTTTCCCCCTCTCTCCTCTAGTTTTCGAGTGGCAACCCTGCCAAGATTGGCCTCAGCGTCCCTAACAACCAGTGCCGGTTTTCAAAAATGCCCTTCTAGTTCCCCAACAGCTCAATGGAATTGAATGAAAGTTTACATGTTCATAGACATTGAATAGTACTACAACTTACTAATATAAACTTGTATGCTATATGGGGCAGGTCAGGGGTCAAAGGTCATCAAATGTGAAAATGGCGAAATTAATTGAAATCACAACTATGCTCGTGCGAAGTGCTATGGCTCCGAAGATTATTAAGCCAGGGTCATGAATCTTGGGTAGAATGTTGCACTGGAGTACCTCTATAGAAAAATAACTTTTAATGTCGAAAATCAATTCCAGTCACTGGCAGCGCCACCTAGAAATTATACTTCTGGTGGGTCATTCTGTGCATTTCAAGTTCCCTAGCTCCACAGTGGGTGGATGGAATCGAATGAAACTGCATGCTTATAGACATTAATGAGTACTACAAGTGTGCTTCATGCATGCATGACCTATATCCTCCAGGCCACGGGTCAAAGGTCATCAAGTGCAGAGAAATATGAAAAACGCTAAAATTACGACCTTGTTCTCGCAAAATGCTTAGGCTCCAAAGATTAATAAGCCATGGCCACGATTCTTGAGTGGAATGTACTGGAGTACCTCCATATGGAAATGACTTTTAGTGTCGAAACTCACTTCCGGTCGCTGACAAAGTTTGTGCCTATTAGAGCTTGCCATCGTCGCCTACCGGCTTGTTTTATTTATCATAATCATAATCACAACAGCCAATATAACCATCATTTATTACTGTCGCTGTAGTCATTATCAGTCTTATCATTAATGTCATCACTGTCATCAGCATTCTCGTCATTGTTGTCATCATCGGCCGTTCCCCAATTCTACCAGACTCCGCTGCAAGTAATTTCATCATCATCATCATCATGATCTTTATAACTTCAGGATGCACACAGATTGGATGCCTTCAATCTGATTATCTACCTAAAAGCAGTGATGCCGGGGATCGCAAGCCATTGTGCACAGCATAAGTCACTACGAGTGGAAGTCACTAACGATATTATAGAGGAGCGCTGTGCAGTTAGTCAAACAGTAAAACAATTAATTTATTAATTAATCAATTATGTATCTGTGGAAAGGGTGTATAGAGAGGGGCACTGCAATCACCCAGTCAAAGAATAAATTAATCCATCCAACCAACCATCAATCAGTCAATCAAGATTAAGCAATTAAACAACTAATCAAATAATTAACCAAGTGATGAAATAATTGATCGATATATTGGTCAGCGGAAGTCAGTCGCTCGATCGATTGGTATGTCGATCAATCGAGCAATTAATGGATCGATGAGTTGTTCAGTAATTCAGCCTATTAATCAATCAATTAATCAATCAATAAATCAATCAATTAATCGGTAAATCGATCAATTATTCTGTTGGTAAAATCGACCAGTTAGGCGATTGGTGAAATAATCAGTTAGTCGATCGGTAAATCAGTTAATTAGTCAATCGATCACTCAGTTACATAGGCTCTCGATAAATCGATCAGTTAGTCAATTGGTAAATCAATCAGTTCAATGACCTATCAACTGATATAATAATTGCTTAGTCAATCGACGTGTCAATCGATCAGTCAAGAGATAGATCAGTCGATCAGTCAGTTGATCAGTCAATCGTAGCTAAATTGGTCAATCAGTTACTCGATTGATTGATTAATCAAATAATCTATTAATCGAAAAACAGAATAATCGATTGATAAGTCTATCAGTCAGGTTGTCAATCGATCAGTTGATTGATCCATCGATCTATCAATCAGTCAACTAATTAATCAATCAACCGATCAAGTAATCAATCATTCAATCAAGCAAGCAGGTTGTAAAAAAAGTTTAAGTGATTTGAAATTCCAGTCATCCAGTTTGTATGGCAAATAGCACTGAAATTATGTGTGTGTGTGTGTGTGTGTGTGTGTGTGTGTGTGTGTGTGTGTGTTACTTTTTTGGCTTTGCAAAAAGCCAGTACAGTGATCTATCTATTTATCTATTGCCAGACGCCTCAATCCCGTTCGGGGTGGCCACAAACAAATCGCCTCCACGTCGCCCTGTTCCCCGCCATTTCCCTGCCCCGCTCCAAACTCACACCCCCCTCTCTCATATACCTCTCCACCCCATCCCTCCATCTCATCCTCGGCCTCCCCCTTCCTCTACCCCCCTCCACCTCACTCACATACACTCTCTTCGTCAGTATTTCACCCTCCATCCTCTCCACATGGCCAGTACAGTGATGAAAAGGTTAAATGGATTTTAATCCCATGAACATCTTTTGTTCTACATATACTTTTAGCCATTATGTGCAAAGGTTTACAGCTCAGAATTTAGTCTACTGAGAAGATATTTATTGGCCATCTCTAGCACGGCGAAGCGATATAGTGTTTGTCGGAGTGTGTGTGTGTGTGTGTGTGTGTGTGTGTGTGTGTGTGTGTGTGTGTGTGTGTGTTCGTATCAGTTCCTATAACACCTTGAAAAGTTGTGGACGAGTTTTCATTAAACCTTCAGGAAATAACAACAATGTGGGTATGTAGAAGCCCATTATTTTTGGTGAGAATTTGATAAAAGACGACCGCCATAAATTTTTTAATATGCATTGGCTTTTTGGTTTGTTTTTTTATGAAACGTGGTGACTGAGTTCCGTAGAGTTTTGCTAATTTCTATCGGTCGCCTGTAGCAAGGCGAGGATATAGTTTTTGTCGGTGTATGTCTGTTGTGTATGTATATCTGTTGCCAAAATATCTTGTCTTCAAATTTAGCTTGTAGATAGCTTGTGTCTTAGCCAACAACATATTTTGGCGGGCGATTATAATTCGGCCCTGAATGCTTTTTTATACATTTTTCTGCTTATTGGAAGCTTATTTAATGCAGTGTAAAATCTAATTTCTACATGAGCCATTCTGGAGAGGTTTTTGAGTTATTTTTCTTTGGGAGGGGGTGGAGGGAGGGCGGATAGGATTGTCAGAAATCAGTATGGTAGCCAAATGATTATATAGATATAAATCCCATGAAAAGTTTTATACACCATATGTGTCTGGATATATATGCAAAATCTCAAAGCTTTGCGTTTGTGGTTATGGAGCAGCTTATTTTTAATTATTTTATGAAATCCCACATGACGGAGAAACGGCAGTACGGATTTTAGTCATATAAAAAAAAAAAAAAGTTAACTATGAGGGTCTAGTTATATGAGTAAAATCTTAATGCACTGTAATCAGTGGTTCTTGAGATTTGTGGGGGGTTGGGGATGATTTTTTGTAATTCAAAAATCCCTATCTTCGGTTTAACATACTTATGGATTTTAATCCAATGGACCTAATATATTTTCACCATATCTTTCCAGTCATCTGTGCAAAACTTCAAAACCCAACATTTAGCGACTTTGGGGAGAATTTTTTATTTATTTATTTTTGAAAATCTATATAATCCAATGTGGTGTTCAAACAGGGATATGGAATTTAATCATATTAACTAATTTAGTTCACTAACATAGCCTGGCCAGGTGTACAGAATCTCAAAGTTCTGCAATCAGTGGTTCCAACATTTTTTTCGTAGTTCTTTTTAATTCAATATGGCGGCTAAATTTTCGAAAGTCCTGATGTCCAAACATGAGAGTCATAGAGTTTAATAAATTGGGTCTGGGTTGAATAAGCGGTTTAAGATACAAAAGTTTTTACTGACAGTGATAAAAAGAAGAAGGACAAGAGGAAATTCGTGATAATTCTTAGCAGAAGCTATAACTGGAAGTAGAGCTTCAACCTTATTGGAGGGACAGAAGTCAAGAGTGAGAGCAGTGGAAATGAGTTATTTGAGAGGGGCATGTGGAGTAACCTGGAGAGACAGACTGACTAATGAAGAAGTGAAGGAGTGTTGTGGTGTGGATGTGGATGTGATAGGAAGCGTTAGAAGAAACACATTAAGGTGGTTTGGCCATGTGGAGATGATGGAGAGTGAGAGACTGACGAGGAGAGCTTATGTGAGTGAGGTGGAGGGGGGGAGAGGGAGGGGGAAGCCAAGAACGAGATGGAAGGATGGAGTGAAGAGGTATATGAGAGAAGGGGGTGTGAGCTGGGAGCAGGGCAGTGAAATGGCGGGGGACAAAGCGACTTGGAGGCGATTTGTTTGTGGTCACCCCTTACGGGATTAAGGCGTCTGGCAATAGATAGATGTAACTGGAATTCAAGTCTTCTGAAGTGCTGTACTATTATGTCGCAACATTTACAAACATTTTAGTTCAATAACATTTCTGTCGCAAAGATTTAATATTCATATCTTCGTGCACTTAACTCCTCTCGGCGCCTCTCACCTCCACCAACTGTCCCTTTAGCGGCCTTGGGCATGTGTGTGTGTGTGTGTGTGTGTGTGTGTGTGTGTGTGTGTGTCTGTGTCTGTGTCTGTGTCTGTGTCTGTGTCTGTGTGTGTGTGTCTGTGTGTGTGTGCGTTTCGTTCGGTTTGAACTCTTGCAAATGACACGTTTTCCCACCACCACCATCGAGGGAGGGGAAATTGTAA
Source organism: Coenobita brevimanus (assembly GCF_032717465.1). NCBI lineage: Eukaryota > Metazoa > Arthropoda > Malacostraca > Decapoda > Coenobitidae > Coenobita > Coenobita brevimanus. Next base: position 23,076,297 of record NC_137057.1, on the reverse strand, counting down.
GTAGAAAAAGGATAATGTCCGACAAGATGGAATATTAAAATTCAACTAATCACATTTAACAGTCAGTTCCAGTGCTGTAATGGAGTTGTGGCTTCTGCAGGAGGCGGCAGGAGGAGTTAGACTAAGCAGACAACAATTTGAATACTAAATCTTAACTCCTACATTATTCATTTGCGACGGACGTGTTATAAACGTAAGTGTTTGCAATGTTGCAATGTAAGTATACAGCCCTTCAAAATACTTAATTTTTAGTATTTTGGCTTTTGCTAAACATTAACTGAACTTCAGATACAAATGGGGTTACCGCCCAGGAGGGATGAACTCCTCTAGAAAAAAAAAAATGGTCTTCTTTGTGAAAAATTAAAAGTCATGTAATAAGTCAGAAATGTTGAAATTTTGTGTAGGTACCTAATAGCTGTTGAACAAATGCTGTGTCATATTATGGCAGTCACGCTAACCCACGGCGGCCCTTCCTCGCTTACAAAGATCCCACAAAAATTTACTTGAACGAAGTTCTTCAGTCGCGTTTGAAGAAAATTTACATTTCATCATGATTGAGACCTTTAGAAAATACTATATATGCTTAATACTGCCAACTTATGGACACAAGAAGTGTATTGTAAAACAAAGTTCAGGTCGTCTACGTGTTATCTGACGGAAATGTTGGATGGGTTTGATAAGTGTTTGTCCGCATTCCACATAAGTAAACACGAACTATATTTCGTCAGCTACAAACGAGACACTCAAGTGTTGACATAGTTCCAATAAATCAGTCTGTGGCTCCTCATCCGACTCCACTGCAACAGACGTAGAACTGATGATGCTGAACGTAATGGAGGAGCCCCTCAACTTCATTAATGATTTGGTACATCTCCTTGTCTTATTGTAAACTATATGCATGTGTCTCTCAGCCTTCCTCCATCAGTTTTCTGTATATATCAATTAATCTGTCTCCTCGTCAGACACCACTGCCACAGGGGTAGGACTGATTATGCTGAACGAACTAGCAGAGCGCCTTAACTTCACCTATACAGTTCAAGACATAACTCCGGACGGCCAGTGGGCAGAACTAATCAACGGGTCCTGGACGGGTTTGGCAGGACAGTTGGTGAGACGCGAGAAGGACCTGGTTATAAACACCTTTGCCCTGCTGTACGACAGGGTATCAGTAATGGACTTCTCGGTGCCCATAACCTTTGATTCTTACAGCGCCGTACTTAGAGTAAGTACATTCATGATCAGTAATAATCATCCACCTTTCTTTACCCGTCTGCTGCGACCTTTTTGTTGGCACTCACAAAGGGATGAAAAAGATGGATGAAGAAAGCTTAGGCATGATGTCTGTCGGCTGCAGGAGGGTCATTATTGAATATAACTATTTCTAGCACCAATTTTCGTTTACAGGACGATCTTCAGTAGTCGATGTTACAACCAGGTCCCCAACAGTACAGGTAGATGAGCAGGAACTTTGGAGAAAATTAAGGGAGGGATATACAGTACAGTAAGACTGGAAGGTAAAGGGTAAGGGGAGGAGAGATGATTAAGTGTGGTGGGAAGGGAGGGAAAGGGAGGAGTTGAGAGTAACGGCTGCTGGGAGGAATAGGGGAGAGACTGAGAAGAGAAAAAGACTGGAGGGAAGGGTAACGACCAGTGGGCATAGAAAGGACAGTGAGAGGGGTATGGATGGAAGGAAGGGAAATATGTGTTAGGGTAATGATTGAAGGGATAGAGGGGGAGGTTGTGGACAAGGAATGTCGGTGGCACGAGGGGTGGGGGAGTAGAGATGAAAAAGAAATTAGAGTCAGGCAGGATATATGTAATGAAAAGTGGTCGTAATTATCTATTGAGTTTTCCCTTAGTCCCAGAGAGAACATAAGCTTGTAATTTGCTGGTAGTGTTGCTTCATTTTTTGTGTGTGTGTCAGGGCGGCATTTTTTTTTTTTTTTTTTTTTGACAGTCTAAAGAACTGCTTTCCCCCATAAGTCGACTGTCTTTTTAAAATCTGCAATGGTCAACAGGATTAGTAAGAGATATTTAATTAAGGTAAATTTTACGTAGGTATGATAATACGAAGGGTATGGGGTCAATATCTGAAAATGTCCAAAGGTGCCAAGCATCCTGCTGCTTTGCTATCATGAGATTTTTCAACCATCTCTTATCTACTCATAACACGCTTCATTTGTTCTCAGCTGCATTTATCTGTGACATTGGCAAGTGATATGTACCTTCGAAAAGACAACTGCTGTAGTGACTTTAAAGCTGCCATTATCACAGATCCTTTAAGCAGAATATAATAACATTTTTATAAGAACTTCGCAAAATTGTTACACAGACTATTGCTTTATACGGTAGGTTTGTTACATGGGTATTCAGACATTTAAACATCAGTGGGTACATTACTCGTACTTATTATTATTATTATTATTTTTTTTCATGCGAGAGAGAATACGGTTATATAGGCAGTCGCGTACAAAGCCAAAACTGTGTTATTTAGGAACTATTAAAGTAACAGCAGATCTACATACATTGCTAGAAGACTTATGGAAATTTAATATCTGTTGCTTGAGTAATTTTTCTCAAATGTCTCTGCCATAAAGCGGAAAAGAGCCCCGAAGCATCACACTGACCATGAAAACTGTATTATTTCGCTCAATATTATAGCTATAGAGGATATAATTACTGAAAGTTTATGAAAGAATAGTAGGTGTTTCTTACAAAATTTCCTCACAAAATTCGCCACCATATTGCTGAGAGAAAAGGATGTGCCAAAGAAAGCATCAAAGCCTTGGTATCTTGGAGACTATTCAAGCTACAGCAGACCTACGCACATCTTTGGAAAGTGTCACAGGTCTGTTTCAGTGGCTCTTCTAAAAGTTTCCCCAGTACTGCTAAAAAGGCCAAAAAGCGTCAGTTTGAATATTTAAACTTGGTTATATGAGGAACAATTAGAAGCTATAACAGAACTGAACGCCATTGGAATGCTTACATAAAATTATTAGTGGTTACTTAAGTGACATTTGTTAAACCTTGCCCCCATATTACTGCACGTAAAGTGGGCTATATCAAAAACGATTTAAACTACAGCTGGCCTAGACACACACTGGAAACCTTATAGAAAACTAATATGTATTACTCACGTGGGTGTAATGAAAATTCGCTACCATATTGCTGAAATTGGCTATAAAAGTGTCAAACTGAGTATGAAAACTGGGTTACCTAAATATAATAGAAATAATAATAAAATAAAATCATGTTTCAGTGGACCTACACAAATCACTGTAAAGCTAATTTAACATTATTAGCAGGTTTGCTAACTGGATTATATTTCACACTTTCAAGGTCGACGCCTGTAACTTCATTTACTGCAGGTTGTGTCACGAGTATTTACTTTGTGTTCCACCAGGTGCCTCCATCACCACCTCGCTGGCATGCCGTGTTTTACCCCTTCACCACCATCACCTGGAGCGCTCTCGGTGCCACTCTCATTATCATTACCTTTTTCTTCCACCTCTTGATATCCACCGACAGCTCGGTCGTCTACAACCACAGTGAGTAGTGACTGCAACGTACTTCATATGTGGTCAACATATTTATAATAAGAGAATCTGTAAACATCATCGAATATTTTCAAATGCCGGTAAATCATGTGAAACGTGGAAATTTACTAATAGGTGTTACATAATGTTACAGCATACATTCACCCATTACAAAGTATGTTATTATTTAGGTTCATCAGCTATCCTGAATATCACAAAAATACTTACAAAATTACAATCCGGTTCTATATTACTTGTACTTCACTCATTTCTCATGCACATCCTGTGTCATTGACCCCTGATCATTGATAACTCAGTGAGCTGAGTTACTTCTACGAGCATTTGTTGGTAAATGAGAGCACCTGGCAAGGCGTAGGAATAAGGAGGGAGAATGATGCCATAGCATCCACCTAAAGTGGATTGCCTCGGCCAGGAAGGTGGGGCTAAAGAACAGTTGCCACATAGATGGACATGAAATCAGCGAAAGTGTGGTGCTGTTTACCATGGTGATGAGAGTGAATAAGAAATGCAAACCGTATAACTACAGCTACTTTTGATGACATGCATTACCAAAGAGAAGGCAATCTGATGGTGGAGGATAGGAAAACATTTTGCTTGTGGTCACTCCTCCAAAATTGACATCTGTTTGTAGACAGATAGATCGCAAGATAGATAGAATGGGAATCATGGTGTCATCGCTGGTGCACATGACTCATACACTGTTGATGGTGATGCCAGAGAGTGAGGAAGATTGCTACATCAAATACTACCGCTATTAATGACTAACTGTATATTACTGTAGGGGTGGACGTGTTGTCAACACTGGTGTGGATGACTCGTGTGCTACTGGTCCAGGCTGTCCCGCGTATACCGTCATCACCTGGTATCCGGCCGTTCCTAGGGTGCTGGTGGCTGGTGTCGCTAGTGCTGGCTGCCTCCTACGTCACCAGCATCATTGCGTACATCACTGTCCCAGACCCTCCTACTAAAATTAAGACCTTGGACCAGCTCACCAGATCTAAACATCCGTAACTCTTTTCTCAAACGTTTGATAAGCTGATCCCCATTTCCATCGTGTATCAGTGGAAAATACGGTTACAGTTATTTTCGTAATGAAATTATCACTATTTCACTAACAGGAGCATGAATGTTACACTTGCATTATTAAAACTACTGACAATACAACATATTCATTTTCTGCATAACTGTCTTTCTTTTTAGAGTGTACATGGGTGACTATGGATCATTTGTTCCTGGGTACCTCTCTACATCCGATGACACTGTTTATCAGAGGCTCTCGAAGAAGCTCATCCTTATCCAAAACTACGGAGAAATCCGAAACTATGTATGTAAATACTGAATAACTGAAGTTGCTAGCTATTTCCCAAAGCGTTTTAGTATTCACTACAGGAAGTCTTCTTTTAAAGTCAGGGATGTGTTCCAAAATATGACAAGTTTTTCCGCTACAGTATATTAAGTAAGACTGGAGAAACTGGCAAATCAACTTAACATACAGCAATAATGCATTAATAGACAATTTTTCTGTAATTACGGTACACAAATTAGTATTCATTCATAATGAATACTAATTAGTATTCATTCATAATGAATGCTAATTATATACCTGCAGTTCCTGCCTCCTGAATGGACAATATCGATAGCGTTTTAACATACCATCGCCGCAAATGTAGGTCCATTCTTAATTCTACTCCTTTTCAGGTAGTCTTTGTAATAATAAAAGTAATTTTTGTGGCAGGCATTGTGTTTCCTGTCCTTTAACGAATACTTCAGAAATGGTAACAACTAAGGGGCATACTCGTAAATGTTTCCTTATTTAAATCAGATAATAATTAGTATTGTTACCAAGATCTTTTTCCTTCAATATTCACTAATAATACAGTGTAACTTGTTTATATATTATATATGACAGAAGAAAGGAAAAATTTTGAGCCCCACAACAGAGAGTATCTTCATGGGGCTTTAAAGTTGTAGATGACAACTTAAGAAATCTAAAAGTACCTGCAAGAGTACACCTACCATAAACTTATACTCGCTGTAAGGGTGCACTTGTTACCGGGCTAATGTATGGCTCGGCCTTCACTACAGGAGAAGGATATGTTAAAGCGAACGAACGTGCGCTTGATCATGGCCCTGTACACATAGGGAAAGTTCTTAGTTATGCACTTGTCGTCTAGTTCCAACCTCTAATTATGAGACATGCTAATGAAACAATAGTCAGCTACTCGCCTATCTGATAACTATGTGGGAGCGGAGAGGTTATGGCTGGTGCTTATCCTATCCTTGTCACCATCTCACACAAATTTGCTAGACAGCGTATCTGGCTGCGGATTCGCTGGCACTTGTCCTGCATTCAGTGGGTTGAAATGCTGGTCAAACGTTTACTGAAGAACTGTCCTCGACTGAACTGTACATACTACTCGATTAGGTGCCTACGCACCTACTTAAGCATCCACCTTGCACCCGTGACATTCGAGCTGGCAGCACACTTCTGTATCGCGATAAATAAGTACTGGATGATCAGTATATTGCACCCTGTGCCTTGAATATAATGCTTTGCATGGATGGCTCAATCTGCTGTCATGAGGAGCACAAACATGTTATCTACCTTACGACATCATTAATCAACCATGTAATCAAGGGATTTACAAAAAAACAAATACTATAACCACAAAACATGAAAAGAGTTATGGAAAATAAAATATAATACAGGGTAAGCATCGTTAACGCTGACTGAACTGTCCCACAACTTATGAATAGGAGACAAAGTTATTAACCTGTATATACTCCTTATTTACGCAGATATATCTAAGGTCTGTTACAGTTAATTGTACACATTTAATTCAGGTGATAGACAACAGTGGCGCATTCATTGAGGGGACAGGATACATGGAATACGAGATCGCCCAGTGGCCAGTGAAAAACATGTACTACGTGGAGGAGGTTCTCTACCCCTACATTACAGTCTGGGCTTTTCAGAAAGGAACACCATGGGTGGCTGTCTTTAACAGGTGTGAATTGACTAACATACTCGTAGAAGCAAAACACATGATATGGACTTTCAAGCGCAAAAGTGTGCAGACATTACTGTATCTTGGTATCGTTATATGAGGTCGAACTACACCTGACTTTGCCGAGTGAGATGTTATTTTCACTGTCAGTTACAGTTGTATGCGCAGTTTACATTGTATGGTGTAACACAATTCTTTGATTTTCCCATTAAAGTAATTTGACTCAGATTACTAATATCTGGCAGGAATTAAACCGTCAAGATACAACCAAACGCCTTTAATGAAACACTTAACAATTACTTAGATCAGCATCAATTATTGTTTGCTTAAAAAACCTGAAATAGATGTCATCATGCTTTGGTCGCAGGTACCTGAGGCGCATGAAGGAGAGTGGCCTGGTGGGCAGGTGGAGGAAAGAGGAAATAGCTTGGTACCGCAAGTCACAGGGCATCGCGTCTGCCAGGGGGCCCGCCACTGGCAGTAACCTTAGACCACTTAGTCTAGAGGACGTGCAGAGCGCCTTTTACATCCTGGGCCTCGGCATGCTGCTATCCTCTCTGGCAATTGCCTCAGAGCTTACATTCAACAAATGTATCAAGTTCTTCATGTGCCAATGAATTTTATCTTTGTTGTGAACCACTTAACCTTCCTGTTTTGTGTGTAAATTTGGAAAATAAAAGAAATAATAACTATCAGTTTACCTATATTACATTATAATCACACAGTGAGTACCTTTGGGTATGGTTGTAGTCCTATTAACTGGTATTACGTAGGCTTGCTATGGGGTGTTATTTGCTGTGTCAGTTACACATCACTGTGTGAAAAACATCACTGCTTCTTCACCAAACAAATGCTGAGGTCCTAGCACAGGCATAAGGATCAGCAGCCTAATCTCCTACAGCAAAATGTTAGACGACTTGCGCTTATCAAAGTAAATTATGTAGAAAGAGTTTACCACTTCTAGCTCAGCATCTAGGCTGGCAGGAAGCATTGTTACAATGCATTTTTGTAGGATTATAAAAACTGAGTTATTATAGTAATTACCATAAGTTCTTTTGGCATTGGGAGTTACGTGCACAGGAGAGCTTATGTTTTAATGTTCAGAGGGAAGAAGAAGAGGAAGAGGGAGGCTTAGATTATTACCTTTCTATTGCGTGAGGGTCATTAAGGACAATCAATCACTGCCAAGTCTCAGCCTCCCGTAGAAGAGAACCCACAACAGTCATATGTACCGTCCATCCAAGTCTACAAATGTTCTGCTGAGTGAAGAGGGCAAAGAGGAAACAAACTGGAGCCGACAGTAACTGGGCTAAAAATAGAACTGGGATTCTTCCAGTTACGGACAACCGATGTGCCTACTTTAGTGACATTATATATTGGATTATTTAGCTGGAATTGCACATTTTAGTAAGTTGGTTGAGACATCCACATTCTATTCTCTCGACAGAGAGCTTCATATCACTCTACGCTAAGTGACAAGCAAAATGGTTTCATGTAAGAAACGATTCCATGTATTACGTTGACTTGCAACCATATAAGGCTTCGTGTTATAATGGGTTAAGGCAATCCTACTGGAAGGGCCCTGTAACAGTTAACATACTATGACTCAATGTTAAACTCTGCCACTCAGGGAGAAGTGAGGCTGGTCACCCTGCCTTTAAACAATGTGTGTGAGTAGACTAGTTCAGGGTCACTAGGCTCCTGACGGAATAAAGAGATTAGGCCAGCATATTCTCCCAAACACTTTTTTCAAACTATCACATGCACTACTCTACATGTGCTTTGCATACTACGCAGTGTACCTCACCATGTCACAGTGGTTGATGCCAGCAAGGGCATGCGGCTAGAAAACTATGCCCCTGCTACCTACTGGGGGACATGAGGGGAGTCGTGTTGTGGGCTGCGCTAGTAGCCTATAATTATTGGGACTGAGGTGGGATAGGGCTCGGATCTGTGTCAGAGGGTACAGGGCATTGCCGTTCCTAGGCTGTCACTCCCGCCCGATAGAGAGGGACCTGAACCTGGGAGTAGTGTCCCAGGAGGTGGCCCTATCAATGGGTGTATAATGGTGGGGAACTTCGTGCCAAGATGTGCTTGTAGGGCGTCCCTAGACCTCTGCCACAGCCACTGGCCAAGGTTGGTGGGCTATGGATTCCAGGTCCCATGCCTGGACTTAGGACTGTGCAGGTGGGAGGAACCTGTGGTCTGTCTCCTCCTTTATTTTACCCATTTATGACAAAAATGAGGTACAGGAAAAGTAGCAAGCCTGTAGAAATCAAATTACCTAAGGGCTTCAGAGTGGCATCTTGGGGTGTGAGAAGTCTGGAGGGTAGAGCAGGGGAAGTAGTACAGACGGTGAGCAGGAGGCGGGTGGATGTCAGTTGCGTATGAGAAGTCAGGTACAGAGGAGGATCAGCTAGAACGATTGCTGGGAGGGAATGCAGGTATAAATATTTTGGCAGGGAAGTGTAGATGGATATGGTAAGTCAGGTATAGAGAAGGGTCAGCTAGAATGATGGCTGGGAGGGAGTGTAGTTATAGATAACTTGGCAGGGAAGTGTAGATGGATATGGTGATATGGGTCTTCTGGTTGAGGAGAAATGGGAGAAAATGTGTATTATGAATGTTATGAGAGGGAGTGAAAGGATCATACCAGTAGCAGTGAAAATATACTTTGGTAAACTTATGATTTCAGTTATATCGGCGTATACCCGACAGGTTGGCTTGGATGATATAGGAAAAAAAGATAGACTCTGGGATGACTTGATACATGTGGTTGGTGGTATGGGGAATGACGAGATTGTAGTGTTGGGAGGAGAATTAAAAGGTAATGTGGGTGAAGCAGCATAGGATGTGAAGGGGTATATGGGGGATGCACACATGGTACTCCTACGAAGAATGTGGAAGGGGAAAGGATACTCGAATTTGGGGAGGCAATGAACACGCTTATGTGCAATATACATTTCAGGAAAAGGGAGAGTAGGTTCAATACATATAAAAAAACATAATGAAATATGTAACGGGAGTGGGCATAGCAGGGCCCAAAAGCAAAGAAACAAGAGAGGATGACCACTGCTATCAGTGTGCATATGTCATGTGATACAAGAAGCCCAGGGGCCCAGCACTTTCCCACCTTAATTTCGTGTTGTTAGTTAGAATTTTCTCCTAATAGTTTCTTAATATGAGGAATTCAACAATCCAAGTCTCCTCCCAAATGCAGTAACACTAAGATGGCTTTCTTTGCCACTTTTATTTTTGAAGACTATACATACATTAACCCTAATGTCAACAGACTTAAGAATGAGGAATTAAACTAATCTTGCATTGTAAGGATTGTGGGTTGGGAAAATTATTTTTATCAATAGATGTGTAGCAGGATTTCATTTTCCCTTTCCTTTCAAACCTGCCCTTTACCCATGACATTGCCCTATTAGAAAGGGGGAGTAGTGCTGGACCTCAGGGTATGTTGTATCACCTGACATATGCCCAATGGTATCAGTACTCATCCCATCTTGTTTCTTTGCTTTTTGGTCCTGCCATACCCTACTCCCACTGCATTTTTCAGAATGTTTTTTACACTTGCATGTGCTCTTTTTTTCACTCTATCTATCTATCTATCTATAGCCCGACGCCCTAATCCCGCAAAGGGTGGCCGCAGACAAAACTCCTCCAAGTCGCTCTGTCACCCACCATTTGACTACCCTCCCCCCAACTCACCCCCCCCCTCCCTCATATACCTCTCAACTCCATCCCTCCACCTCATCCTTGGTCTACTTCTCCCTCTCCCTCCTCCCACCTCACCCACATACACCCTCTTAGTCAGTCTTTCATTCTCCATTCTCTCCACATGTCCAAACCACCTCAGTGTATTTCTCCTAACCTTCTCAACCACATCCACATCCATCCCACAGCGTTCCTTCACTTCTTCATTCGTCAACCTGTCCCTCCACGTCACTTCACATGCTCCTCTCAAGTAACTCATTTCCACTGCTCTCACTCTTGACTTGTTCCCCTCTTGTAAGGTCCATGCCTCGCTTCCATACGTCAGGGTAGGGATCACAGTACTATCATGCAGTGACTTCTTAACTTCCATACTCACCTCCCTATTTCTCATCACTGCTCTCAGTGTACCAACAACCTTCCTTCCCTGCTGTACCCTTTCACGCACTTCATCCCCCAAAGTTCCATCCTTACTCATCACACTACCCAAGTACTTGAATGCACTCACATTCTCCATATCCTCACCATCCAACCTCACTGCACACTCTGTGACTTCATTCCTCTCAAACACCATAACTTTACTTTTGTTTACATTAACTTTCAGATTCCTCCTCCTACACACTGTCCCAAATTCATTCACCAAACCTTGCAACTCCCATTCATCTTCACTCAACAGCACTGTATCATCAGCAAACAGCAACACCGGAAGCTTCCAAATCTCACCCTCATTCATTAGAGCCACCCCCACATCCACTGCCCTACCCTGCACCTCCTTTACAACCCCATCCATGTATATATTAAACAGCCATGGAGACATCACACAACCCTGTTTCAGTCCCACCTTGAGATCAAAGAACTCACTCAGCTCACCATCCATTCGCACCGTAGCTCCTAGCTCCCTGTACATACTCTTCACAGCACTCAACAATTTCCCCTCCACTCCATATATTCTTAATACCTTCCACATACCTTGCCTATCTATTCTGTCATAAGCTTTCTCCAAGTCCATGAAGGCAGCATACACTTTCCTTCCCTTCTCTAGATACTTCTCCACTAAACATCTTAGAACAAATATCTGATCTACACACCCTTTTCCCTTCCTAAATCCCCCTTGTTCTTCTCTAACTAGCTCCTCTGTCATATGCCTAACCCTATCAATGAGTATTCTACCATATATTTTACCAGTCACACTAAGTAGGCAAATACCCCTATGGTTACCACATACTTCTCTCTCTCTTTTCCTTTGTATAAAGGAACAATTATACCTGATTTCCAGTCCTCTGGAACCCTTCCCTCTTCCCAAGCCAATCTACACAACTTCCATATCCACTCCACAACAATCTCACCCCCATACCTAAGCATTTCACCACACACTCCATCAATTCCTGGGGCCTTTCCCAACTTAATATTCTTCATCGCTTCCACGACCTCCGCCCTACTGATCTCTTCCTCCCTCCTCTCATCTCTTCTTCTCCCAGCCATTCCCCAACCACTTATACTCGCACTGTTCTCACTCTCCACATTCAACAAATCCTCAAAGTGCTCCTTCCATCCCTTCAGTTTCTCTCTCTTCTCCACCAACAATCTATTATTCCTATCTTTCACTCCCCTACTATTTCCCCTTTCACACTGCCTTACTTTCTTTACCTCCTTCCAAAACAATTTCTTACTCTCCCTCCATTTCACACTCAGATTCCTCCCAAATTCATCCACTTTCTTCTTACTCTCCTTCACCAGTCTCTTAACCTCCCTTCTCCTGCTCACATATACCTCTCTCTTCTCTCTCTCATCTTCTCCCCTACCTCTACTCGCTAACCATTCACTATATGCCTTCTTCTTTTGTTCCACAGCTCGTTTCACCTCATCATTCCACCATGCTGTCCCTTGCACACCCTTGCACCTCCTCCTCACTCCGCAAACCGCCTCACACGCTGCGCCTATCTCTTCCGTGAATATCTTACATACGTTTTCCACCCCTTCCATCTGCTCTAGCTCATACCTTTCCAGTCTTTCTTCCACTATGCTCTTATACTCTGTCATTTTCTCACTATCTTGCAATTTCTCCACTCTTCTCACAGGAGTTGCTTCCTCCTGTCTTCCCCTTCGTCTCTTCAGCCACTTTCTTTGCAGATCTACCTTGGCCATCACTAAGTGATGGTCCGAGACTCCATTCCCCCACCCTCTCCACACTCTTGCATCCAACACTTGTCTTCTCATTCGCTCATCCACACACACGTAGTCTATCATTGCCTTTCGTTCAACAAGTTCACCATCCATCCTCCTCATTACTCTCCATGTATACCGGTGGATCATCTTATGCCGAAAGTAGGTGTTGGCTATTGCCAATCCCTTACAGGCACAGATGTCCACCAAAGCACTTCCATTCCCATCTACATCAGCTGGCACACCCCACTGACCAACCACTCCATCCACTCGTACATTCCCAACTTTGCCATTCATGTCTCCAATCAACAGCACTCTCTCGCTCCTCTCAAACTTTTCCATACACGGTTCTACACTCGCCCAAAACTCATCTTTCACTCTTGCCGCTCGATTCTCTGTCAGGGCATACACACATACAATCGCCCACGCTTGTATACCTACTTTCATCCTCACCCATACAATCCTTGCACCCACTGTTCCATACTCTCTTATATTCTCCTTCCACTTCTTGCTTATCATCAGACATACTCCCTCTCTTGCCCTCTCATTCTCACTGACTCCCGCACATATACCTGAACCATATTCCCATTCTCTCACCCTTTCACCTACCCATTTAGTTTCAGTCAATCCACATATATCCACTTTTGCATCCTCAAGCACCTGAACAATCTCTCTCTCTTTCACTTCATCATTCGCTCCTCTCACATTCCACGTTAAGTTACAAACAATTAAGCTGATAATTAGAAGGATATATAAGTTGATAATTATAAGGATGGGGACGCCAATCATTCACCTATTTAGTGCAGTGGTACTCTGTTTTTAGGGTAGCTCTACACTGAGTGGCAATCCAAATGAATTCCTCTAAACAAGGAAAGCATTTACAACGCTGGGTGGTAACCCTATAACCAACCAACACGTGTTCCCTACATGACAAAAAGTGAGTTGGCGGGGCGTTTATGCCCCTGCCCGGAAAACGACTACATAAAAATACGAACAAGAAGCTTCGGACCAGGACTGACCATGAAGTGACGACTAAGGACCAAAGAAAGGACATGATACGGATAGCTATTGTACATGGAACGTAAGGGGTGCAAATGATGAAGTGAAAGAGAGATTGTCCATGTGCTTGAGGGTGTGAAAGTGGATGTATGTGGATTAACTGAAACTAAATGGTGAGGTGAGAGTGTGAGAGAATGGGAGTATGGATGGAGTATATGCGTGAGAGTAGGTGAGAATGAAAGGGCAAAAGAAGGAGTGTGAATTGTTGTGAGTAACAGATGGAAGGAGAATATAAGAGAGTATGGATCAGTTGGCTCAAGGATTGTGTGGGTAAGAGTGAAAGTTGGATTACAAATGTGGGCGACTGTGTGCGTGTATGCACCAACACAAGATCGTGCAAGCAGAGTGAGAGAAGAGTTCTGGGCAAATGTGGAAGTGTGCATGGAAAAGATTGAAAGTTTTGAGAGAGAATTTTTGACTGGAGATATGAAAGGAAAAGTAGGGAATGTGAAGGTGGATGGAGTAGTTGGTGGGTGAGGTGTACCTGCAGGGATGGATAAGAATGGCAGTGCTTTAGCGGAGAATTGTGCTGGGAGGAGGTTGGTGATAGCCAATACCCTCTTCAGGTACAGAATGTTCAATGGGTATATGTGGCGAGTGATGAGAAGGGTGGATAGTGAACTGAACGAACGGAAGGCAATGATTATGTGTGTGTGGATGAAAGGATGAGGTGTGTAATGGATGTTGGCGTATATGGATGTTGGGGGAGTGGACTTTCTGACAACAACTTGGTGGTGATCAAAATCATTGTCCAAATGAAATGGAGAAATACAGTAGAAGAAAGGAAGGACAGGAGCAAGTAGTTCATACACTGAGGGTGGAAAATTTACAAGAGGAGGGAAAAAAGGCACAATATAAGAGGGAAGTGGAGGAGCGAATGGGTAAATATGGATTGGAGCACTTGGGGGACATGGAAAGTATGTGCAAGATATTCACAAGAAATCTGTGCATCATGTGAGGTGGTGTGTGGGGTGAAAGAAAAGACGAAAGGGAGTGCAGGGAACAGCATGGTGGACTGAAAAGGTGAGAGAGGCTGTGGCACAAAAGATGAAAACATATAGTGATTGGATGAGAAACAGGGGCGTGGAAGATGTTGAGAGACGGAAGAGAGAGTTATATGTAGAGAGGAAGAGAGAGATGAAAAGATTAACAAGAGAGAGTACGAAGAGAGTGGATGAGGAATTTGGAAGGAACTTGAGTGTATTGTGGAGGGAATGTAAGATAATGTTCTGGAAAGAAGTAAAGAGAGTTAGACAGGGTGGCGGTGAAGTTAGTAGGGGAGTGAAAGATAAAATGGTAGATTACTAGTGGAGAAGGGAGAATAAGTGAGCAGATGGAGAGAACACTTTAATGAACTGTTGAACATAGAGAATGAAAGTAATGAGAGTATAAGTGGCTGGGGAATGGCTGGGAGAAGGAGGATGTGAGAAGAGAGGAAGAAATCAGTAGGATGGAAGTTGTGTAGGCAATGAAGAAAGTCAAAATGGGGAAAGCCCCAGGAATTGATGGAGTGTGTGGTGAAATGCTGAAGCATGGGAGAGAGATAGTAATAGAATGGATGTGGAAGATGTGCAGATTGGCCTGGGAGGAAGGTAGAGTCCCGGAGGATTGGAAGTCAGGTATAATTATTTCCCTATACAAAGGAAAAGTTCAAAAAGAAGTGTGTGGTAATCATTGGGGCATTTGTCTTTTTAGTGTAATAAGAAAAGTATATGGTAGGATACTAATTGACAGAGTTAGGGAAAGAACAGAGAAAATAGTTGGAGAAGAACAGGAAGGTTTTAGGAGTGTAAGAGGTTTTGTAGATCAGATATTCATTCTTAGATCTTTAGTGGAAAAGTTTCTAGAGAAGGGAAGGAAGTTGTATGCGGCCTTCATGGATTTGGAGAAAGCATATGACAGGGTGGATAGGCAAGGTTTGTGAAAAGTATTAAGAATATATGGAGTAGGTGCGAAGTTGTTAAAGTCCGTGAAGAATATGGATGAGGGTGCTATTGCTGCGGTGCGTGTGGATAGTGAACTGATTGAATTTTTCTATTTGAAGTTTGGATTGAAACAAGGATGTGTCATGTCTCCATGGTTGTTCAGTCTGTATATGGATGGGGTTATAAAAAAGATACAAGGTAGGGCAGTGGATGTTGGACCGGCCCTAGTGAGAGAGGACAGTGTTTTGAAACTCACTATACTCTTGTTTGCAGATGATATTGTGTTGTTAAGTGAAGACGAAGGGGAGCTGCAATGCCTTGTGAATGAGTTTGGGAGAGTGTGTAAGAAACGGAATCAAAAGATGAATGTAGGGAATAGTATAGTAATGGTCTTGGAGAGAAATGAAGCCAGTGAATGTACAGCGAGGTTGGTTGATGAGAAAGTGGAATATATGAGTGCATTTAAGTACTTGGGTAGTGTGATGAGTAAGGATGGAAATTTGAAGGATGACGTGTTTGAAAGTGTGGAACAAGGAAGAAAGGTTGCTGGTTCTTTGAAAGCAGTCATAAGAAATACGTGAGTGAGCTTGGAAGTAAAAAAGCCACTGAATGATAGTATTGTGATACCAAGTCTAATGTTTGGAAGTCAATCTTGGACCTAGTTGGAAGGATACAAGTCAAGAGCGAGAGCAGTGGAAGTGAGTTCTTTGAGAGGAGCATGTGGAATTACATGGGAAGACAGACTGACAAGTGCGGAAGTGAAGGAGCATTGTTGTTTGGACGTGGATGTGATAGAAAACGTTAGGTGAAATGGGTGGTTTGGCCATGTGGAGAGGATGGAGAGCAAGAGACTAACGAGGAGACTGCATGTGAGTGAGGTGGAGGGGGGGAGAGGGAGGGTGAGGTCGAGGATGAGATAGAGGGATGGAGTGGAGAGGTATATGAGAGAGGGGTGTGTGAGCTGGGGAGACGTTAGTGAAGTGGAGGGGGACAGAATGACATAGAGGCGATTTGTTTGTGGCCACCCCTCACGGAATTGAGGCGTCTGACAATAGATAGATTGAGAGATAGCTTATCAATGACATTACATCCTGACGCAATATACAGTATATATATATATATATATATATATATCTATATATATATATATATATATATATATATATATATATATATATATATATATACATACAGAATCATCAGTGGGCAGAAAGAATCTTCCTCGTTCATGCAAAAATCGCTGGCAGATAAATGTGAAAGGTAGACGTGGTGGAACAGTACGCGAACGTCCGCCGAATCACATATGAGCATAGGAATATTATTCATTAAGCGAAAGTTACCACCAAGAAGGTTGACATATGAGGTTAACTTTTATCCCTGATTACACTTGTGTGTGACTGCTAATATTCCATATCTAGATGCAGAAGCAGCAATGATGACCATCCTTATTCAGCTGACCCTAACGATGCAGGTGGGACAGCTGCACGCGCAGTGTCTACTGCCATAGATTCAGCTTATACAGCAACGATGCTTAACATCCACATTGTCATTCCTGCTTGCCATTCTATTTCGTTTCAAGGTATCCACTATTGCTACGCAGATATTTTACCTTCAAACATATCAACAGGCGTCAGAATCAATTTAGTTCATATCCTGCTTAGACGCTAATATAAAGAAAGCAAGAGTTGTTGCTCGTCTCATAATTTTATGAATGAAATCCAAAGAATAATTATTTTTTCTTAATTGTAATTTCATGTAGGATGGTAACACACATTTCACCATACTGCTTTACAGTAGTATGGTTAGAGGTAAGTTTAATCTTACGGTGGGATTAGTGACAAGGATTTATCCTGTTATTTGGTATAGAACCAGATTATATTTATCAGTCATCACTTGATTTGTGTTTACGTCAGGTGTTAAATATATATGTATAGTAATTGGGCACAACTGAAACCGTCTGCATTGCCACTCAGCGGCATTTTAGTTGATTCGGCGCTTTTTCTCTATCTTGGACACCTTATCACAAGAGAATATCGTACTACAGGTAAGTACTGATCAAAAATGTAAAGAATTATACCTTAAAAATACACTCAACGTCACTGGACTAGATGTGGCACTGACAATCGAAATACAGTAACACTTCGTAAATATGAAATTCAGTCTCATACATTTATGGCAGTCGCTTCAACAGTACATACACTATGAGAAATCAGTGTGATAACCTGTGAAAGTATGGAAACGAGTTGACTCACGTTGACAGAAACACATCCACATAAAATTAGAAACTCTGTACTAATCCCTGTAAAATATTAAATCATATTGTTTTAGTTCTTGAGGGCCTGTAAAATGCAGCTTGAATATGCACGGCAGAGCTCGGCGTCCATGTAAGGCATGGACAGCCGTGGTCAAAAATATTGCTCCATCTTTTACTCAAACAATATTGAAACACTTCCACAGCGTTCTGAAAAGTTTGCTGGGATATGAAGATGGCATTGCAAGGATCTGAATGTCACTGGTCACCGTTTCCTTGTTTATCACGATAATGTGTATTGATGTTTATGTCCGAAGTTGTATACAATTTCTAATATAATCCATACATTCATATTCTTGCACC
Source organism: Coenobita brevimanus (assembly GCF_032717465.1). NCBI lineage: Eukaryota > Metazoa > Arthropoda > Malacostraca > Decapoda > Coenobitidae > Coenobita > Coenobita brevimanus. Next base: position 23,058,251 of record NC_137057.1, on the reverse strand, counting down.
TCAGTGGTGTCTTATGACCAAACTATCCACAATCTCTTTCGAATGTTATAGAACGTATTCTTCAAGTCCAGGGGGCTAAGGAGTTTTCATCCTCCCAGTTTCAGTTATCTGTGAATCCCAGGATGGGAGTAAACTGCATTTGGCTTCGTAGCCTCGCTTGCTAGTGCCTTACAGCTGGCCACACCTAAAATTCACAGCTGTTCTATAAGAAACCGTCAAATACTGGATGCTTGCAGGCACCTTCACACTCCCAGTTCAGTTTTGAAGTCATTGCCACTAATCAAAGTTGGTGTGGATCTGTGTGAGTGTGGGTGAATCCAATTCCCCCTTGTTTGTGGAGGACAAGTGTCTGGGCACATGATCACACACACACACACACACACACACACACACACACACACACACACACACACACACACACACACACACACACACACACACACACACACACACACACACACACACACACACACACACACACACACACACACACACACACACACACACACACACACACACACACACACGAACGGCTGAGCCGTGAGTGTGTATGTGTGACGTCAAGTTTATGTAACACAGACTTGCTATCTGAAAAAGGGTGATGGTTGGATTCAGTTATAGTAGCATAGATCTGCATGAACTTTTGAAGGTGGTCTTCAGGTGGTGTTGCTTGGGGTCGTAACTGCAGTATCAAAGCACACTGTATTCCTCCTCATTGCACAAGCCCAGTTCTGTCTTGTCCATGTTTACGTCCACCTCTGAAGCCGTGACATTATGAACGACGTCATACATTGCTTGCTTGGTGGCATTATAGTGTGACCTGTGGTATCCTCTGTGGCCCTGTCTGTTCCAGACAGGAACAGTGGTATTCGTTTGAAAGCTGGTGAAATTAGTCTAAGTATACAGTCGAAATGTTTTTTTTGACAGCAGTGAAAAATACCTTTATTAATATTGGATTGTTCGAGCAAAAGAAGTGAGCAATAACACTATACTTTTGCAGAAATATAGTGTATAAATTTTTTTCTCATCTACCTTTTAAAAATTTACCTGTTTGAGGAGCACCAAAACTCTGTTTTCTTCTCAGTTGTTGAGACACTGATGGCATGTCGTACTATTCTGGAATTGCCATGGAAATTAACTTCCATTGGTAGCATACTTTTTTCCTAAAAGAGCCAGATATAACCTAAAAACAGTAAAACATTTTCCTAAGACAAGGGCAGAGCTCTACACACACACACACACACACACACACACACACACACACACACACACACACACAATCTCTCTCTCTCTCTCTCTCTCTGAGAGTAGCCATGGCACGTCCTACCTTTTTCAAACTCATGCAAATTGCCTTCAGGTGGTACCAGTCATTTGGCAAAAAAAAAAAAAAAAAAAAAGTCCTCAAATACCCACAAACACAACCTTGTTCTCTGGCACTCCAACCACACCCGTGGTAGGGACGCCTATTTCTTGGTAGCAGGAACACAAAAAGTAAACTCGAAGACACTAATCAAAAGTTGTATTGTTTGGCAACGTCACACTGTAAGTACAACAATAAGGAAAGTATCGGCATGATGCATTAGATTTTATATATTCAGAACATTCCACATAGCCTTCTTCCTGTTTATTTATCAACATTACGCCAATATCTTGAAGAAAGAGGGCGGCAGTCAGAAAAGGGAGGTAAGCCTGTATATTGGTGTCTGGTGTGTGTCTGCCGTAACGAATTTTCATCTTGCCTGGACGGTCCACCTCTTGCGTGACGAGACTGATGTCACATCACCTGAGACGGACGTCGTAATGAGCTAGTTTGAACAGGTCTTTATTCGTTTTTGTGGCAGTGTTGCTTAAGCCCGTATTACTCATGTCTGTCCTTCTGGCTAGGTTACTCATGACTTAATTATAACTATGTTACTCGTGCTTGTGTTACTCATGACTGTGTTACTCATGGCTGTTATTCATGGCTGTGTTAGTCGTCAGCGTTAGTATAGTAGCATAGTGGACTGTATCCCTCCTGGCACTCCAGGTCACTCATGTAGTAGAAGTGTTCCCAGGTGATGGCAGCACACCTGTAATATAAACAAAAACATGTGTACTATACGAGCAGAGATATGTAGTATTAGTGTAAACGGAGTTGCATAAGCGCAAGCAGGTGTACAAACAAATGTAGTATAAGCTGAAACAGGTGTCGTATTAGCGGAAACAAGTGCAGATAATGGGGTTGTGGAAAATCAATAGAGACACTTTGAGGTGTTAAAAAGGCTAATTGATAAAGAGGTTAACTAATTTTTGCGAGAATGACGCAAAAAGAAAGAGATAACCCACCATCCTTGAGCACGGTTGTGAGGTGCCTGCGTGTAGAAATAACATGGTGCACCGGGCAGAGCGTCTGGCGGGCTCAGGAAGGGATCAGACTGGGGGAGCGAACGGGGAACGCACGTCTTGTTGTATCTGTGGGTGGAAGCAGGTGGTGCATAGGTTAGCAGGGCCAGCTGGCATGTGGAAGAACCCGTGTTTAATCCTTGGACCGGTTAGTCTTTTAATTTTCCCTTTGCCCTTGTTCACCTTGCAGTAAATTAGGGAACTCGGCTGTAATGCACACTGTTGCAAGTCGTGTTTAAAAGTAAGAATATAACAGCAGAAAATTATGGTCAGGCTTAATGACCCTCGTGCAGTAGATAGGCAATCATCTAACCGTTCTTTTTATATTTCGGCACAACCGTACAATCGTCACCATCACATCCAGCTCATTATACCTTGAAACAATTCCAGTCGTTTCCAAATCTTCCTCAGATGAGACTAGCTTTCAAAGCTTCCGGTACCTCATTTAAGACTCACTTCTAAGTCTTTCTCATATAAGATTTAATCTCCAGTCTTCCTAATAACAGACTCAGTTTCCAAATTTTGTTCATATAATACTGACATTCAGCTTTTCCTAAGAATAATTCACTTCCACATAAGCTCTATACTTCAAAATATACATTTTATAAGAGATAATTCCAAATTTTCGTAATATAAGACTGTTCCAGTTATTCTTCATGTGAAACTTACCTCCTAAACTTCCTCATATGACACTCAGAAACGTCCCTCATATACCTCACTCCCAGCCTACTTAGTGTAATATTAACTTCCAATTTTACCTCATATAAGACTCTTCAAACTCTACCAAATATCACACTTGCTGCCAACTCTCGGTCATATAAATCTCAAATCTAAGTGTTCATCAAATGCCTCTCACTTTAATATCTTCGGAATATAAGTCTCACTTCCTAAATTACCTCACTTCAGAATACAGGAAATCAGACTGAAGTGTAAGATACAGCCTGATGAAATCTAATAACCATAGAAATTCCAGAAATGCCCGTCAGAATTAGTTGCCTGACTACTGCTTTGATTTAAGTTTTAAGCGTACGGCATAAACATAACGAAAAGTATGTCTGTGAAGCAACTTACGTCTGAGCCCAGAAAGGAGAACCAAGAGTCATGGGTGTGTCGTCCTGCACCCAGATCCAGGCACTCACGTCCATGTCAAATCTTCCACCCAGCCAGTAGTCAGTGGTGAAGCCTGAAGCCAAACAAGGACCTTTATGAGCAAGCGCTGGTATAATCGTGCACACTTGATTTACCAGACCATTTTATTGAACCTGCGTAAGCCCTCACGTACTGAAGTAATTAAAGAGCATGTTTACGTCTTCCAGTTCCCAAGAATAGTAATAACTGAAGAAAATCATCAGGGATAACTGGATTTAGTTTAATCATATGACTTCGTAAGGTGATGAGAGAAATGCCCAAGGGTTTGTATGGATTTAAGAGGTTTTCTAGCAGACTTTTACAATTGCACCTGTGTGCGTGTGTGTGTGTGTGTGTGTGTGTGTGTGTGTGTGTGTGTGTGTGTGTGTGTGTGTGTGTGTGTGTGTGTGTGTGTGTGTGTGTGTGTGTGTGTGTGTGTGTGTGTGTGTGTCCGTAGGAGGGGAGTGAGGGGGAAGGTTGTTGAGTGGCTAGATGGATAGATGGATGAAAATAAGTCCGTTGAGAAAGAGGTCCATGGGTCGACGGGTCGATGTGGGGAAACAGGTTCATGGTGGAGTAAGTCCTTCATGGAACCGGGCCTAAATGGAAACGTAGGTACACTTGTCAAAAATATACCTATGGGGGAGAGAGATACAATGGAGAAAAATGGGTCTATGTTGAGATTTTGTGTTTCCCCATAGAGAGAAAAAAGGACCATGAGGGAAAGTAGGTACAAGGGAAGAATAGGTAGGCTACTTGAGGGTAATGTGTACTTGAAAGGAAAGTAGGCCCAGGGGTAGGGGGTGGATATCGATCCTTAAGGTATAATAGGTCCAAGGGGTACAATTGGTCAGGGATGGAGAACTGGTCAAAATATGAGCAGGTTCTTGAGGGAAAATTGATGGGTGGGGTTTAATCTCGAGGGAGTGTAGCCAGAGACGAGTCTATGTGTTATTTTCCCTTTATCAGTTTCTTTCATGTGGTAGGTTAGCCCGTTCACAGCGAGGACCGCTTTCATATTTCACTTTTTCTATAATTGATACTCGTATGTTTAGTGCAAAGACCTCTTTACGTCCATGCTCACTTCCATAGTCGTTATCACTGTCCCCAGTGTACCTGGAATCTTCCTTTCATACCACACCCTTTCTTGCACTTCATCCTCAAAACTCGTAGTAGTTTTACACTCACCCGTATTTAGCTGAAGACCCAGAATTTCTTGTTATGTGCGAAAGATCAAAATATTAGGATCACCGTTCTTATTTTGTTCTGTCACTGTGAATGGTTATCTAAAACACTACACCTGAACATTTTCCACGTAAAATGGGTTGGGTATGAACATGGAATTATTGACACTATACTCTAGTAGTTTTAAGTTACAGTGAACTTTCAATCTCTGCACCTTCAATGATTTGCCGCTAATAATTGATTATCATTAGAATATTGTCTAGTAAAATAAGCGCTGTAGACAGGATTTCAAGCTTTGATTGTAGTACTTCAAAAAGGCTGCAAACGACGAAAATCTCTGTCAAGTTAAGGTGGAAAGGATATATCTGTTTGGCTGGGGACCAGACTATTATATGCTTGAGACTTTCTTGTGTACTGTAATATCCTGATTCCCTCACCATATCAGTAATACCCTAATAGCATCAGGAGTGAACCAAGTGTCCGTAGTTGTTCAAGCAGCGGTGTTGCAATGCGTAGAATACTTTTTTTTTTTTTACATTACTTCTTGGTTGATATTTAATACAAAATTATAATTTCATTCAATAAGGACTATAGTAGGTTCTATAATAACATCCTGACCAAATTAGATCGCAATAAGTGCCAGGAGTACATAATTTATTTAAGAGTCTGAACTGAAACGTAGCTCTGCACAAAAAAGACAAAATATCCGTAAAAGTAACGCTAGAAATAGTCAAAGAAAGTGGACTGGACTAAATCCACTGTTTAATGATAATTATTGTTTACTCAGTTCCTGTAAAAGAAAATATTTAAAAAATGAAGCACTTACTTAGCACCTACTGTCTGGTACAGTGCTTATATTTTAGTATGTTTATTAACCCTTTTCCCTTCAAGTAATCAGTACATAAATAATACCTATATCAATTTTTATTATCATTTCTTTAAAAATATAAAAACAATCAACCATTAATATATATATATATATATATATATATATATATATATATATATATATATATATATATATATATATATATATATATATATATATATATATATATATATATATATATATATATATATAGACAGACAGTGAATGATTGATACGTTGGTCTTTTCCTTCAATAGGTGTGTAGAATACAATTGCCAGCCTCTATTCTGTAGTACATGGTAGTAGTTGGCATGATACCTACACCGTACCAGCTCTCCACAGACGTTGTACGAGTATCATCGTCTCGTTGAAACAGTTATTCTTCTCTCTATGGAGGTTTCAGTGTTCATGATGATTTGGTCTTCTACCTATAGTTATTTCCAATTCTGTCAGTAATACGTAGGTCTTGTATTTCTGCAGTAATTTCAGGGTCAGTTCACACACACACACACACACACACACACACACACACACACACACACACACACACACACACACACACACACACACACACACACTGAAAACAATATATTATGCAAAACAGATTATTAATATGTACGCTTACCAAGCTCCGTCATGATCTGCAGCACATTGTCGGCATCCTTGAACAGGGCCTTACTATTATATACACCTAACATCCTCTCTCATGTACTGCAGTACACTATAGTACAGTACGCGGCAACATCCTTAAACCGCACTACGCCCTAGTAATGTGTACACTTACCAGCCTCTTTCATGTACTGCAGCACGTTGTAGTACATGGTAACATCCTTAAATTGTATCAGGTCTCCGTGGATGGACTTGCAGAAGTGTCTGGCTTCGGCCCACGGTACCTGTGGCGGAGAGTTGAAGTATGGTCAGCACGTGTCTAATGACAGGGACACTCAGGCTTAACCCTTCCAATACTCTGACATTTTTTGACCTTATTTTGCTATCCAAACTGTTTTATTAATTTTGGTATACCATTTTTAGCGAAGGAGTAAGAAGTCTCCATAAATCTATTAACAGCGTGATTTCCCACCGTAGTGTGAATAAATATCGTCTGAAGGAGACAAAAAAAAAAAAAAGTGATAAATAAATCAATAGACTGAAGGAATTAAGGGAGAGAGATTTTTTGGAGATGTTGATGATCCACAAAATGGGGAGCTCCATCCCTCCTTACTTAATTTCCATCTGAAGGTATTTTATATACGTCCAAATATCAGTGGATTTTATCAAGAGAATGTTTATCTAATATATCATATTACAGTGTGCACATAAAACCGACAATCGTGACTGAAGCAGATGTAGAAGTAGGATGCGAATGAATGTGTATGTATGTAGCTTAGTAAATTGGGAGTGTGTCGTCATGTCTCGGTTACCTCCCTTTCTTCGGGGTAAGCAGCCTAGGTATATAGATAAATAGATAGATAGACAAACGAAGTGGTAATGAAATGAAAGAGTGTAGTACTCAAAGCACTGAGAAATCATAGAAGCAGTCAAAGTAAATAACACTATGAAGAAGGAAAAGGATAAAGATATCTAAAAGTTTATCATATACAGAACCGAAGCCATTTTTATGGAGTGGATGAAACCAGAAAACAAACTGAGTACCGACTATGTAGGTGTTAACTCTGAGATACTTTAACACATGTTACAATAGAAAATGTATAACGAAATAATAATACGCAAACTTTACAGCAGTTACATCATGATCCATGAATCAGATAGCACAGAGAAATTGTGGACAGATCATCACCATTGCAACAAATGACAAAGCGGAAAGTGAATGGAATTACGAGGGGCAAGGCCAGAGATGATGTACGTCTCACCACCAAGTTTAACATGAAGCAGGTGATTTTGCACAAAACAAGCTAACAACATTATAAATAAAATGCTTAGACATCATAGCCGTACCAAAATATGCGAAAATGTGTCGATAGTACTGCTAAAAAAAATGACATTAAATACCTAGAATTTTCCATCTAAGGATTTTGTCTGATAAGTGCAGACATTTTACAAAAATCCAAATAATGTTAGTAAGCCTTACATTAGATCCAGACGAGTCAAAAGAACAAGCAGATTTGTAGTGGTTACTTGACGTTAGAACAATATGCTATTTATTTACAGTGCAAATGAGTATAGCTACTACATTTATGACATCGTACACGGCGATTAGTGATTATCAAAAAGTTTTTGAATCAGCCGAAACAAACGGTGATGACATTTCGGGGACAAGGTGTATGTGAAACTCATGAAAGGTACTTGGAGGCTTTTACAGTAAGGACACTACTATCATCCAGTTCCATAATGGTAGTAAGAAAACACCAATGAAGAGGTGCTAAAGCGAGAACACTTCACACTGCATGCTTGGCGCAAATGAGGAACTAACACATGGTGGTACTGTTTGTCCTGGGTAGAGCAAAGCAGCTGTGGAATCCACTCCAGAACCAAGTCCCATTTTTCCCAACACTCTCCTTGGGGGAAGTACCCTGGTCCGACTCCAGTGAAGCGCAATTTACCACAAGGAGGTGCTAGTTCCTTCACGGTATATGTACTGTTCCCGTACCTGTAGGACAATCCTATAGAGATAATAACCTGCCTGTGGTCGACGGATCTATTTAGCCAGACAGACCGGGGTTAAGCGACACCACTATCATCACCACCGCCACCATCAACAACAACAACAACAACAACAACAACAACGACAACACCAACAACAACGACAACAACAACGACAACAACAACAACAACAACGACTACAACAACAACAACTACAACAATAACAACAACAACTTAGAAACACTCAGAAAGTGCATACCTCCTCAAATGCCGCAAATGCCGTTGCCATTAGAAAGGATCCGGATCCGGATCCGTGGAGAAATTGTGTAGAATACATGGAATCCGGATCCGCCCCAGAATTTAATCACTTGTCCCTTGACCTATGGTCCACTCTTCCACAAAATTTTATTGAAAATCATTGAGAACTTTTGGAGATATTGTGCGCGATACATAGGATCCCGACCCGGATCTGCCCTCAAATTTAACCAATTCCTTCTTGTCCTATGGCCCAACCTTCCACAAAACTTCGTAGAATATCATAGAGAACTTTTGGAGATATCGTGTGGACAAACAGACATACAAAAATAAGTGAATACTTAACCTCCTCAAGTTTCGTTGGCGGAGGTAACTACAACAACATCAACAAATGCTCACCTAGAGGACGTTTTCAAAAATATAGATCAGGGTGAGAAAGGAACTGACATTGACGTTATCGATTAAAAAGTCTTTCATTTAGTGGGTAAGTAGTTATGTTCAATGATTCAAGGGGTGAACCACACTGAATAATAGCTGATCTGAAGAGAGACCGTCAGAAAATATTAAGAATGTAACATGAAGAAAAAGACAGTTATGTTTATCATACCGGCAAGTGTCTGGTGTCTTCGGGGAACAAATAGGAAATGAAGAACAAGATGGTGCACAGTAATATGTTCATACACTTAGGACAGCAAATTCAAAAGAGTATTAGTTCATGAAACGAAATCAAGCAAAGAATAGGAATGGGGTTACGGGACTTTGGGAAACGAAGACGCGCTGTGATTGATAAAAAGTTTCTCTGCGTCAAGACACGAAGGGTATCAGTTTATCATCCCTGATATACCTTGCAGATCCAAACCGTCTCAAAAAAATCTTTGTACGGAAAGCTTGTACTGCTCATAAAGGAATAGGAAGGATCATGCTGCATATCACATGACTACAGAAACCCTTAACTTGACCTGCAGTTTACACAGCACCCTAACCTACATACCTTGGAGGGTTTAACTTATTCGAGATTTTTATTACAACTAATCCTTCTGCTTACTCTGTCAATCTTTTCTCTCTGTTTGGCTTCTCCAATCACATTCGTATCTCAGTATTGCTCCAATATGTTCTGCGGACCCTCCCAAAAAGCAAAATCTATGACATTTTGGTGTGTGCAGATTGGGAGGCCTTCAGGCAGTTCTTTGAATTTCACTTGGGTAATTTACTGCTTCCATGCCTAAGGCCATTTCAGTGTGCTTCCTGAATTACAGATTTTTTTTTTTTTTTAATCGGACATGGAGGCATACATTCCTTTCTATTGCTTTCTGAATAATTAAAAAAAAATAAGCCTTGATTTAAATACCGCTTGAGCAATGAGGTATACATTGCTTTCTCTTATCTACCAACAAATGCAGAAAAAAAATGTCGATTTAATCCTGCTTGTTCTTAAGCTGTCTACAGGAAGGTGGCTTACAAATGGTACTGACTCCAGCTTACCCCAAAATATTTGTTTTTACAACTTTGCCTGGAATCATGCAGTATTTGTTTTTCATCTTGCTAAGAACAGCTTCATTCACTCATACCTCTCTAACTCTTCACTTGAATCTCTTCTAGCTTTTTCTGGCATCACCATAAAATCCTGTCAAATCATTTTTTTTTTTTAAATCTCCTTCCTTCCTTCCTTCCTCTTTACTGTTCTGATGGTTCTGTATCCATATGTTCTACTGACAAGATAGAATTCGTTAACCAGATTTTCTTCTCTATTTTCACATTGGACGATGGCAGTGCAATACCCCCATCTCCTCTCCTTTTTCACTTCCTCAGTACTCACAAGTGTATGGACCTGATGCATTGCCTCTTGGTATTCTTAAAACTGTGCACATGTGCTGACATCCCATAGAGCTAAACTCACCTTTACTTGTCAACTTGTACCTTTCTTTCTTATTGGAAGTTTCCTCTCAAGCAGCCTGCTCTGAAGAACGATGATTGTTCCCAGCCATCTAACTACCGCTCAGTTGCTTAAATCTTGTCTAACTAAAGTTTTTGAATTTATCCTTAACACAGTAATTTAAAACACTTTTCCTCTCATAACCTTCTTTTTTATCATCATCAGTTCTTAATATCCTTGGAATTCATTCTCTCAGGATTTATCAGGGAAAGAACATGTTACCTCTGATGGAATATCTGATTCCACGAGATTAGGGGTGCTAAGCTGACCCGATGGTTTCATGACCACTCGCATGTGCAGGGGTATTCTCCACATACAAGTCTTATAAACAGGGTGGAATCAAAGGCTTTCCGCGTGACCAACTGCCCTCCTCTCACTGACTCCGTCTGACCAACTGCCCTCCCCTCACTGACTTCCTTCAACCGGTCTCCCGTCGTCGCAGTGATGTCATAAAATGACTAAATGTCATAAAGACTTTGTGGTTCCTTTTGGTTGAGTTATATATATATATTAGACTTATGGACGAGCGGTGTTTATATCTTGGAGTAGCTTCCCATTTGTCATGTAGTGACAGGAGAGGTAAAGAATAGTATGGGACTATTTTTATTTGTCTTGGAAATATTAACAAGTCTCTCACACGGAGCGGAGTATAGAGTCCGGTCCCGCTAGCTATCTCTCTGTCTCGCTCTCTCTGTCTCTCTCTCTATCTGCCAAGCCCTTCTCACTGCGACCTGCCTCTTGTATGGCTTGTCTCCTTCTGACCTCTCTTTCCTAAATTCTGGTGTAGCAGGGGTGTGTCACGTGTGTTCCTTGTGAGTGGAAAGTTCTAGCAGCCTGTGTGTGAGTATGTGTGTATGTGTGTGTATGGTCACTAGGTCTTTGTTCACGGTTGGACTGCTGACAACTAACTGCATCATCTCCTTACTGGCTACTTCGTAATGTGTCGTCAGCTTTTCCTCAGTGTAACTTGCAAGCTCATTTCCTTTTCCCAGGCTCGCATAGGGCTGTCTATCTATCTATTTATCTATCTATCTATTATGATTTGTAATTATAATACAGTGATACATCTTTATTTCTTTACTACCGGTATATCACTGCCCATTGCTTTTCTGAGCTATTTGCTTACGTCCCTCCTCCATTATGAGGGGCATGTAGCACCCGTCTGTCAGCACGCTCTTATCTCCTTTCCGACAAACTTTCTATGCAGGAATTAAGCGATACTCTCACTCATTCATGTATGCACGAGCCTGCTCTTAAACTGTCGTCCACGGTCTATATTTCCTACTGCCTATGACGCCCAGTCTTATTAAGGCAATGTGTCAAGACCTCTAGAAATGAATGGATCTTGATAGTAGTTTCCTTTCTGTTTTCGAGGAAAGAACAGCTTTTCGGCCTTTAATCCTTTGATTCCCTCTCCCCTGTATGAAAGGAAGTATGTAATGGTAGGACTATCTGGTGATGTGGCAGGTCACTGATAAAAAAGACACAGCTTAACCTTGGCTGGCGAGGGTCAGAACATCGGCCAGGGAGGAAAGAACAAATTTTAGCCTAAGCCAATAGCAAAAAGACAAAACATACCATTAGGTTATAAAGAGAGAGAGAGAGAGAGAGAGAGAGAGAGAGAGAGAGAGAGAGAGAGAGAGAGAGAGAGAGAGAGAGAGAGAACCAACAGTAAGGAAACTAAGCTTAAAACTATGCAAGAGAATTTGTATAGTGGAAGACGAAAGATAATTTCAGCCAGCGAGCTGTATGAGAAGTGGGTGTTTGAGAAGCTGCTGTTACTGCTGTTTGAATGAGAAATAGACAAAACCTAACACTGGTCACATAATAAAACCAACTTTCACCAGACAAAATGACAGATGATCGTTCGATATATTAGCTACACTGAAAATAATGTGGCGGCGTAACAACAGGCTGCATGGTAACTTTAGCCAGAGAGAGAGAGAGAGAGAGAGAGAGAGAGAGTTCAGTGATAAAAGAAGAAAAAAAAAAAATTATAAACCAGAGAAGACATGACAAAAACTAACTTCATGTAGCCAGGAAATGACAAGCGCTAACCTTGGCGAGTGAGAAGAATGCGATGCAGTGGTCTTGGACGCGGGTGTACAGGAGTGGACATTGTGTGGATCCCCTGGGTGACTGAGGCTGTAGGGAGGCGTTCACTGCGGTGGCCAGGGTCTGTATTATTTCACTGGCTGGGGGTGAGGACATTGTATAGTTGAGGACAGTTGTTCTGTTAATCACTTCAAACCATGAACATCATTATTATTTCATTCTTATTGTTTCTGGACAGCTTTTTTAACTGTAGTGGATACTTTTTTGAATCAGGATAGTTTGGTACAGGTTTCAATAGTACGTTCACCGCGATAGGTCGGCCCTGAGCTGAATATACTCGTCTGTAGGTAGCAATCATAACCCAAAACATACGTTGTCAAAATTATGGGTTTATGTGTAATAAAAATTGGTCAGGTTACAAAGAATGATTAAAAATATAACTTGGATCAGGCGTGTATCTATCTATCTATCTATCTATATATATGTGTGTGTGTGTGTGTGGTCAGTAGTTCCATATTTTAAATATGTTGGATTAGCAAAATCATAATAATTTGGGAGAGGTACAGTCAACACTTTGATCAAACAGGGCAACAGTATATGGGGTTAGCAGGACTGAAATTAATTGTTGGTTACGGGAGGGTGTATGGCAGCAGTCAGTAGTTCAGGAAGGCAATTTAAGGTTGTCCGTTTAAGGAAACTTCCAAATAAATTCATTGGGCAAAGGGAGTGTTTACTCAAAAAACTGTGTGGACTGAAGTAAATCTCAGGGAACAAAAAGGGTCCATAATAAGAAGGAGAGTATAGGATGGCCCGAGAAAATTTTGGATTAAAATATATCTCAGGAAAATATATTGTTCATTAAATAAAATAGGCTAAACAAATATACATAAGTGAGCAAAGAGAGTGAGCAAGAAAGTCTGGTTATTGCATGTATATATATATATATATATATATATATATATATATATATATATATATATATATATATATATATATATGAAAGAGAGAGAGAGAAAGAGAGAGAGAGAGACCAGTGGGGTCAGGGAGGGATTGCACAATGCACATTCAGTGTCGATCAGTAATATCCCCCCAAATCATTAGGGATAGCAAGATTATAAAAAATGGGCGGAGACAAGGAGGAAGAACAGCCTACAAAATAAGGAATTGTAATATAATGAGTGGAGGCAGGAGAGTAACAGTAAGTATTGTCTATAGTAAATGAATGTAGATTGATGGCATACGTAGTCTATAAAACAAGTAAATAGCCTCCTATATTTAAAAAAAAATTATGACTACATAATTTATTTTACCAGAACATAAACACATCTTCAGTTACACATCCTAGGTGTCAACCCCCACCTACCTACTTTCCCCCCAGGGATATTTCCTATCTTGACAAACTTCTGCCATGGACCTTTTCTCATCATTAAACTATGTTCCCCGTGGACGTATTTTTGCTCATGGATATATTCCATACTGATCTATTATATTATTTTCCCTCGGTCTGCTTCTCCCGTGGACTGATTTTCTTCATGGGCCTGTGATCCTGATGAAACTACTTTACCCATAAACTTATTTCCATGCATTAACGAAATCCCTCCATAGACCTGTCTTCCACCATAATCCTGTTTTCTCCAATTACCTATTTTCCCCTCATGGACCTGATTTTCCCCTTGGGCTTATCTTCCCCATGTAACTATTTTCCTCCTTAGACCTATATTCTCTACAGACATTTTCCCTCATCGTTAGTGCCCCTCCACGGAAAACAACTAACTAAAAAAACAAACAAGAAGCCTCGGACAAGGACTGACCAAACGATGACGACCCAGGACCGGACAAAGGACTTGATAATGGGTACATGGAATGTAAGAGGAGCGAATGATGAGGTGAAAGAGAGAGAGATTGTCCAGGTGCTTGAGGGTGCGAAAGTGGATGTATGTGGAATAACTGAAACAAAATGGAGAGGAGAAAGTGTGAGAGAATGGGATTATGGATGGGGTATATGTGCAGGAGTAGGTGAGAATGAGAGGGCAAAGGAAGGAGTATGTATAGTTGTGAGTAAAAGATGGAAGAGGAGCATAAGACAGTATGGATCAGTTGGGTCAAGGATTGTGTGGGTAAAGTTGAAAGTTGGAATACATATGTGGGCGATTGTGTGTGTGTATGCGCCAACGCGAGATCGTGCAAGCAGAGTGAGAGAAGAGTTCTGAGCAAATGTGGAAGCGTGCATTGAAAAGTTTGAAAGGAATGAGAGAGTGTTTTTGATCGGTAATATGAATGGTAAAGTTGGGAATGTGAAGGTGGATGGAATAGTTGGTGAGTGGGGTGTGCCTGCTGAGATAGATGAGAATGGGAGTGCGTTAGTGGACATTTGTGCTGGAAGGGGCTTGGTGATAGCCAATACCCTCTTCAGGCATAAAATGATCCACAGGTATACATGGCGAGTGATGAGAACGGTGGGTGGTGAACTGAATGAAAGGAAGGCAATGATTGATTATGTGTGTGTGGATGAAAGGATGCGAAGATGTGTAATGGATGCAAGAGCTTATAGAGGTTGGGGGAGTGGACTTTCTGACCACTACTTGGTGGTGGCCAGAATTAGGATTCAAGTAAGATGGAGGAATAGAAGAAGGGAAAGACGAGAGGAAGGAGTAGTTGCAAGGAGAGTGGAAAGGTTACAAGAGGATGAGAAAAAGGCATAATATAAGAGAGAAGTGGAGGAACGATTGGGCAAATATGAATTGGAGCAGATGGGAGACGTGGAATATGTGTGTAGGATATTTACAGAAGAAATATGTGCAGCATGTGATGTGGTGTGTGGAAGGAAGAGAAGACGGAGGGGGGTGCAAGGAACAGCGTGGTGGACTGAAGAGGTGAGACAGGGTGTGGCACAAAAGAAGAAAGCATACGATGAATGGATGAGAATAGGGGCGTGGAAGAAGTTGAGAGGCAGAAGAGAGAGTTATATGTAGAAAGAAAGAGAGAGGTGAAAAGATTAGTAAGAGAGAGTAAGAAGAGAGTGGATGAGGAATTTGGAAGGAATTTGAGTGTAAAGTGGAGGGACTGTAAGAAAATGTTCTGGAAAGAGGTGAACAGAGTAAGACAGGGTGGAAGTGAAGTTAGCAGGGGAGTGAAAGATAAATATGGTAGATTACTAGTGGAGAAGGGAGAAAAAGTTAGCAGATGGAGAGAACACTTTAAGGAATTGTTGAACATAGAGAATGGAAGTAATGCGAGTATAAGTGGCTGGGGAATGGCTGGGAGAAGGAGGGAGGTGAGAAGACAGGAAGAAATCAGTAGGATAGAAGTTGTGGAAGCAATGAAGAAAGTTAAATCGGGGAAAGCCCCAGGAATTGATGGAGTGTGTGGTGAAATGCTGAAGCATGGGGGAGAGATAGTAGTAGAATGGATGTGGAAGATGTGCAGATTGGCCTGGGAGGAAGGTAGAGTCCCGGAGGATTGGAAGTCAGGTATAATTATTCCCTTGTACAAAGGAAAAGGGGAAAAAGAAGTGTGTGGTAATCATAGGGGCATTTGTCTTCTTAGTATAATAGGAAAAGTGTATGGTAGGATACTTATTGACAAAGTTAGAGAAAGAACAGAGAAATTAGTTGGAGAAGAACAGGGAGGCTTTAGGAAGGGAAGAGGTTGTGTAGATCAGATATTCATTCTTAGAACTTTAGTGGAAAAGTTTCTAGAGAAGGGAAAGAAGTTGTATGCGGCTTTCATGGATTTGGAGAAAGCATATGACAGGGTGGATAGACAAGGATTGTGGAAAGTATTAAGAATATATGGAGTAGATAGGAAGTTGTTGAATGCTGTGAAGAGTATGTACGATGGTGCGAAGGCTGCAGTGCATGTGGATGGTGAACTAAGTGAATTTTTCTCTTTGAAAGTTGGGTTGAAACGGATGTGTCATGTCGCCATGTTTGTTCAATCTGTACATGGATGGGGTAATAAAAGAGGTACAAGGTAGGGTAGTGGATGTTGGAGTGGCCCTGGTGAGAGAGGATAGTGTTTGGAAACTCCCTGTACTGTTGTTTGTAGATGATGCTGTGTTGTTGAGTGAAGACGAAGGGGAGCTGCAAGGCTTGGTGGATGAGTTTGGGAGAGTGTGTAAGAAACGGAATCTAAAGGTGAATGTAGGGAAGAATAAAGTGATGGTCTTTGAAAGAGGTGAAGTCAGTGAATGTACAGCGAGGTAGGATGGTGAGGAATTAGAAAATGTGAGTACGTTTAAGTACTTGGGTAGTGTGATGAGTAAGGATGGAGGTTTGGAGGGTGAATTGCTTGATAGGGTACAGCAGGGAAGAAAGGTTGCTGGTTCTTTGAAAGCAGTGATAAGAAACAGGGAAGTAAGCATGGAAGTGAAAAAGTTACATGACAGTATTGTGATACCAACTCTAACGTATGGAAGTGAAGCTTGGACGTTGTTGGAAGGACACAAGTCAAGAGTGAGAGCAGTGGAAATGAGTTATTTAAGAGGAGCCTGTGGAGTCACATGGAGAGACAGGCTGACGAATGAGGATATAAATGAGCGTTGTGGTGTGGATGTGGATGTGATAGGAAGCGTTATGAGGAACACACTGAGGTGGTTTGGCCATGTGGAGAGGATGGAGGGTGAAAGACTGACGAAGAGAGTGTATGTGAGTGAGGAGGAGGGGGGAAGAGGGAGGGGGAGTCCGAGGATGAGATGGAGGGATGGGGTGGAGAGGTATATGAGAGAGGGGGGTGTGAGTTGGGAGCAGGGCAGTGAAATGGCGGGGGACAGGGCGACTTGGAGGCGATTTGTTTGTGGCCACCGTTTACCGGATTGAGGCGTCTGGGAATAGATAGATAGATAGATAGACTTTTTTCCTCTTCATGGAAAACACGAAATCCACATATGAACAACCTACTTCCTCTCATTAATCTGTTTATACTCACTGGACCTATAGTGATAACTGGGTCCATTTACCCAGGAACATATTCCCCATAAGCATGTTATACCACATGGACCTATTCCTACCATAAACCTACTGCTTCATGGACATAATTCCATGGATCTAGTTTTCCCAGTACCTATCCCATTGTCCAGCCACCCTGCCCTTCGACCTGCCCACCAAACAACCAACCCAACCATCCCACCGTGTTCACTAACCTTCCTATCTCACTCTCCTATCCGCCAACCCATCCTGTCTGTCCATCCCGCCCATTCACTCTTCCCACCCACTTATGCATCCCCCACCCTGCACACCCCTCTCACCACGTGCACCCGGGGGGGAGGGGCCAAGGGGGTCATGGCCCCCCCTAAATTTCCGTCCTTGTAAGAAACAAAGTAAATAAAAGTGACTTGCATTAGATATTTTTGTCTAGCCACAATTTTAATTTTTATGCCTGCCCCTCCCCGAAAAATATTCCTAGGTGCGCCACTGGTGCACCACAACAACCTCATTCAGCCACCACCACCACCCAACCCACCCACTATGCCCACCCACTCTTGCTCACCCATCGTAGTTAATCCACCCACCTACCCACCCACCCATCCACCAAGCAACCGGCCACACCCGTATGTTCACCTATACACCCATTCAGCAACCAAGCACCACCAGCAGGATAACTTGTAAGTTCAGAGAGAGAGAGAGAGAGAGAGAGAGGGCTGCTTGTACTGTACAGAAAATGGAAAGGAAAGCAGAAAATTCTGTAAAAGACTGCAACTACTACTACTACTACTAATAATAATAATAATAACTGTTGAGGTAAAGAATAATGTCCAGTAAAAATGCCTGAGGATAGCTAGATAAGAAGAATGGATGAAAGCAGGGAGGGTGCACTGCAGTCAGCGGGCCGAGCGTGTTTCCTCTTGTACCAGTGCCACTTATGAGACACTGGATGAAGCTGTACGTAAATGTCTCCTTCTAAAACAATTTGAATATATTTATGTCTATTGACTGCACAAGGATAATTAAGTCAGATAACCATTAGGTGAGGGAAAGTTTCTACAACGTCCATATTCCTATTTCCGGGATGTACTCATGGAAGCCGAATAATTACAAAAGCTGATTTAAAGAACCTGTTCGCAAGTCTGGTGTTGAAGCGCCTGTATGCGCCAGATGGCCACACCAAAATACTGAATTCGCAGGATTGGTCCACGCTCGAGCAGGGATGGTGGGTCATTTTACGAGTTTTCCCTGTCACCAGGTGTCAACACCAAGCTTCGGAACTGATTCTGTCAACTAACCGTACCCAATTTACGTATGTCAGCGTTTTTTCGTGTGTCAGTATCTTTCTATTTCACTGAACCCTTCATTCCAATGACACACTTTTATTATAGCTTCTTCCAGGAGATTTAGTCAGCCTTGGAGAGACTATCTGCAGCGGCAGGGTTAAAACCAGATTCCATCAACACTTACAATTGTTTTCATCATTAATATGAAATGAATCCTATGATTTTAGAAAAAATAAAATAAAACTAACGTAGGCAAGCACAACTGTGCTGACGAATTATTACACTCCCTGTGACCGTGATCTTTGCATAATTATTCTCAAAGTCGCATCCCTTCATTATTTCATTACCCTTAACTCATTGTCCAAGTTTGGTCGAAACTGGAGAAAATTGTTTACACTGACCATGTCAAGTGAACTTGACGTTTTAGTTACTGTTTTCAGAACATGTAAACCCATTGACCTTTTACCTATTGTTCTGACCATTGACCCTATCTTTCAACTGGGCTGATATCAGATCAAAATTGAGAGAACTATTGCACAGCAGCTTGGAAATTTGTTTTCCGACCTATTACATATATATATATATATATTGCTCCTTACGCCGTCACTTCTAGAATGAGATATTGAGATGTTTGGCAGTATCTAAAAATATACCTGCAATTAGTCAGCACTGAAAATCAAGCTTTAACTGAACTGAAAATACTTTATAAAATTTATAAGTTCAAACGTGAGGTGTGTGGTTGAGTGTAGGATTCGAATCCCATCATCCCTCTATTCAAAGATGGCATATTGTTATATATACTTTTTTCTTCTTGAAGCCAATTTCATTCTGCTCGAGGGGAATAGCTTATAGTTACGATGAAAGGGTTAATCAGCGCTTTATCTGATATCTTCTCTTTTAATGTCTCTTCTGAGTTTAGTAAAATCGTCCAGTTATAGCAAGAACGCAGACTAGAAAAGTGACAATTGCGGGGAGATGCATGACATTTTCTAAAGTTTGCTTCTGGAAATGCACTTATTTGCGTGCATTTCTTACTCATAAGAAAAGAATCACAGAACAAAGAGGTTAGAGGACCCGAAAGAATCGAATTCATCCCGTACTATAATCGCATTTCGAGTCGAACAGAACTAGTGTCTCTGCTGCAATGGTATATATGACATCTGCTGGTTCTGCACCCATGTTTTGGAGATTTACGCCTTTCCATTGACTCTTTTTCGGTTACAAAATAATTTAAATTGGATTAATTCGAATAACTGAGAAAAGAATCTAGAGAAACCTAATACCTTTCATGCTAATAGGGACTAATACAGAACAAAGGGAAGAACGTCAAGAAGAGGTAGAAAAATAAATTCCCTCGGTAAACGTAAAAAAATTTCACTTTGCTGTCACTGGAGTACAGGGGTTAAGAGATCTAACTGAAAAAGTGTAGGCTACCTAATCCTGAACGGATTAACAGAGACTAATATTATAGCCCTATATGATCTGAATGCCATTCCTATTGGAATAAAACAGTTTGGTGGCAGCAAGAACAAAATACTGATGAATTCTCTGTCGGTGAGAGTTACGGTAGGGGGCTTTCAGATGCAGAGAAAGGGGAGAGTAGATATAAGGGAAGTGAAAAATGAATGAAGGAAGGGAAATGTAACAGAACTTGGAGGGTATGTAGGTAAATGAAAGGAAAGAGAAGCGGTGTGAAAGGAAGTAAAGAATGAGGAAGGTAATGAATGCAAAAGGAAGAAATGTGAGCTGAATAGATGGGAAGGAGTGGGATCGGAGCATTACGAAGGGAAGGGCAGAAAAATAGAGAAAAGGAAGAAAGTATGGGAAGGGAAGTGAAGGCAAGAAAGGAGAAGTAGCAAAAAGAACAGAAATGGAAAGATATACAAAGGCGAGGAAGGAAAGGGAAAAGAAAAGTAAGTAAAGTGAAATGAGGTAGGAAAAGGACTGGTATAGAAAAAGAAGGGAGCGGAAGGGAAGGGAACAGAAAGATGGGAAGAGTAATGAAAGGAATGGAACAGATCGAAAGGAAGAGAAACAAAGAAAGGGAAACAGAATGGGAGAAGAGGGAAGAGAAAATGGGGGAAGGGAAGGAAACTCAAGGACGAGAAGGGAGGTGAAGAAAGGACGATAATGGGAGTAAAGGAAGAAAGAACAGAGAAGAAAAGGGAAGAGGCAGGAAGGAAGAATATTTGAGAGAAGAGATAGTCGTGAGATGAAGAAAAAAGATAGGGTGTGGTTTGGGGCGAAGGGACGTGAATGAAAGAGATAAAATATTTTCAACTCACTCAGTTTCATGCCTCCCACTGACAGATCCAGTACTCCATCTTCTATCATCTGTGGAAGAGAATGGGGTGTGGTTACTGCCTTATCAATACTGTATATTATTAACAAAAATAAATAAGATTAATACAGAGGTTAGCCACCTCATAAAATGGAACTGTTAACCAGCACTCTTCGATTATGTATTTTTCATTATATTTTTTGCAGTCTACACACAGTGAGTGATTACCCCAAAAATTATAATGTATAGTTGCAAATACAGAGTCTGATTCACTTCAGGACGGTATATAATAAGACTAACAATTGTTGACAAAACCTGGTAATGCTATCCTCGGAGCCCAAAAGTTTCTCAGAATAGTTTATAGATTTTCAAACTAAATATAGATCGACAATAATTTCCGTGATTGAACAGTCGTGAGCCATTAGGCCGTATTTTTAGACAATAA
This sequence comes from Coenobita brevimanus, assembly GCF_032717465.1. Classification (NCBI taxonomy): domain Eukaryota; kingdom Metazoa; phylum Arthropoda; class Malacostraca; order Decapoda; family Coenobitidae; genus Coenobita; species Coenobita brevimanus. The sequence continues at coordinate 23,036,910 of NC_137057.1, read as the reverse complement.
AAAGTAAGGGTGTGGATAAGCCCACATTTTTTGAGGGACAAAATTCTGAAGCAAGGGTTGATGCGTGTTCTGTTTAACATGGGATTCAGTCTCATCACATCTAATAAGTGCTGGTGTTCCATAAATGATCGTCATAATACAAAGGCTTGCTTACAACTTTGTGCTTTCAGTTTCAATGACGCTACTCGCCCCCTCCCCCTGTCTTTAACGACAAGGAATATGTGTTGTTGGTAATCCGAAATTGTTATGAACTGCATGAGTAACGGTGCCATAAAAAAGATAGTTTAGGATTAATACCTATCGACTGCATGAAAGTCATTAAGGGACACAATAATTATATACCAACTCACAGTCTTCTAGAATACAGTAAACATCACCCGAATTTACATCTAGCTTCTTAATTGTCCAGCTGAGCAAACAGGGACAGAAGATAAACAAACTTTGTCCAAGTATCTGACTGGTCCGGGATTCGAACTAAGGTAGTGACCTGTTCCTCGTGCAGACTATCAGAGCTTCAAACGACCACCTTAATGATGTACAATATCTTCGTTCGCCGTGAAATCCTGACACCGATAAAGGATAAAAGACAATAGGTATAAGCTAGGACTGTACAGGAAGCCCTCATTTAATCAGCTTTTCAGCGTCCATTGTTTTGCTTATAGTCTACAGCATATATCAGAAAAGTTGACTATGGATCCTTATTACCAGTTTCTCCCTTTTTTCTCTATACCTGGTGAATGAAGAAAAGAGCAGTACTTTGGAATGCACTGGTTTACACTGAGGACACTGTGCACCTTTGAAACAGTATATCGGGTAATAGTTAGTTGCATGCTTATTGCCAACATTAACGCGTGCTTTTTTTTTTTTTTCCTTTTTTGAAGCGACCGCGTCAGTATAACAGGAATTTCCTCAGTTGAAATTAAAATAAGTTATAAATACCATTCGCATAGGTTTCATACTGTACCTTGCATATTTTCGGGTTGATTTCACTTGGATATGAGCTGCACATCTGGTCGGCGTGGTAGCAATTTCCTCTGTGTATAAACTGGCCATAATACTGCATGCAGTGACTTGATGAATCCGCCCACATCTGAGGGTAGTCAAATCATTAAATGTGTAACCTCACTACTAATCTATTACTTTACGCCATAAAACTGTACTACACACACACACACACACACACACACACACACACACACACACACACACAACTCAACAGCACTCAGAGAGCGCATACCTCCGTCAACGACTATATCAGACAATCCAGATCACCACCAAAATTTAACCAACTCCTCCTCGGCCCATGATCCACATATCTCCAAAATTTTCAAGAAATCCATCAATAACTTTCTGAGCTATCATGGGGATAAACAAACAAAATAAAAGTCCTGAACCGGGACTCGAACTAAGATCACCACCAAAATGTAATCAACTCATCCATAGCCCATGACCAACATATCAACAAAAATTCATTTAAATCCATCATAAACATTTTGAGGTGTCTTGTGGACAAACAAACAGACAAACTTGGTTGACGGAGGTAATAAACATACAGCTATCTTAGCTATTCTTGAACACAGAGATAAACATGAAAATAAGGAACATGGTATGGGATTTCTGGTTAACAAATACTTAAGCGGCAACACTGAAGAAGTCTTCAGTATAAATGAGAAAGTAACATGTCTTGTAATGCAAATTAATGAGAAACACAAAATGAAGTTCATTCAACTCTAAGTGCCAACATCAGCTTAGATGATGAAGTAGGAAAATTTTAAGAAAATACTGAGGATGCAATGGGAGACTTTGCTGCAAAAGTAGGCAAGGAATGGTAACCGTGAGTGCAGTAGGGCATTCGGAATGGATATTCGTATTGCAGAAGGTGAAATGCCAGTTCTTTGGAAAGACTCAGAGCAGAAAATGGTCTCTGAAGGAACCAGATTTCGAAACAGGAATGTGGAAAAGATTTCCTCAGTGACAAATTACATGCCGATACAGTGAGAAACGAAGCTGCACTGAAAGAAAGAAATGTAGGAAGTGACCAGAGCATGGTGAGAAACCAAGCTGTTTTGATCTAAGAAGAGATTCTACGCGAAGGAACGGATAAACCTTGTAGCAGTGAAGGAGAAGGAGCAGAATTTACTTTGTTAGTTTCGACCAAATACTCGTAGTTGATGGATGAAGGAAATACCGACAGGTAGTGTAAGACAAAACTTCACAACAGTAAAATAAGCAGCTACAGAAGTACGAGGTAAACATATAGAAACAACAGCACACTCTCACAGAGCAAAAAATTTAGCCGCCCCCCCAAAAAAAAAACAAAATAATGTAGGGGCAAGAGAACATCCTAGTGCTGCATCCAATTACAAGAAAACTGCCAAGAAAAAAATGATAATACTCAAAAGGCTAACATTAAGAGAAAAAAAAAAAAAAATGGAGGAAGACTGAAGACAGGCAAGCGGAGGCGTGGTATAGGAAGAAATCAAATGTTTGTTCTTAGGGATTCTTTGTATCAAACAACATAAATGAAATGGTCAAAATAGCAGAAGACTTTTATATAAACTTTACGGTAGCTGTGCGGTTGTCGAAAAATTAGCTCAGGATTGAGAAATAGTGGTCAGAGTCATCCCAAGTGTAATATCAGATGGAGTAAAGAACGTTTTGAGTATAATGACGAGGGATGAGGCAGGAAGGGATGATTGTATGACTATTGATCTCATTAGGGAGGCAGGTGGCTTTACACTCAATTAACCTGGCAAAGCAGTTCGCATAATGTTTAGAAATCAAGGCTGTACTCATGTCTTGGGAAAATAGTCTATTATTCTACTTCACACACACAGAAGTAGACTGTATCGCAAATCGAAGAGGGTGGTACTCCCAAGGTGGATGAAAAGCTGATGACAGGGAGAGGTGGAACTACTGTTTTATCAGCCCTCAGGACTAGCTTCTGACGATCCTCAATTGCTGAACTTTTTCAGCGGTTAAATAATACAGGGAGTAGGCCAGCATGCTCTCTCATACAAATTCCTCTTAACTGTCAACAGCAAACTACGAGCACATCCACACGACACCCCACACTTATTATTCAAAATTAAAAGAAATAGCATCTTAAAACCCAAACTCGGAGTCCCCGGAGGGGGGGAGGGGACCATAAAAGCCCTCACCATCTTCCCCTCTCTCGGTGACGGCTAAGAGAGATGCTTGGAGCCACTGGCTAACTCACTTTTTCATTTCTGCAACATTTGTGGCCTTTCCTGTAATTTTCTCTCGGTTGAACACCTCTCCTTCTCTAAACCCCACCTTCCTTTCTTCACTGAGACCTAGTTGTCTCAGTTATAGCTATCCATTCTTTGTATCCTCCTACTTTCTCTATGCTCACTTCAAGGCCAAAGGTGGCAGTTGTGTATATGTACGTAATAACATATCTTGCTCTCGTGTTCGTGAACTTGAAGCTTATGAATTCTCTAGTCTCTGGCTTCGGCTATCGTGTCATTCTCTGACTAAATATATCTGTGCTGTGAACTTATCCCCTAATTCTACTGACTATGAAATATTCTTTGACAATCTTACTTCTAAGATGGAACACATCCTATCATTTTTTCCTTTCTCTGAAATCTCCATTCTCGGTGATTTCAGTGTTCACCACCACCTTTGGCTCTCCTCTTTTTTCCCTGATCCACCTGGTGAACAAGCCTACATCTTTTCCGCCCTTAATGACCTAGACCAGTTTGAACAACACTCTACACATGTCCCTGACCGCCTTGGAGCGAGAACCAACCTGACCTTTCCTTACAACTAATTCTTCTGCTTATGCTATTAAACTTTTCTCTCAGTTGGGTTCCTCCAGTCACAAACTTATCACCTTAACATATCCTGTAGCTCAAGTAAGGACTGTGGACCTCCCCAAGAAGAGGCGACTGTGGCACTTTGGAGCTGCTGACTGGGAGACCCTCAGGTAGCACATCTTTGATTTTCCCTGGAAAGATTATTACGTCCATGGCGGAAAGCCATCTGAGTGTGTTTCATGCATTGCAGAGGTTATTCTCTTGAGCATGGAAGCATAGATTCCTTTGTCTTATCCTGTTACTAATGCAAAAAAAAATTAGTTAAATCACGCTTGTTCGAATGCTGTCCACAAGGAGAGTGAGGGCCTACAAAAGGTACCGCAGCCAGCTCAATCTTTATCTCAGCTCTTATGTTTCTGGCTGGAATCATGCTAGCTCTATTCTTTTCTTTACTAAAATAATTTCATTCGTACTAAATGCTCTGAACTCTGACCCAAATTCATCCTGCTCCTTCAGGCACCTTGCCAAATACTTTTCTTATAACTTTACTTCATCATTATTCTCTCCTGTTTTCCACACTGATGGCACTGTGGTTGTTTCTTCTACGGAGAAAGCAGAACTCATCGCACAGACTTTCTCGTTCTGTTCCACAGTAGATGATTCTGGTGCTATTCTTCCGTCACTTCCCTCCTCTGACTTCCTTATGACTGATATTAAAATTTCTTCAATTGATGTGTTATTTTTCATCACTGGCCTTAATACTAACAAGGCATATGAGCCTGATGGAGTCCCTCCTGTTGTCCTCAAGAAGTGTGCTCCTGTGCTTACACCCTGCTTAGGTAAAGTCTGTCTCCTTTGTGTGTCAACTCGTACCTTTCCTTCTTGCTGGAAGTTTGCTCTCATTCAGCCAGTCCCAAAGAAGGGTGACCATTCCCAGCCTTCTAACTATCGCCCAATTGCTTCAACATCCTGTATTTCAAAAGCTTTTGAATGTGTTCTTAACAACAACAACAAATAAAAAAAAAAAAGCACCTTTCCTGTCACAACCTTCTTTCCGATTATAAGTATAGGTTCCTCCAGAAAAGCTCCACTAGCTATTTTCTCACCTTCTTTCCAGACTCCTGGTCATCCTTCTTTCGGAACTTTGGCGAAAGCTTTGCCATTGCACGTGACATCTCAGAGGTTTTCGTTCTAGTCTGGCATAAATCTTTAAATTCCAAACTACCCTCCTAGGGTTTCTATACTTCTATCTGTGCCTTCATCTTCAGTTTCCTTTCTTGCCATTCTACAGTTGCTATTGTAGATGCTGACCGTTCTTCTCCTAGAGCTAACAATAGTAATGTTCTCTGGATTCTGTCCTATCACCAGTTCTGTCTCTCTTTTATATATCAGTGACCTTCCGTGCAATATATCAAACCCTATTAACTCATATGCTGATGACTCCACCCTACACCTTTCCGTTCTCTTCTCACAGCGTCCATCTCAGCGGCTCTAACATACAAGGCATGAAACTATGGCACACCCAGTGTCTGATTTGGCTCATACCTCTGATTGGAGTAGAAATAATAACCTATTTTTAATACATCAAAAACTCAAGTGGAGGCCATTCACCGCATGGTCTTGAATGACAGACGCATGTCTGTACAACAGATAGCCAACACCATGGGTATCAGTGTTGGCTCAGTGCACACTAATTTCATTGACTTCTTGGTTATGAGCAAGCTGTCTGAAAGGTGAGTGCCAGAATGTTGACACCAGACCAGAAGCTGACCAGACTGGAAATTTCAATGACAATTTTGGCTCATGTCTAGCCCGATCAAGCCAATTTCTTTCAGAGATTTGTTTGCAGGAAGAGTCATGGGTTCTCTACTTTGAACGTGAATCAAAGAATTAAAGCAGGCAACGGAAACACGAGAGTTCTCCACCTTCCAATACGTCAAGCAAGTGACATCTGTCGGCAAGATGGTGCCCTCAGTGTTCTGGGACACTGAGGGAGTTCTCATGATAGACTATTCGTAAAGTGATCAAACCATTAATGGGGCCTAGCATGCATCAGAATTGCGGCAGTTTAAAGACGCAATCAAAGAGAAAAGGAGAGGAAGCTGGGAACGGGCGTGCTCCTTACTCATCCGACCTTGCTCCACCTTACTTCTACCTATTTCTCAGTCTGAAAACCCACCTGCGCGGTCACCGTTTTCGGAGAAATGATGAAGTCATCCATGCTGTTGAGGCGTATTTGAAGGCTCAAGTTACGACATTCTTGTGCAGTGGGATAGCAATGCTTGAACGTCGGTGGGACCAAGTGCGCTGATCTTAGGGGGAGACTATGCTGAGAAATAATACAAGAACAAACTTTCTCCTGTGAAGAGTTTTGGGTGCCTGTGAAGAGTTTTGGGTGACACCAAGAACTTTTTGAAGGACCCACGTAGGTTGGCCTAAAATCAACCCCACTTTGGTGCCCTGCTGAGTGAGGAACTCAGATGTGTGCGAGGCCAACTGGGAAGTATTTAAAGCCTCTTTCGTGTGGTCTTTTCATGATGATCATTGATTGAATGCAGTCATAAATTTGGAGCATAACCATACCATTGCCCCCTTTTTTATGGAAAGATAACGATATTTATGAGGATGTAGAGGTGGACGAAATTGTGAGGAACATTGTCTCTGTGACTGAGACGGTCGAACAATCGTGTCATTCCACTGAGGCAATTACCTTTCTCGAACAAAGGATTCCGCCCAAGGGTACCTCAGTTAGCTTTGGACCTATGAATTGGTTAGCCAGGCAGTCAATAAGAAACATTAAGATGATCTGCATGGAGAGATTTCATCCATTTTAATGCTCAATCCTTCTACGCCAGTTGCAACATTGAAGCAATTCACTGCAATCGCAGAGGAAGTAAAAACGACTTATTTAAGTATTACGAAGAGCACAAGAGAGATTTCTTTTTTGATATACGAGGACTACGAGGACCAATGGATAGGTTGCAGCGAATATCTAAGTATCGGGGGGGGGAGGGGGGAGAGATTACTTTGTTTCTGACGTTTCAGAAATGGAGTCATGAGGGTCAAAGAAGATTCCTTTTTCTTTCTTTCTTTCTTTTTTCTTTTTACCCAGGGTGAAAGATATAATGACCTTCGACAGACCCACGCTCATAAAAATTTAACTTGAATTTATAGGACTTATTGATACTTGTAATTTTTCCCAATGTCATATGGAGGCGATACGTAATCCTCAAGCTGTTTTTAAATCCAGAGGGCATGATAGGCCCCTTTATTTCTATGGCTAACAAAATTTAGTATATTAAACATACGGTACAGTATGTTTAGTCAGTTATTAAAAAGTTCAGCAAATCATAAGCAAGGGTGGGTCATGGGTCTTCAATGACTAAAGTAGCAGAGAAAGAAAAAACTTCAAAGTCCCTTGAATATTTAAAAGAAGAGATGGACTGGATATCAAAAAAAATATAAGAACATAAGAACATAAGTAGAGAGGACAACTGCAGTAGGCCGGTTGGCCCATGCTATGCAGCTCCTAGAAGATTAACTGACCTACTAGAATGAGATAAAGATAGCAAAGAAGAAAGCTCTCCCCCGCACTCCAAACCCTCAAGTCGAAGCCGCCAGGAAAAAGACAAAAACAGCACTCAGTATAGAAAAACTGGCATGGACATTTTATAGGAAAGTGTGAAGGGAGAAAAAGAGACTATCGTAGTGTAACCTAAAAAGAAAAAAGAATGAATTGGTATCTGTTATTAGGTTTTATTTTTCTATACCCACCCCTTATTTGTCATATGCTTATCTAGCCTATGCTTGAAACCCTCAATGGAAGAGGCAGCAGCTACATTACTATACTCGGTTCCACGGAGTCTGACGCACTGATTTTGCCAGCCGAGGACAGGTGGATCTGGTAACACTGCGCGTTGCACTCGGGCGGTGATTGGTGGATTTTCGTTGTGTTTGAACGTGCGTCCTGTTGACTTCGTATTCCTGCCACCCCCCACATTTATTTGTAAGATACAGGATTATAAAGATATAAATTAATGCAATGATATCTTTAATGATAAATATGTCCCTTTTAATTTATTAGAGATAAACCTGAACGACACTGATAACAAAACTAAGTAAAGTCGCAACTGGACGTATACGGACAAGTGTTGGCGATTGTCGCGGGAATTCAGACGTTCGGAGCAAGGTGATTTCGTAGGTCCTTTGAAGGCTCGAATGTTTTTCCCACCACTACTACACTGTCACAGTCTACACCATGCCCTTCATTACCTCATCTACTGTAAGAATTTTTGGTATCTTTAGTCCTAACTTTAGTCCTAACTTAGTCGTAGTGTGTGATGATGCTATGTACAGTTCATAATTCAAAAATTGTTCTCAAGCAAATACTTTCTGTACTCTTCCGTCGTGTTAATATTCATCGTGGGTTGTAGTTCCATTACTTGTTGGTAATAAATAGTACTAAGGAAGAGCGATTATACGAATTAGTACAATCAGTTATAGCAGTGCTGGTGTAGAGGTAACAGCGAGCGAGACAGTAGGCCATGTTTGCGAACGTGATAGCGCCCGAATATGGCCTGTAGGCTAGCTGCAAAACGCCCGCACAACTTACGTAGCCCTGGCTGGTAGGATAACAGAAAGGAGCAAAAAATATCTGTAGATTTTCTTAGTTGTGTTATATAGACATTACGTAAGCATCCTTTAAAATTTATGAAGCTGTTGTAATAACCATGTCAAAAGACTTGACTGCCCAAAATCCTTTTAAATAGTGCCATAAACACCGCATAATTGATGACCTATATTATAACAGAAAGCAGCTCAAGAATCAAATATTGCATAGGTTTCCCATACTTGTTAGAAGTATGAAATTATTTATATATAGTATAATCTTTACGATTGACGGGTTCATCTGTAGGTTTTTCGTTTATTTTTAATATATTCCTGCTTAGGATGTGTTGCCTGAAATAAAGATTTGTCGGCAGGTATGTATTGGACAACATGCATGGACCCAGCATGACATTACCACCACCACCACAACAACACTAACAACAACTACAGCAACAACAAGTAGTAATACCACTACTACCACCACTGTTACTACTGCTACCACTACCACTAATACTACCGCCACCTGCACTGCAAGTACAGAGCAACACACAGGCCTTAACAAAAAGTTCCAACGGTCCCCTCACAAATATGGAAGTCAGGGACGAAATATTATAATGAACGTTCACCGATTTTTTACAAGGGAGGGTCAGTGTGAAACACAACTACAGGTGACACTGAAAACAGCAAAAGCAACTGGAGTCAGCTACAGAACTATCCAGAGGATAATAGCAGAGGCTTCTGTCACCGAATGGTATAATGTGTTCACCACCTAAACGTGTACGACCATCACCCATCGTAGGAAATCTGGACAGTTTTGACCAAGGATGCATCAGACGAGAGCTGCTGGCATTTTATGAACGAGGTGAACTGCCAACGATTTCGGCTTTATTAAAGAAAGTCCAGGAGCCTCCTATCAGTTTCAAGGGGTGTCGAACTTCATTATTTAGAATAATAAGACAACTGGGATTTCGGTATAAGAAGGTGCAAAGTGGAAGGAAAATTTTGATGGAAAGGAAGGACATTGTGGCAGCCAGAAAAGAATACCTTCGAGAAATGAACAACAACAGAGCAAGTTCCCATCCCCGTCCGGTGGTCTTTTTGGATGAAACATGGATCAACCAAAACATCTGTGTTGAGCGTTGTTGTACTGATCCAGACGGAACAGCTGGCCCTAAACTTAAGACGGGGAGAGGTGCCAGATTCATCATAGTTCATGCTGGTGGTCACCAAGGCTTCATACCTGGAGCTCTTTTGATGTTCCGGTCCAAGAATGGATCAAAGGGGGACTACCATGATGCTATGGACCATGAACGGTTCAAGATCTGGTTCCAAGAACAATTACTTCCCAGCATCAGTGAAGGATCGCTAATAGTTTTAGATAATGCACCATACCACTCAAAATTCACCTGTAAAGTGCCAACAACCAGCAGCAGAAAAGATGAACTACTACAGTGGTTAGCTTCAGACAACATCTCCCATGATCCCTCTGCTACTAAAGTACAGTTACTTCAGATCTGTAAAAAACACAAGTCAAAGCAAGAATACGAAATTGATCAGATAGCAGTTAGTCACGGACATAGAGTACTCAGGCTACCCCCCTACCACTGCATGCTGAACCCCATTGAACTAATTTGGGCACAGGTGAAAACTGAAGTGAAGCAGAAAAACTCTAATGGTAACCAGTGCCTGAAGAGAATTGAGCAAATAGCCTACGAGGCAATCAACAACATAACATCTGAACATTTGCGGAAATGCATCGACCACACACTAAAAATTGAGGCTGAATTCAGGGCCAAGGACATTGCACAAGATCATTATGTTGAAAATTTTGTAATTAATGTGGCATCTGACGAAAGTAGTGTGGACGATCCAAGTGAAGAGGAAAGTGATATGGAGACCTAAATATACAACCTTACCTTAGATATGCTTAGCTTTTCTTGATTATGATTTGTGTGAGCACACACACACACACACACACACACATACACACACACACACACACACACACACACACACACACACACACAATCTCACTGGGGTCAATACATGCTGTTCTTAATAAACACACATTTTCAATACCTTCATAGGTAACAGTAGCTTTACAGAGCTACATTATTTTGTTTGTATTCATAGTCAGATTCAGTAAAAAATTTTTCTTACAGTAATACGTTTGGTGTTTATTTTCCTGAGCCATTTCATAAGAGAGAGAGAGAGAGAGAGAGAGAGAGAGAGAGAGAGAGAGAGAGAGAGAGAGAGAGAGAGAGAGAGAGAGATTCGGAAAGTAATGGATTACATTATTGCAGAATGAACCGAGTATTTGTTAACGACGGAATAAAGGAAAGATAAAAGGAAACCCCATGAGAAAATAATAACTTGTACCATGCCGCTACAATTAAACCGCGTGAAGTGTGAACGAAATTAATCATAGTGAAATGACAATATAAATAAATAAAACATAATTATCATTAGGCCTGCTTCTGTCCTTAACTGTTGTCCGTATGTGTCCAGTAGCGCCTTAGTTTTGTTATCAGTGTCGTTCAGGTTTATCTCTAATAAATTAAAAAGGACATTTATCACTAAAGATATCATTGCATTAATCTGCAGCCGTATAATTCTGTATCTTACAAATAGATGAGGAGGTTGGTAGGAATACAAATTCAATTTGGCGCACGTTCAAATACGATGGAGATTGACCAATCACCGCCCGAGGACACGGCGCAGTGTTACCAATTCCGCCTGTCATCAGCTGGCAAAATCTGTGCGTCAGACTCCGTGGAACCGAGTATAGGTAGCTTATTCCATTCGTCTACTACTCTATTACCAAACCAATTTCTACCTATTTCCTTTCCGAAACGGAATTGTTCCAGTTTGAAACCATTACTTCTTGTTCTATCCTGTATGCTCACTTTAAGTACCTTGCTAATATCTCCCTTATTTATTCATCCACTTAAACACCTGAATTAAGTCTCCCCATACTCTACGCCTCTCTAGCGAGTGCAGACTTAGTCTTTTCAGAGTGTCTTCATACGACAGGTTCCGACCATCATGTATCAGTTTTGTCATTCTTCTCTGTACATTTTCTAACGAGTTGATATCCATTCTATAGTGAGGACACCAAAACTGTACTGCGTAGTCTAAATGTGGCCTTACTAATGCTAGGTAAAGTTGGAGTATTACTTTTGATGACCTGTTGCTCACGCTTCTCGAAATAAATCCTAGGACCCTATTTGCTTTATTTCTCGCATTAATACACTATTGCCTTGGTTTGAGGTCGTTACTAACCGTAATTCCTAGATCTCTCTCGCATTCCGATTTACTCATTTCTTCGTTATCTAAGCTGTATTTACTATCGCCAATGGTCTTCCCTACGTTAAGTACTTTGCATTTTTCAACGTTAAATTCCATTTGCCAATTTTTAGACCATTTGTTCAGTATATCGAGGTCCTTTTGTAAGTTGTGGCAATCGTCAGTCGAGTTAATGATACGCCCTATTTTTGTATCGTCGGTAAATCTGCTGATACTGCTAGTTATTCCTAAGTCTAGATCATTTATATATACACTAAATAATAAGGGACCGAGTACTGAACCCTGTGGTACACCACTAGTTACTAATCCCCAATCCGACTTAGTTCCATTTATTAATACGCTCTGCTTTCGTCCTTTCATCCAGGATTCTATCCAATTCAAGATATCGCCGTCTATATCGTGTGCTCGAACCTTTCTAACTAACCTTTCCTGTGGAACCCTATCAGAAGCTTTACTAAAGTCCAGATAAGTAATATCGTAAGCTTTATCGCTATCTACTGCCTCATAGACCTACGAGAAGAATGACAACAAGTTTGTGAGGCAGGATCGTCCTTGCCTGAATCCGTGCTGACTTTCGTTTATAAGATTAAATCTTTCTAAGCGTTCTCTAATCTTATTTGCCAAAATTGACTCTAGCATTTTTCCTGCTATTGACGTTAGACTTATCGGACGATAATTTGACGCAGCTGCTTTATCACCTTTTTTAAAGATGGGCACTACGTTTGCGGTCTTCCACGCCTCTGGAACTTCTCCCGAAGTTTATGAGTCATTAAATAACGTTAAAAGTGGCTGACATCATTCTTCCTTGGTTTCTTTTATAATTTTTGCATATATATATATATATATATATATATATATATATATATATATATATATACATACATATATATATATATATATATATACACGTTAAGATGGACGCAATAATTTTTAAAAATGATTACAAAGAGAGGTATTAAATAGAACATTCTATAAGAAGGTTTGAGAAAGTTAAATTGTAAAAGAAATAAATGTATGAGTATCAGAGAGCTACATTAAATAAAAAATCATTTAATGTATGCTCTAAAAACCACACTACCAAAGAAATCATTTAAAGAATTTAATGGTGAACACAACCGGACAACATTCTGGAATATATTTAAAAATCTAGTCCATAATAGAGCAATGCTTCTCGAATTTCAGTAAATTCTCCTATCTGTTAGGATAAGGGCACAGACCCGCCTTATTAAATGATAGGTGAACTACCTGTTGATAATATGAGGTGGCTCTGACTATTATTTGAGTTAAAAGTTAGGATAAGAAGCAAGCCATTGCTGAAATAATTTCATGTGTGAGTTACTCACTCTCAAACATGATATTTGCTAAACTTTCAGGCTGCAGGAAGCCTGTAACTTTGGATGCCTTAGGTACTTGCTAGGATGTTAATGCATCAGAGTGGTTGCTGTCTAGGATCGTATCTCTATAGCTATCAACTAAAAACAGATGAATAATATAACAGACACCAACAATTTCATTACTCTTGTAAGAAGACTGAGGATAGCCTAATGCAGCATTTACAAGACACAGCTAAGGTTGTTCAGAGTAAACCGAAAGTTGAAGTGAAGAGAAAAATCGACTCACCAACTAGGAGTGAAATCAAAATCAGTATCTGATAGGACCGCAAAGGAAGAAATTGGTACTTTCATTAGTTCAGTAAAAACAGACGAGAATTTTAACACTTAACTATTTACAATTAACTATTTACTAGATTGATAATAGTAATATAGTGAAGCAGCAAAAAATGTAAATCTTCAGGTGGTTAGGTGGGTAAGGTGAGGCAAAATCAAGAGAGGTCGGCGGTTGGGTGAAAGGTGAGGTGAGGTGAACAGGGGTACAGAAGGTTTAAGTTTAAGGTGTGGTTTTTCCATCATTCCGTGAATAAATGATATATATATTTGTAATATCTTAGGTTTTTAAAATTGTTATACATGTAGGTCAATTACTTATTTTATATATTTTGCATCAGTTTAGGTATATAATTTATACATGCTGTTTAAAAGGAAAGAAAAAAGAAGAAGGGACAGGGAATGATGTGTACAGTATCTGGCACCTCACAAGGTTTCACAGTCGGGTTTGTAACTCCCAATTTTACAAAATCTCTGTGTATACCCTGTGGATGTTTTGACATAAAGACTAAAGCCCAGTATTCCAGCTTTTCATCTCCTCGTGCTAGTGTTATATGACAAACTATATATATAGATAGATAGATAGATAGATATAGATAGATAGATAGATATATATGTAGATAGATAGATAGATAGATAGATAGATAGGTATATATATATATATATATATATATATATATATATATTTATATATATATATACATATACATATATATAAATATATACATATATATATATATGTATAATATAAGTAGGCATAATATAGCACAATACTGTATGTAACTATATCACTATAAGTAACAATATGTAAAACAGGTAGTTATATCTGAGTTCTCCAGGGAGAGTTACAGAACACATCCCCTTACCTAGACGAACCAGGAATGTCAATTCACATAATGTATATCCACAACCTTTGTTGTCCCAGACCATCAAGAATCCTTAACCATACGATGTATCTCAAACTTCCTCATAGTCCAGATGAACAAGAATTTCATGACGTATTCAAACATGTGGAGCAACCAACCCTAGCCAGTTAGTCCACGTGACAGGAAATTTGCCAGACATACACAATCCCCTCCACGCTGTATACAATGTCGGAGAGATTCCTTTCAGATCAGAGAGAAAGGAGAGAGAAGGCCTAGGGAGAAGGTCCGACGTTAGGGTCACATTCTGCTAAAGTGTAACTCACCTTTTATAACTGTGTTCAATAAACTTAGTAACCCAAGAGTGCTGTTACTCACCTCGTTGACACTACGTCTCACTGCTTTATTCTGGCTGAGCTTAACGATCCATTATCGATTGCCCTATCTCACTACAAGTACTTAAGACCACGCTATCGAGATTATTCCACCGCTGCCACCAATTTTGATAGTGTCGTCTTAAGTACTTAGCACAAAAACCACTTAATTCTAGAGCTAAGACATTTTATTGGCCATTAAATGAGGGGAGTAACTACACCTTTTTGGTATGAAAGCATACTGTAAAATCTCATTTGACTATTCAAAAGAACTTAAATCTTTGACCATATTTGTTTCACGGTAAGACCCCTTGAAAATCGGAATGTTAAAACAAAACCACAAAATGGACAAGAAGAAAGCCGTGCTGTGACCTAGTATTAAAAAATAAAAAAAATTGTATGACCCACAAGGAAATCCACGAAGACTTGGTCAACACACTTGGTGAGGACTATCTTTGTTATTCCACCATAAAAAAAGTGGGATGCTGATTTCATGTGTGACATGGAGAGCACTAAAGATGACCCACGGTTGGGACATCCAAAATCATCCACCGTTGACAGTCAAGTGGAAACCATTCACCTCGTGGTTTTGAGTGACAAACGTTTGTCTGTGCAGCAGATAGCCGACGCCATGAGCATCAGTGTTAGCTAAATGCACACTGTTTTGACTGACATCTTGGGCATGAGCAAAGTGTCTGCATGATGGGTGACAAAATGCTGACAACAGACCTGAAGCTGACCAAACTGGAAACTTTAGGGACAATTTTGGATCTTATCTAGGCTGATCAGGTCAATTTCTTCTAGAGGTCTGTGGCCCAGGATGAGAATGGGGTTCACCACTTTGAACCTGAATCAAAGAATTTAAGTGAACAGTGGAGACCACAGTTCTCCACTACTCCAAAAATTCAAGCAAGTAGCGTCTGTTGGAAAGGTGATGGCCACGGTGTTTGGGGAAACTGAGGGAGTTCTCAAGAATGACAACTCGCAAAAGGGTCAGACCATTACTGGTGCCTATTATGCATCAGAACTGTGACAAGTGAAAGAAACAGTCAATGTGAAATGGAGAGGAGGGCTGCGAACGGGCGTGCTGTTACCGTAGAACAATGCCTCACTGTTTTCCAAACTAAGATCCCACCTACTTGGTCACCGTTTTCGGAGAGATGATGAGGTCATCCATGCTGTTGAGGCGTATTTGGAGGTTCAAGATGCGACGTTCTTCCGCGACAGGGATTGCAGTGGTTGAATGTAGGTGGACCAAGTGCACTGAATTTAAGTAAGACTATGTGGACAAGACAAGAACAGTCTTTCTCTTGTGATTTTTTGGGTGAGGCCAAGAACTTTTTGAAGGATCCACGTAGGTTGGCCGGTTAAATTCAACCCCACTCTGACGCCCTGCCGAGTGAGGAACTCAGATGTGTGCCGAGGCAGATAGGGAAATAAGAGTATTTAAACCCTCTTTCGTGAGGTCTTTTACTGAATGTCATTGGCTGAGTGCAGTCTTAAATTGGGAACATAACCATAGCATTCTCTTTGGAGGTTAACGATTATCATGAGGATCCAGAGGTGAATGAAATTGTGGGGAACACTGTCTCTGTGGCTGAAACGATCGAATAATCGTGTCGTTCCACTGAGGTAATCACTTTTTCCAGGTCCTAGGATTTTGGCCAACAGTACCTCAGCTAGCTTCGGGACCTATGAATTGGTTAGCCAGGCAGTCAATAAGAAATATTAAAATGATCTGCATGGAGAGATTTCATCCATTTTAATGTTCAATCTTTCTATGCCAGTTGCAACATTGAAGCAATTCACTGGAATCACAGAGGAAGTAAAAATGTCTTGCGCAGATTTAAGTATTACAAAGACCGCAAGAGAGATTTATTTTTTGATGTACGAGCACTACGAAGACCAATGGAAGGGTTGCGGCGAACATCTAAATATCGGGGGGGGGGAGGGGGGGGAGGGGGAGAGATTACTTCGTTTCTGAAGTTTCGGAAATGGAGCCGTGAGGGTCAAAGATTTTTTATTTATTTTTTTTACCCGGGGTGAATGATAATGACCTTCGACCTACCCACGGTCATCAAGTTTTACTTGAATTTATAGGACTTATTGATACTTGTAATTTTTCCCAATGTCATATGGAGGCGATACGTAATCCTCAAGCTGTTTTTAAATCCAGAGGGCATGATAGGCCCCTTTATTTCTATGGCTAACAAAATTTAGTATATTAAACATACGGTACAGTATGTTTAGTCAGTTATTAAAAAGTTCAGCAAATTATAGGCAAGGGTGGGTCATGAGCCATCAATGACTAAAGTAGCAGGGAAAGAAACTTGCTGTCAAAAGAAAAACTTAAGTCTCTTGAATATTTAAAGGAAGAGATGGACTGGATATCAAAAAGCATATGTTAAGACGGCAACAATCATTTTTAAAGATGACAAAAAGAGGTAAGAAATAGAACATTCTACAAGAAGGTTTGAGAAAGTTAAATTGTAAATGAAAAGTTGTATGAATATCAGATAGCTACATTAATTACAGAATCATGTAATGTATGCTGCAAAACAACACTGCCAAAGAAATCATTTCAAGAATTTAATGGTAAACACAACCGGACAACATCCTGAAATATATTTAAAAATCTAGTCCGTAATAGAGCAATACATCTTGAATTTCAATAAATTTTCCTATCTGTTAGGATAAGGGCACAGACACCTGATAGGTGAATTACCTGTTGGAAATGATAAATATGAGGTGGTTCTGACTGTTACTTGACTTAAAAGTAACGATAAGAAGCAGGCCATTGCTAAAATATTCTCATGTGTAAGTTACCCACTCTCAAACATGATGTTGCTAAACTTTCAGGCTGCAGGAAGCCTGTAAATTTGGACGCCTTGGGTACTTGCTAGGATGTCAATGCATCGGAGTTGTTGCTGTCTAGGATCGTATCTCTAAAGTTATCAAATAAAAACAGATTAATTACATAACAAACACAAAAAATTTCATTATTCCTTTAAGGAGACTGAAGATAACCTAATGCAGCATTTACAAGAAACAGGTAAGGTTGTTCAGAGTAAATCGAAAGTTGAAGTGAAGAGAAAAATCGACTCACCAACTAGGAGTGAAATCAAAATCAGTATCTGATAGGACCGCAAAGGAAGAAATTGGTACTTTCATTAGTTCAGTAAAAACAGACGAGAATTTTAACACTTAACTATTTACAATTAACTGTTTACTAGAGTGATAATAGTAATATTATGAAGCTGCAAAAAATGTAAATATTCAGTATCCTTATCTTCTTCACCTAGCAGAGGGTGGGTGGGTAAGGTGAGACAAAATCAAGAAATGTCGGCGGTTGGGTGAAAGGTGAGGTGTAGTGAACAAAGATACAGAATGTCTTAAGTTTAAAGCGTGGTTTCCCCCCCATTCCGTGAATGAATGAAATATATATATATATATATATATATATATATATATATATATATATATATATATATATATACACACACACACACACACACAATATCTTAGGTTTTTGAAATCGTTATACATGTAGGTCAATCACTTATTTTATATATTTTGTCTCCATTTAGGTGTATGATTTATATATGCTGTTTAAAAGGAAAAAAAGAAAGGACAGGGAATGATATGTACAGTATCTGGCACCTCACAAGATATCACAATCGGGTTTGTAACCCCCTATTTTACAAAATGTCTCTGAACACCATAAGGATGTCTTGGAATATTGAGTAAAGCCCAGTACTCCAGCTTTTCATCTCCTCCTGCTTATATATATATATTCATTGCCAGACGCCATGTATCCCAAACGGGGTTGTCAAGGGCTTAGAGTTCATTGTTTTACAGGGAGGGGCACTAATCCTCCACCAACCCCACTTGACACGTAGGGATGCCAACAGCATCTGGTGTTCCCAGGCAGTCACCCATCCAAGTACTAACCAGACCCAACGTTGCTTAACTTCGCTGATCGGACGGGAAGCGGTGTACTCAACGTGGCATGGCCGTTGGCCGTGTCTCGTGTATACGTGCCAAAAATCACTCGCGAAATCACTTGCAAAAATTGAAAATTGTGCAAATTAGGGACCTTGCAATGTTGCCGCGTTAATTCACGACTCCGGGATATGAGTGCACATCATGTGAGGACGTGAATTCACGTCTCCGGGACGCGGCGGATTAAGTACAGGATGCAGTGCATCTGTACATTTAGTAGACTATATCCAATCGGAACGCCCATGAAATCATTAGCAGTTGAATTCACGTTTGGCTGGTGGGAATGTGGCAAATAATCTCACCTCCCTGCCATACGAGTATATCTATCTATCTATCTATCTATATACCTAGGCTGCTTCGCCCAAGGAAAAGGAGGTAGCCGAGACAGGACTACACACTCCCCATTTACACATCCATTCAAACACATTCATTCCCATCTTAGCCCAAAGGGGAGAAGGGACAGATCCTCACCGCACCACACCGCACAAGGGTCAGCTGCGCAGTGCAATCAGTGACATCCGCAGCAGAGCCTGACAGCAGAGCTGGTTTACCCATAATATATGTGTATATATATATATATATATATATATATATATATATATATATGTATATATATATATATATATACTCGTATGGCAGGGAGGTGAGATTATTTGCCACATTCCCACCAGCCAAACGTGAATTCAACTGCTAATGATTTCACGGGCGTTCCGATTGGATATAGTCTACTAAATGTACAGCTGAACTGCATCCTGTACTTAACCTGCCGCGTCCCGGAGACGTGAATTCACGTCCTCACATGATGTGCACTCATATCCCGGAGTCGTAAAATAATGCGGCAACATTGCAAGGTCCCTAATTTGCACAATTTTCAATTTTTGCAAGTGATTTCGTGAGTGATTTTTGGCATGTATACACGAGACACCTTCCTCTATTCCTCTACAAGATGCCAAGCAGGGACAATGCCTTACACCGCATAACCTCTCCCCCCCCCTGCACGCCATTGTCTCAGCAATTCACCTGTTACCAGTGACCTGGCCAATCAAGACATTCAGGGCCAGAGTGATTCCCTAATCGATGACAATGTGGAGGACAATGTTTACATAGCATTAGAGGAAGAAACAGTCAGAAATGATGATCAGGTAATGTGGGAAAAAAAAGGTCATGAATGGTGATGAGTTAGTGAGTGAAACAATGCTTATAATGCCTATATTACTGTTTGAAAACCAATATACTCTTGTACTACATATAAATTCGTACCAAGTAAATAATTGAATACTGTTTATGAGTGGATAAAATAGTTACCCTCCTATAGAACCCGTTTTCTTTGGTGCCAGCCTGTTAAAAAACCCAGTCAGGTAAGGAGGTACTCGTACCTCGATCGAGTATTTTAAACCTCAGGTGAGCAATTTCTCTATGAATTTTCGATGTTTCTCACCAAAAGCGGATGTTTGAGCCAAAAAAAAAAAAAAAAGTCCAAAAATGTCGGGACTGGGGTGTGCCACTGCCCAGAAAACGTCGGGATGGGGCGGGTTAAAGGCAGTGTCCTACTGAAAGTGAGCAGGCACTGTCTCGGCAAATTAGAGACCGGGACATTAAACAAACTGCAATCCATGAAGATCTATATATACAGTGTAAGACGCCTCACAGAAGTTCAAAAAGTTGATCCCTTAATCATTTGATTACTGAAATAGAAAACATTAGAGTGGATATTGTTGGTCTGAGTGAGATCCACAGAAAAGAATATAAATCAATTCAGCTCCAGGACAGTAGCCACCAGTTTTACGACAGAAGAAGGCAACATTAAAGTTAGTGGTGTAGGATTTATAGCATGAATTGTGACCATACCGGGGTAAAAATACACCCTGAGAATAATACAAGTATATGCATTGACTCCTCAGAGCTCAGATGGAGAAATTGCAACATTCTATGACGATATCTCCCAGATTATGTGAGAAGAAAAGACCACACATACTATTCTAATGGGAGACTTCAATGCAAAAGTTGTCAATTCTAAAACTAGTGAAACATGTACAGTATGTGAAATTTCGGAGTGGGAGCAAGAAATGAAAGAGATGAAGTAGTGGCAATACATTGCTGAAAAGTATAACGTGAGAATAATGAACACATTGTTTCACAAAAGAATAGGGAGAAAATGGACCTGGAGAAGTCCAGATGGAGAAACAAAGAATGAAATCAACTTCATTATAGCAGATAAGAATAACACGATCATAAATGTCACAGTTATCAACAAAGTAAATATAGGAAGTGTTCACAGAATGGTGGGCTGGACAGCCAGATTAAATTTCAGAAGTTAAAGCTGATTAAAAATAAAAATATATGCCCAATAAAAGTAAGCAAAATCAAAGCAGCCTTTCAGTTAGAAATGATGAAGAGATTTCAGGCCCTAAGTTATGCTGAGTGTGACAATAATGAGCTGGATGATAGACTAAAAATAGTGCTATGAGAATCAGCAGAGGTAATAGGGAAAGCTAATACAACCAAAGCCAAAAATATTCAAAAATGACCCTCGAGCTCATTAGAGGATAAAGGAGATGAAAGTAATAACAAAGAAAGATGAAATAGAAAAAGAGGAAATAACTTGTTTACTAACGGGAGACAAAAAGAAGAAAAAAGAGGAACATGGATCAGATCAAAGAAATCACCAAAAAAGGAAAAAGTCTGAAACAGGTCCGAAGGAAAATGGCACTAGGAAAGCAAAAAATTATACCACTGAAAGACAAATACGGTGAGGTCATTAAATGCAGCAATAGAATGGTGAAGAAAGTTGAAGAATTTTACAAAGTACTGTGTGCATCAAAGACAATAGTACAATTAGTTAACTTTTCAGGTGACACAAGTGAAATACTTACGTTAACATCAAACTAAGTAAACAATTCTGTTATAAGTATGAAAAAAAGGGAAGGACCCAGGAGAAGACTTAATAGTAGCAGATTTACTGTTGGGTACAGGAGTAGCAGTACAAAACAGGCTCACCCAATTATTTACTCAGTGTATAAAGAAGGAAATTCCTAGGACATTGGTGCAATGCAATATTTACTTTGCTTTACAAAAAAGGCAACTCAAAAATCTTAGTAGCTATCGACCCATTAGCTTATTATCAGTTATTTACAAAACTCTTCACTAAAGTCCTTACAAACAGAATAACAACAAATTTGGAAGAAAGTTAACCTCGTGAACAGGCAGGATTCCAGAGCGGGTATTCGACTACTGATCATATACACAATGAATCAACTAACTGAAAAAAACTACAGAATATAATAAACCACTATGCTTAGGTCTTGTTGATTTCGGGAAGGGTTTTGACTGAGTGGAACTCATAGCAAGTAAAAATTCACTGCGGGAGCAAGGATTAAATGAGAACATTGTAAAACTACTCAGAAACATATATAAAGAAGAAACTGCTACAATTAAATTTAATACAGACTCAGAAAACCTAAAGATTAAGAAGGGCGTGCATCAGATATATACAATGTCACCAGAATTAATTACAGCATGCCTTGAAATATTCAGAAAGCAAAACTGGGAGAACAGAAAGAGTAAACATAGATGAAGATAACTTAAACCATTTAAGATTTGCAGATGACATTGTCCTACTCCCAGAAACAGTAGAGACATTGAAAAAAAAAGAAGTAAAATTACTTAAATAAATATCTCTCAAAATAGGGTTAAAGATGAACTAATGTTTAACCTAAATACACCAAAGAGCGTCATTAACCCGCCCCGTCCCGACCACTTTCCCCCACTGACTCCCCCCAGTCCCGACCATTTTTGGAAAAATTTTTTGTTTGGCTCAAACATCCGCTTTTGGTGAGAAACATCGAAAAATCATAGAGAAATCACTCACCTGAGGTTTAAAATGCTTGATACAGGTAGCAGTACCTCCTCACCTTACTGTGTTTTCTATCAAGCTGGCTCCAAAGAAAACGAGTTCTATGGGAGGGTAACCATTCCACACCACTCATAAACGGTATTTATTTATTTATTTTTTACGAATTTATATGTAGTACGAGAGTATATTGGTTTTCACACAGTAACATAGGCAATATAAGCATTGTTTCACTCATGAAACACATCAACACGTGATCTCTTTTGGCGACATTACGTGATCAACATTTCTGATTGTTTTTTCGTCTAATGCTATGTAAAGTTTGTCCTCCACATTGTCATCGATTGGGGAATCACTCTGGCCCTGAATTTCGTACCGTGGCACGACATGCCTTTACTGGCCAGGTCACTGGTAACAGGTGAATTGCCGAGACAATGGCGTGCGGGGGGGGGAGGTCATGCTGGGTAAGGCATTGTCCCTGCCTGGCATCTTGTAGAGGAAGGTGTCCTGTGTATATGTACCAAAAATCACTCAAGGAAATTGAAAATTGTGCAAATTAAGGACCTTGCAATATGATTCGCATTTGTGTATGTCAATGGGATTGGCAGTGACAAAACGTGTGGACATTCATTCACGTCAACGGGACGCGGCAGGTTAAAATAACTGAATGAATTCTTGAAGACGTCGAGGAGTACAAATACTTGGGACAAATACCAAATCTGATGAAAGACCATGATCTGTCTATCTATATAACAATTCTGCTTCCCCTCCCCCCAAAAAAAAGGAAGGGGGGGTAGCCGAGACAAGACGACACGCCCCCAATTTACTCATCCACACACTCATTTACTCATATCTTAGCCCCATGGGTAGAAGGGACAGATCCTCACCCCACCACACTGCCTGAGGGTCAAGTGCTGAGGGTCAAGTGCCCAGTGCAATCGGTGGCGGTGGGGGACACAATCTGGCCGCACTATGGGATGGTACTACCACTCTGCGGCCAGGTTACTAGGAAGAACTCTGCCACCATATTCCCTGTGTGTCGTAAAAGACAACCAAAAGGAACGGGGTGAGGGAACTAGGAACCCCCTTCTCTGTGTTTTTAGTTCCTACAATTAAACAGGACAAGACCATGATAGCGAAATAAAAAGATGCATTAAAACTCGATGGAAAGCTTCAGTAAACATGGAGACATCATGAAAAGTAGCTTGGCACTATGTATGAAACGAAAAGTATATTAAAGAATGTATAATTCCAGCTATGACATTAGACTATAAGACCTGAAAACTGATATGATCCATGAAACATCAACTAATCCGTTCTCAAAGAGCAATGGGAACGTCAGTGTTGGGAATATCTTCAAGAGACAGGAAAAGATCAACTTCGGTAAGAGAGTACTGAAGTCAATCAAAGACATTACAGAAGTTTTAGAAGAACAGAAGTACAGGTGAACAGATCATGTTGCAATATTAAGGATAACCGATGGAACAAGAGGCTCACTGACTGGACTCCAAGAGATGGCAAGCGTAGCAGAAAACGCCCAAACAAGAGGTGGAGAGATGAGATAAAGAAGTTTGCAGGCAAAGCTTGGCAGATATCGGCTCAGTCAAGGAATTCGTGGAAAAGGTTGGGGGAGGTCTATGTTCAGAAGTGGACTTGCAATGGCTGATTATATAAATTAATAAATAAATAAATAAATAAATATATAATATATATATATATATATATATATATATATATATATATATATATATATATATATATATATATATATACTGTACATCTATATCTTTCTATTTATCTGTCTATTTATCAATCAATCAATCTGTCTATCTATATATATACTCTCTGTCTCTGTCTCTGTCTCTCTCTCTCTCTCTCTCTCTCTATACAGTAGGCCTATATGCACTTTCGTGTGTGCTTGATATTTTTGTCAATGACTGAAGACTTTTTATGTAACACTAAACCCTTTTCCTGTTTACGGATGAGACATAAATCTGAATGAAACTCACAAACAAAAACCTACCTTGCATATTTCAGGATCTTCATCTGAGCCGTCAGGACACTGATTCCCTCGACGACAAACGTTTTCAAAACTCACACACTGGTTGCTACCCCTGCATTTGAAGTTTCTACTGCTACACGTGAATGTGCTCCCTGTGATAATGTAAGAAGCACAGTATATTAGCATGCCAGGTACAGATGGATAACATATATTTACAGTAATATAATTAATGCTTTAAGTATTTTTAAACAGTTAGAACATGAGAGGAGACAAAATGCTTGACATCTTTAAAAGTTAGAAATAATATATTTTTATGCAAATAGACAATACTGTCGGTGTGTTCTGAAACCTGAGAACATATTCTTTTGTAATACAGAGTATAATGTTGATGTCTTCGGAAACAGGAGAACGTATGTTTATTATATTTTCTTATTTAGATCCTCCTGTACTTGATTTTCCACGACTGCATTTAAATCTAATCCCTTGTGATAAAGGTGTATTATATTGCAAATATATTTCCAGTATAATCTCTGTGAACAGTAGGGGAGAAATGCTGGCCTAATATATCACCTGTTCTACTTGTCACTTTCTTTTGCTGGCTAATAATACCAAGTCAAACGAGGTCTGACATGTTTTTCTATATAAGATTCACATTAACATGATTTATCAGGGAGGACATTGCTGGACATGACAAGTGTAAAGTGGTACAGTAGGCCAGCCTTTGTCCTTCCTACGCCCCCATACCGGAGATGGCCATAGATGCGTCTGTTAACTCCTTCACTACGTTGACATTTCAAACTGGAGAGGTTAAACACACGCTTCAGTGACCCGTCCACTATTCGTATGTGGGAATGCTCCCAAATGGAATATAATCGTCATGAGGTATGCAACATTGCTAAGTAGGATTAAAGTTTGTCATAGAGAGTACCAAGATGGACAATCGTTAACAATCAGGGAAAAGTTCGTCTACTGTCCATTGCGTCTGCTTCACATAAAGAACATGACCAATACTTTTCTCCCTGACGCCGCTGTATCTAAACTATTTATGGGCAACGAATGATATCAAGTCTCTCAACTTGGGAATATTAATTAGCACAGCACAGAAAGAGGTAAATGTGGTGAATTATTTTGCTAGCTTGTAGCCTATAGTTGTTAAAATAGAAGATGGATGGCTACCATCGATCCTGAGAGGTACTACCACAAGAATCAACTGTGCCTAGAAGCTTAGTAACTAGCCTCACTCTTATGCAGGACATATTCAGCCACAAGCACAGTTGCTTGGTATCTTCCTTCTTAGTGACTGTACAGTGCATAGAATCAAAGCCCAAGCTGAGACTGACGTTTTTACAAATCTTATCACACATGTCATATCTATTTTTTTCCCAAAACTTCCATCAACTTTTGGGAAGTAATTGGCTGGTTCTGGCACGTCAGTTTGATTTCCTGTTCATAGAAACCATCAGCTGAACCTTGGCAACCACAATACGGGGTAATTACAATGGTGGCAGTGGAGGTGGTGGTGGTAAATAAACTAGTTCGATGCCATAAAATCACCTTTTCTTTTGTCAGTGAACAGTTGTGAATGGTACACCCCAGTGTCAAAGAAATCCCTTGTGCAGGCAGTGGCAAGGCTGGTAGGATGACTCGTGCACAGCAACTCCATTTGTTGCAGCGTGTGGAAAACTCTAGGACTGATGGACGTAAGGGAGTTGATTGACTAGTTTATGCCCAGAGAAGAGGAAATGGAAAACAAAACGAACAGCCGTATTATTAAAACTGAGTGCACAGTGGAAGAATGCCTATAATTTTTGAAGTCGTTAATAGAGCCCACATAATTCGTAGATCTGATCACCTGCGTACCATATTACAAAATGTAGTCAGCAACGATACGGAAACGTCATACTTTTTTTTTTTTTTTTTAACAGTTTTAATTAAATGGTCATCAGACTCACCAAGTCCGTAGAAACATGCGAAGATTACAGCGAGCAGCAGCAGACGTGGCAGTTTCCACATCATGAATTGGTCCTGTAAGAAGAGTAACGTTTCGTGTTTCGCCTCAGTATTGTTTTTGCTTAAAGCGTAAGATTAGCTACTATAGTTGTACCTTAACTATATGAAAAATTCTGAAAGAAATATATGAGCATCCTTTTAATAGCTCATTGTTAAACAAGACAATACTTAAAATCGTTAATCCTTTCCATCGTACTTTTCGTGACTGAAACCATGTATTAATCATTTGTTACAGCATAATGGCGCAACAAGACAGTACTACGGGTTTATATCCTTTGCACTTTTTTCTTCCTAGAATCATATAGTAATATTAATCTTTTCTTCATAACTCTATTGAAAAAGTATACTGTACAGTACCATGGCTGAGGGGACTAGGGACCCTCTCCTCTGTTCTTTAGTTCCTACAATGAGACAGGGAATAAAAAGGGAAGGGGGATTGAGTTATCCCCTTACCCTGTAGATTGGGTCTATGAATGTGCGAGGATGTAGTACGACTGAGGCTAAAAGGGAGAAAATTGGTGGAATTTTGTGAGAAGAAAGTTGGATTTATTAGCTTTGAATGAAACAAAGGTGAAAGGGAAATGTGAGTAGGTTTGGAAGTGTGAATGGTGAGATGTCAGGTGTTGATAGAGGAAGGGCGAGAGAAGGTGTGGCCTTGTTAGTGAGCCCGGAAGTGCAGCAGCGTGTGACTGAATGGAAGGAGGTGTCATCGAGATTGATGTGGGTGAAAGCAAAATTTGAACGTGAGTTGTGGGTATATGTGAGTGCATATGGGTCTGGTAGCGAAAGGGATGCAGAAGAGTGGGAGTCTTTCTGGAATGACGTTGATGAGTGTCTGCAGAGTTTTGGAGCGAATGTGAATGTGGTAATGATGGGGGATCTGAATGCTAGAGTGCGAAATGTAACAGTTCACGATGTAGTTGGTATGCATGGTGTGCTTGGAAGAAATGAAAATGGGGAACGAATGACAGGGATGTGTGTTGAGCGAGAGATGGTGATAGGAAATACCTTATTTGAGAAGATATATATATATATATATATATATATATATATATATATATATATATATATATATATATATATCAATATATATATATATATATATACATATATATATATCCATATCTATCTATCTATCAGTCAATCAATCAATCTATCTATCTATCTATTTATATTTATATATACATATAAAGTATACATGGGTGAGACAGGAGGGTGGAAGGGTTGTTGATAGAGCATTGAGGACTATGTGATTGTGTCCATGAATGTAAGAGTAAGATTATTGGATGTGAGAGTTTTTCAGAGGGGAGGATGGAGGTATGTCTGACCACTACCTGGTGAAGGGAAAGTTGAGAGCAGGTATAAGATGGGTGAGAGATAAGAGAGTTATGTGTGGCAGATAGCTTTTGAAAGTAAGTGAGTTGGATAAAAAAGTGAAAATAATAGTATCAGATGTTGAAAGATGAGTGGAACGCGGTGAAAGATCGGGAAAATAGCAGTTTGGAGGAGGAATGGCAGTTGTTTAAGAGTGCTGTGGTGGGGCATGCAGAAGAGGTGTGTGGTGTGAGACGAGTGGGTGGTGGTGTAAGAAAGGGAAGTGAATGGTGATGCGAGGAAGAAAGTATGGCTGTGGCTGAGAAGAGATGTGCATATGAAGTGTGGCTGCAGAGGAAGGATGGGGTGTCATATGAGAGGTATAAGGAAAAGTGGAATAGGGCAAGAAGGGCTGTTCGTGACGCTAAAGCGGCAGCAGATGAAAGGTGGGGTAGGCTGTTGACTGAGAATTTTCAATAGAATAAGGAAATGTTTTGGAAGGAAGTGAAAATCGTGCGGAGGGGAGAACCTGGGAAGGAAGAGCGAGTAAAAGCAAAGGATGGAAGGATGTTAATTGAGATGGATCCAGTAAGGAAGAGATGGGTGGAGTATATTGAATCATTGTTAAATGTAGAGGAGGAAAGGGAGGCTGAGATTGTGGCGGATGGAAGGGTGCAAGGAATAAATGTGTTGGGAGAATTGAATGATTCTCTGATCACGATGGAGGAAGTGCAGGAGGCAGTAAAGTAGATGAAAACAGGGAAAGCTGCAGGTATGGATGGGTGTGCTGTAGATTGCCTGAAGGTGGTGGAGCGACTATTGTTGAGTGGTTAGTAAGATTGTTGAATCTGTGTTTTGTGAGAGGTATGGTGCCAATTAGAGCCCCCACAAACTACTGAAAGTTGCCAGTGTCAGCCGGATCACTAAATAGCGTGGGGCCACTGCCCGCACAGAGCTAGCGTACCTTCCTTTAAAAAAATTCCTAACGAGATTATTACTCATGCATAAAGCATTACACCAGTATTACAGGGTGACCCAGAAAAACCTAGCACATTTCAAAGGTAAATGAAAAAAAAAATGGTTAAAGATAATCAATTTTTTTTTTTTCACACATGAAACCTCATTCAATACAGTTTTTACTCATCATGTTTTAAAGATGACGTCCTCCAAATGGTGGCCATCATTGTCTATACACATTTGGAGGCGATTTCTTAAGGCTGCTATGGCTTGACGGGTCATGTCGGGTGGAACAGCGGCTATCTCCTGCTGAATAGCAACCTTAAGGGCTTCAAGAGTTTGGAGTCGATGAGTTTACAGAACCACTCAAATGAAAATGAGCTTCGTCACTGCACAACAGAACAGAATCTTCCGGAACACGTTGCAGAATGTTCTCACATAACTCCCTGTGGCTTATCCAGTCTCTCGCTTTGAGTTCTTGCACAACCATCATTTTGTATGGATAGAAGTGAAGGTCTTTGTGTAAGATTCTCCTCGCAGTTTCCCAGGATATCCCTACAGCTAAAGCATGCTTCCGCGCAGAACGTCTCGGAGACTGCACAACAGATCGCCTCAATGCTTCAATATTCTCAGGCGTACGAGCACTTTCGATCAGGTGATTTTCTTTTTAAAGCTGAGCCTGTTGCCCTGAAATTCTCAACTCACTGCAAGATGATTTTCTGATCTGGAATGTTTTGGTTCCCTGGAATACTGAAAAGTTTTCGAAAGGCCCTCTGCCCGGCAAACACGAAATGGTTGTTTGTGAAGAACACTTCGACAGCGAATGCACAGTGTGCTCCCGACCACGCCGTGTTGGCGACTGAGGACGGTTGGAGTTGGGCTACCAACAGACCCTAGCCCCGCCCCTCCCGCCTTACTACTGCCAGTGTTACAGCCTTTCGAAATGTGGGAGTTTTTTTTTTGGTCACCCTGTATATTCGTCTTAGATATTTTACTGATGCCCTAAATGAGATTCACGCTGAAAAGTTCTCTATAGAGTATACCAAAAACCACGACAGCTTATTGTGTGTTTTTGCATGCAGCACATTTTTACCAAGTGTTATAAATCTCAGTTGTTCGAAAAGTTTATCATACAGTTTCCAAATATCGTAATCTTTCATTTAGCAAATCCTGACATGATTCTATGCATTATACACTTAGTAAGAATTGTACAGCCGAAATCTTACGTGGCCAAGATCAGCGACCCGAGTTTTAAAAGGCACGGTATACCTCTTGCTTTGAGAAGACGTCTCATTTCTGCTACAGTCTATTTTTCCACATATATTTTAGCTGTGCAGTCGACCATGGCACTATATTTTCCGGATTTATCAGCTGTTTTCAAAAGGCGCAAGCGTCAGGAGTATTACACATCATCAGTGCAGCCCTGGGCCCCTGGCAGTGGGCACACAAACTGCGCGCCTCCATATGAGCTCAGTTAGTTCGTACAATCTTCTATTGTTTAAGTACCATATTTCCTTCATTCGTTATGTAAGATACAATATCGGTATATTCATTCACCATTTTTCCTTACAGATGTACATTCTCCACGTAATAACATGACAGTGATCAATACTCAGGCAACATAATACTCGCATGTAGACTGTCCCTAAACTGAGATGGATCCAACCTTCCGTTTCTGTTATATTTTGAAAACGAAGCCATTTTTTCTCCAGTTTTATATGTAGATAAATCAATAAATATCCTATTTTCAGTTGAGTAACACAAAATTTGTACAACGGAGGGTAATTCAAGTTGACCCCACTTTTGCACTTTACGTTAAGTAATCTGGCGAGTGGTGGCATCTTTTTCCAGTTTGTGGGGGCTCCTATTGACTGGGCAAGTGCTTGTGTGGTCCCGTTGTATAAAGGTAAGGGTGATAAGTATGAATATACTAGCTTTACGGGTATAAGTCTGTTGAGTGTTATAGGTAAGATGTATGGTAGAATGTTAATTAAGAGAGTTAGAGAGGGTACAGAGGGAATGATTTGTGATACACAGTGTGGCTTTAGGAGAGGGAGGGGATGCATGGATCATGTGTTTGCTGTCAGACAAGTGTGTGAAAAGTATTTAGCGAAAGGTAAGGATTTGTTTTGGGTGTTCATGGATTTAGAGAAAGAGTATGATAGAACTGATAGGGAGGCTTTGTGGACTGTTTTGAGATTGTATGGACTTGATGGTAGGTTGTTAAAAGGAGTGAAAAGTTTTTTATGTAAATGGTAGAGCGTGTGTAAGAGTGGGAAATACTGTGAGTGATTGGTTTCCTGCGTGAGTGGGGCTGCAGCAGGGATGTGTGATGTTGCCTTGGTTGTTTAATATTGATATGGATGGTGTTGTAAGGGAGGTGAATGCCAGAGTGTTAGGTGAGGTTTGAGTCTGGTGAATGCTGATGGTAGAGTGGAATCTGAAGCAGCTGCTGTTTGCTGATGATACTGCACTGGTGGCTGATTCCGAGGAGAGATTGAGTCAGTTGGTAGAGGAGTTTCGAAGGGTGTGTGAAAGTAGGAAACTGAGAGTAAATGAGAATAAGATAAAGTGATGAAGTGTACGAGGATGGCAGATGGTAGTAGGATGAATATAGTTTTGAATGGTGAGTTGCTTGAGGAGGTAGAGTGTTTTAAGGATTTAGGGTCGCTTGCTGCTGTGGATGGAAGAATAGATGCAGAAGTGAAGTTTAGAATGAATGAAGTAGGAAAGATGCTGGTAGGAATGAAAAAAGTGTTTAGATGTTGTTCGCTTAGAATGGATGTAAAAAGAAGGCTGTATGAGGGTGTGGTGGTACCGATTGCATCATATTGGGCTGAAACATGGAATATGGGTGTAGTAGTGTCAGGACTCCATATTATAATAATACAAATCATAATAGATAGCATGATAGACAGATATAGGATTTTACATTATCATAATAAAACCCATAATAGATAGCACAATAGACAGGAACACTGGCCAAGCTAGGTGTGGGAAAAGGAAATGAGCTTGCAAGATTTTAGTGAAGGGATGCTAGAAGTGCACCGGAAATAATTCATACACACAGACATACAGGCTTCTAATAACTCCACACACGGCCATTACACGTGAAACTAACCCTCGTAGAGAATGATGGAAGAGTTAGAGAGTCAGAAAGGGGCTAGCCATAGAACCGAGAGATTGTGGAGAGAGGAAGAGAGAAGAGGGGTCCGACGAGAACTTAGTAAATTACGTTCCTGTGTAATACATACACTGCTCAACTTAAACTTTCCTTGAAGATAATAAACTACGATCAAGACCCTGTATCCATCTTTAACTTTTCCTGTCTTCGACTACACGATAACTAAAACCAAATCTCAAGATTTACATATTATATGGTCAAGATCTCACATATCAGTAGAGAGGAAAATTTTGAATGTAATGGAGATGAGGTGTCTGAGGAGTATGTGTGGATTGACATGTATGGATTGAGTGAGAAATGATGAAGTGTGAAGGAGAACTGGAGTTATGAGGAAAATGGCTGATCGAGTTGAGCAGTGTGTGTTGCGATGGTTTGGGCAAATAGAGAGAATGGATGAACAGCGATTAGTGAAAAAGATAACTAGAGGTGTATGCCTGAGAGGAAGACCACGAATAGGATGGAGGGACAATGTGAAGAGAGTGTTAGATGCGAGAGGGATGCCTGTTATGCAAGGAAGAGTGGATGAGCGTGATAGGAATGAATGGAGAGAAGCTGTGAATGAATAAATGATGACGCAGCCCTGAGGGGATATTCTCCTGCATTTTGTTTGATCAGCTGATCAGGTCAGGTGCTGGTAAGGAGATGGATCCATTATGATGTGGGAGGGGTAAACCAGCTCTGCTGTCAGGCCCTGCTGCGGATGTCGCTGATTACATTACGTAGTTGACCCTCGTGCGGTGTGGTGCTGTAAGGATCTGTCTCTTCTCCCCTTGGGGTTAAGATACGGATAAATGTGTGTGTTTGGATGAGTAAATTGGAGGTGTGTCGTCCTGTCTCGGCTACCTCCCTTTCTTTTGGTGAAGCAGTTTAGGTATGTAGATTGACTATGGCTCTGCATCTTATCTATATCATTTCTAATGTTCTTCTCTCGTTAGATATCAAGTTCAAGGTGGAGGAATGACAATTTTAGCCAAAGTCAAATGTGGACAGGCTATAGTATCCAACCTTTTCCTTAAAGATTTATTTTTAGTGCTACGCATTAATATATACTGTACTTCCGTGCAGGCGATAGCTGGGAGAGTAATATTTTCCTCGGCGTGTGTGTGTGTGTGTGTGTGTGTGTGTGTGTGTGTGTGTGTGTGTGTGTGTGTGTGTGTGTGTGTGTGTGTGTGTGTGTAAACAAATTTAATTCTTATATTTTAATCATACCAAACGCAAGAGTTGAAGATTATAAAGGGATTGCCATTGTTTTTTAGAACAATAGGTAAAGGTTAAGAGCAAATGACATAAAGTTATAAAGCTTTTGTTAGATTTAGAACAAAATGTGAGAGGGTTTGGGGTTAGGCAAGGATGAAAAAAATGATTCTGTACAATCTCTGTACAGTCAAATGCACACGGAAAGGGCAAATGTCAAGGTCATAGGAAAAGGTCGTCTTGAATAGTTTCGATTCACTTTTGGCAGATCTCATGCGAGGGTTGAGGTAACGCAAGGACGAAGAGAATCGATTTAAAGATATTCATCCAACAGTTAGGGTCAAGGGCATACACGTAGCCCATGGGGAAATTTTGGGGAAATGCTGAAAGGGATTTTTGGCATAGTTCTTGTATGCTTGAGGGTGCGAAAGTGGATGTATGTGGAATAACTGAAACAAAATGGAGAGGAGAAAGTGTGAGAGAATGGGAGTATGGATGGGGTATATGTACAGGAGTAGGTGAGAATGAGAGGGCAAAGGAAGGAGTATGTATAGTTGTGAGTAACAGATGGAAGAAGAGCATAAGACAGTATGGATCAGTTAGGTCAAGGATTGTGTGGGTAAAGTTGAAAGTTGGAATACAAATGTGGGCGATTGTGTGTGTGTATCCGCAAACGCAAGATCGTGCTAGAAGAGTGAGAGAAGAGTTCTGGACAAATGTAGAAGTGTGCATGGAAAAATTTGGAAGGAATGAGAGAGTGTTTTTGATCGGTGATATGAATGGTAAAGTTGGGAATGTGAAGGTGGATGGAATAGTTGGTGAGTGGGGTGTGCCTGCTGAAATAGATGAGAATGGGAGTGCGTTAGTGGACATTTATGCTGGGAGGGGGGTTGGTGATAGCCAATACCCTCTTCAGGCATAAAATGATCCACAGGTATACATGGCGAGTGATGAGAAGGGTGGGTGGTGAACTGAATGAAAGGAAGGCAATGAATGATTATGTGTGTGTGGATGAAAGGATGCAATGATGTGTAATGGATGCAAGAGCTTATAAAGGTTGGGGGAGTGGACTTTCTGACCACTACTTGGTGGTGGCCAGAATTAGGATTCAAGTAAGAAGGAAAAGACGAGAGGAAGGAGTAGTTGCAAGGAGAGTGGAAAGGTTACAAGAGGATGAGAAAAAGGCAGAGTATAAGAGAGAAATGGAGGAATGATTGGGCAAATATGAATAGGATCAGATGGGAGACCTGGAAGGTGTGTGTAGGATATTTACAGAAAAAATATGTGCAGCATATGATGTGGTGTGTGGAAGGAAGAGAAGACGGAGGGGGGTGCAAGGAACAGCGTGGTGGACTGAAGAGGTGAAACAGGCTGTGGCACAAAAGAAGAAAGCATACAATGAATGGATGAAAAATAGGGGCGTGGAAGAAGTTGAAAGGCGGAAGAGAGAGTTATATGTAGAAAGAAAGAGAGGTGAAAAGATTAGTAAGAGAGAGTAAGAAGAGAGTGGATGAGGAATTTGGAAGGAATTTGAGTGTAAGGTGGAGGGACTGTAAGAAAATGTTCTGGAAAGAGGTGAAAAGAGTAAGACAGGGTGGAATTGAAGTTAGCAGGGGAGTGAAAGATAAAAACGGTAGATTACTAGTGGAGAAGGGAGAAAAAGTGAGCAGATGGAGAGAACACTTTAAGGAATTGTTGAACATAGAGAATGGAAGTAATGCGAATATAAGTGGCTGGGGAAAGGCTGGGAGAAGGAGGGAGGTGAGAAGACAGGAAGAAATCAGTAGGATAGAAGTTGTGGAAGCAATGAAGAAAGTTAAATCGGGGAAAGCCCCAGGAATTGATGGAGTGTGTGGTGAAATGCTGAAGCATGGGGGAGAGATAGTAGTAGAATGGATGTGGAAGATGTGCAGATTGGCCTGGGAGGAAGGTAGAGTCCCTTAGGATTGGAAGTCAGGTATAATTATTCCCTTGTACAAAGGAAAAGGGGAAAAAGAAGTGTGTGGTAATCATAGGGACATTTGTCTTCTTAGTATAATAGGAAAGTGTATGATAGGATACTTATTGACAAAGTTAGAGAAAGAACAGAGAAATTAGTTGGAGAAGAACAGGGAGGCTTTAGGAAGGGAAGAGGTTGTGTAGATCAGATATTCATTCTTAGATCTTTAGTGGAAAAGTTTCTAGAGAAGGGAAAGAAGTTGTATGCGGCTTTCATGGATTTGGAGAAAGCATATGACAGGGTGGATAGACAAGGATTGTGGAAAGTGTTAAGAATATATGGAGTAGATAGGAAGTTGTTGAATGCTGTGAAGAGTATGTACGATGATGCGAAGGCTGCAGTGCGTGTGAATGGTGAACTAAGTGAATTTTTCTCTTTGAAAGTTGGGTTGAAACAGGGATGTGTCATGTCTCCATGGTTGCTCAATCTGTACATGGATGGGGTAATAAAAGAGGTACAAGGTAGGATAGTGGAAGTTGGAGTGGCCCTGGTGAGAGATGATAGTGTTTGGAAACTCCCTGTACTGTTGTTTGCAGATGATACTGTGTTGTTGAGTGAAGACGAAGGGGAGCTGCAAGGCTTGGTGGATGAGTTTGGGAGAGTGTGTAAGAAACGGAATCTAAAGATGAATGTAGGGAAGAGTAAAGTGATGGTCTTTGAGAGATGTGAAGTCAGTGAATGTACAGCGAGGTTGGATGGTGAGGAATTGGAAAATGTGAGTACGTTTAAGTACTTGGGTAGTGTGATAAGTAAGGATGGAGGTTTGGAGGGTGAATTGCTTGAAAGGGTACAGCAGGGAAGAAAGGTTGCTGGTTCTTTGAAAGCAGTGATAAGAAGCAGAGAAGTGAGCATGGAAGTGAAAAAGTTACTACATGACAGTATTGTGATACCAACTCTAACGTATGGAAGTGAAGCTTGGACGTTGTTGGAAGGACACAAGTCAAAAGTGAGAGCAGTGGAAATGAGTTATTTAAGAGGAGCCTGTGGAGTCACATGGAGAGACAGGCTGACGAATGAGGATATAAAGGAGCGTTGTGGTGTGGATGTGGATGTGATAGGAAGCATTATGAGGAACACACTGAGGTGGTTTGGCCATGTGGAGAGGATGAAGGGTGAAAGACTGACGAAGAGAGTGTATGTGAGTGAGGTGGAGGGGGAAAGAGGGAGGGGGAGGCCGAGGATGAGATGGAGGGATGGGGTGGAGAGGTATATGAGAGACGGGGGTGTGAGTTGGGAGCAGGGCAGTGAAATGGCGGGGGACAAGGCGAGTTGGAGGAGATTTGTTTGTGGCCACCCCAAACGGGATTGAGGCGTCTGGCAATAGATAGATAGATAGATATTAAACAATATTATCTACTTCCGAAAATATTTATTTGGGAACAATAATTTCATTTGAAATTGAAATCTAGACAAAATATTATAAAACCCTTGAGAAAAAATGACCAGTTATAACTTAACAATTTCCCCTATCACCTTAGATTATGTGGTTAATATTAGAGCTCTAATGATGTTTTGCACTTGAATCCTGATGAGGTGTAGAAATGGCCTTCCTGTTCCCTCAGCCACATCCTCTCACCCTGTAGCCAGTTACAAACAAACACTGCACAATTATTGTTACAAACAAGTGAAACAAACAGAATTTTTGAAGACTTCATGAAACCATTTTGATCACCTCAGACTACAATTTAGAAGGTAAGCAGATATAAATGTGTGTGCCAGGGGCCTCGTTTGGGTGGGCGACAGAGGGAAGTGTCCCCCCCCCACACACACACTTTTCTAGGTGAAAATTTTCAGGATGAAGCGCTTTATGTCGTCTTTTTTTTTTCCTCAATAGAAAAATTCATTCTATACAGTACAGTACAGTTCAGGTGATATGAAAATCATTCCCTGCTGAGCGGGGCAGGTCGAGTGGTCACTGAGTCAAGGATTCTATCTATCTATTGCCAGCCGCCACAATCCCGTAAGGGGTGGCCATTCGAGTTATTTGTTTTATGGGGAGGGGCACTAATCCTCCATCAAACCACTTGTTGACACGTAGGGAGCATGTATGGTTTGGTTATATGGTTACCACCCAGCATAGTTAATGGTTTCTTGGCTTACAGGAAACCACTTGGCTTGTCACTCAATGTAAAGCCACCTGTGAAGGAAAGAAAAACAATAAGTGACAGGAAAGATGGAAGAAATATGAAGAGAGGAGAGCAGACACAGAAAAAGAATGATAAAGGATTAAGAGAGGTTAATCCCACCAGATGTATTTACTTAGGTCAGTCTTGACGTATGCACCACCCCTGATGCCTGAGCCAATGAGAATCAAACTAAAAGAATATGTAGTGGAAAACAGAATTTCTATTGGCTACAACCACAGCAGTAGTACAAAACAGAGTACCAGTCTGGGGGTGGGTGCATCAGCGAATTTCAATTTACATATATGTGCTGAGAGAGAGAGAGAGAGAGAGAGAGAGAGAGAGAGAGAGAGAGAGAGAGAGAGAGAGAGAGAGAGAGAAAACCGCAAAGAAAAAAAAAAAAGCGGTAGTATCATGAATGTGGGAAAGTGTGTGTTGGGACACTCAGGACAGTGTGGTGACAGATATTTTGGGGATATATTCGAAGTGTTTGCCCCCCCTGGCATAAATCCTGGATACGCCACTGGTCAAGGGCAAGGTTAAAGTTCAAGCAGCGTGTGTCTGTGTGAAGCAGATAACTAAAACAAGGCTTGATCTTTTTTGAACCAAACTTTGTGGAAGGATATAGGGACAGGCAAAAGGTTATCCTTCTTTTGAAAAGCATAATTAGACCATTTTGTGAAAAGGATTAAGCTGAAGTCAAAGTTCAGAAATTCAATTTTGAAAACAATCCGTCCAAGGTCAAAGGTCGGCGTAACAGGACACGGTCAACGCAAGCAGTTTTCATTCGATGTGGAGAAAACATTGTGGAAGAGTCAGTCAAGAATGAAGCAATTTGATTTTGTGGATGATCGGTTAAGGTTAAAGTCACAATGCAGAGCCAAATATCCACACTTGAAATTATTCGTAGGCCTCGGTTGTTTTCCTTTCTGAATGCTCTCTCTCTCTCTCTCTCTCTCTCTCTCTCTCTCTCTCTCTCTCGATGCCTGTAGAATTTTGCTATAGACACAGTGTAAGAAGTACGTTCAGAGAGCGTATACCTCCGGTAGAGAGGCGGCCTGCAGCTCTAACGGACCCGGGTTCAAATCCCCGCTGGAGCAGGGAACAGTTTAAGAATTTGAATTTCATTAAAATCAGGCTTTTCTGATCTACCAGTAGACCCGCCGACATGTCGTAAAAATACCCCCACTAATACTAATACACCAGTCCTGTATGAGACAGCCCTAGCATGTATTCAATATGGACGGTGGGTGTTAGTGCCGAAGTGGTGACTTGTAGAGGTGTATGGTATCTAAGAGGACTTCTGGGCCTTGGTAGCAGGCTGTGAAGCCTATGCCCAGAGTCGAACGCATAAAAAAAATAAATAAATAAAAATAACCACCAAAATTTAACAAACTCCTCCTTGGCCCATTTGACCCACATATCCACAGAATTTCACAGAAATCCATCAATAACTTTTTAAGATAGTTTGTTGACACACAAACAAACAAGCATACGTGGGTGGATACATAACCTTCACCAACTTCGTTGACAGAGGTAAAAATATCACAGTGGAGAATAGTAATGCTTTATATGAAGAAATTATTTGGCATGGGAGACATGGTTGAAAGACTCATATTCCTACTAATGTAATGCCATCATTTCACAGGGACGTGAATTAATCACATGGAATAAGTATATGCACACATTCTCACGGTAAAAAAAAAAAATCAGTATGTGGGTATAATTCTTCCAGATGTTGATCAGTGCTATATTAGCAGCACTCAAAATAACCGCCTTAATCTATTCAATTCCGTAACGATTTTTTTCCTGTTTATTATTTCCTTCTTTTAGACGAGCTTATTTATCTTGAGAAGCATCTGCATTGTCTAAATAAATGACGAAGTAGATACATAACTCTTCCACTTTGAATAATCATTCCTAAAGAGAATAAAATCGTCTAGAGAAGTGTTTCTCAACATGTGGGCGCATATTCCCTAGGGATGGGTGGGTGAGCAATTTCCAAAAGAGGCGTGAAAGATCAGAAAAATAATAGTGGATGGCTTGAACAAGTTTGTGTGTGTGTGTGTGTGTGTGTGTGTGTGTGTGTGTGTGTGTGTGTGTGTGTCACAAAGAACTATATATTTATATTCACTTTTCATAGTCTGTTTATGCTTCAGCCTTGACAGCACACTTTTCTTTGTATCCGTGTAATAAGTTCATTTCTTTCCTTCATGAAGTGGAGGTGCATGGCTTGGTGGATGAGTTTGGGAGAGTGTGTAAGAAACGGAATCTAAAGATGAATGTAGGGAAGAATAAAGTTATGATCTTCGAGAGAAGTGAAGTCAGTGAATGTACGGTACTTTACAGTGAGGTTGTATGAAGAGGAAATGGAAAATGTGAGTGCGTTTCAGTACTTGGGTAGTGTGATGAGTAAGGATGGAAGTTTACAGGGTGAAGTGCTTGAAAGGCTACAAGGAAGAAAGGTTGCTGGTTCCTTGAAAGCAGTGATAAGAAACAAGGAAGTGAGCATGGAAGTGAAAAAGTTACTGCATGACAGTACTATGATACCAACTCTAACGTATGGAAATGAAGCTTGAATCTTATTAGAGGGACACAAGTCAAGAGTGAGAGCAGTGGAAATGAGTTATTTGAGCAGAGCCTGTGGAGTCACACAGGGAGACAGATTGACAAGTGAGGAAATGGAGAAGCGTTGTGGTGTGGATGTGGATGTGATAGGATGCGTTAGGAGAAACACGCTGAGGTGGTTTGGACATGTGGAGAGGATGGTGAGCGAGAGACTGACGAGGAGGGTGTATGTGAGTGAGGTGGAGGGAGGGAGAGGGAGGGGAAGGCCAAGGATGAAATGGAGGGATGGAGTGGAGAGGTATATGAGAGAGGGGGGATGTGAACTACGAGCGGGGAAATGAAATGGCGGGGAACAGGGCTGCATGGAGGCGATTTGTTTGTGGCCAACCTTTACGGGATTGAGGCGTCTGGCAATAGATAGACAGATAGAAAGATGTCGGCTGATCGTCTTCTTGCTATAATTTTCTCCTGCTCGTTTAGTGAGAAAATTAAATATATCAATATCTTATATTGCAAGATAGGGCAAACCTTAGTTGAAATTTACGCGTCCCACAACTTCCCCCATCCCTCGAAAAGAGGATAGTGAAGGTAGGAGAAGAGCTAATACAACCTGTAATCGACAGGGTTAACGTCCACTAGAACCTGCGGCGTAAATAAGAATAACTCTGGAGTGAGATGTTAGAGTCAGACGGTGGTAGGAAGCCTTGAGGTGGAGGGGCGTGGATACGTTGACGAAAGTAAGGGGGGGCGCTTAACCCATTGGATCCCAGTGTCCGGAATATTGGACAGAGCTGGGATTTTTCAAGTCTATATAAAGCAGGGAACCCCCGGGTAGGGACCAATGAGCTTCGCGACTATGAGCCGATAGGCAGAGGGTGGTACGCTCAGTACCCACCCAGTGCCATGCCTCGCCAAGCACCCATGGGATCCAATGGGTTAATGACTGGCAAACCTATCAGTCTCTTTAAGTATGTGAACCAAGGCTAAGGTGGGGGGAGGGGGCGACCTTAAAAAGATTGAGAACTGCCGGTCTAACGAAAGCAAAAATAAAACTGTAATCGGAATGAAATGGTTAAACTTCAGTCAGATGACGTATGCTATATTATACGGTACTTTTCCTTTCCACTGACGATTTTATTCAGCGTAGGAAAGCCTTTTCGAGCAACATTGGCAGGCATATCAGAGAGTCGGTAAACAGTTTATGTAGGGATGACGGGTACGCACCCATTTGCTTTAACATATTTTATCCTTCGCAACTCGCAGCGCGTTGATATCAATTTTTAACAACATCTAGATTAAATCCTCATATCTGTCAGTATATAAAATATCTAAAGGGTTAAAACAATTCAAACACACTAAAATACAGTTTTAAAAATCCTGTTTTCTACATCTTTTTTTTTTTCTTCTTCTTCTTCATGATAACTTCCTTTTAGCAAAAAAATTGAACCCCACCTCCCTTTTTTCCCCTCGAGGTGGATTTCAGTCTTCACTGGGGCGGGTGCATGGTAGATTTTGCACAAAAAAGGTCAAATGTAATAAGAACTGATCAGTTTTTACAGTTCTGGTCCGATTTACTCAAACTTGGTTAAACGGTCAAGGGGCAGGAAAGGGTGAAATGTTTCAATTTTTATAGCAATGGACCAGATTTAAAGGTAACAGAACAATATAAAACTTTCCGCCTTTAACTCAAAAAGTTGTTATTCAGTTGGATTAAACGTATTGAACGTTGTAATGTCAGCTATAGATTTTTTCCTATTTTTAGAAAACCAGGACAAAGGTCAAGGACACAGACTGATCCAATTTGAACGGAATTTGGTGGTCTGATTCGTGGTCACACAAGGATGAAGTATTTTAAGTTTGAGAGCATCAGTCAACGTTCAAGGCCACAGAGCTTGGCCAAACATTAGGCAACAGGTCGATCGTAAGGCGTGGTTCTTGTGCTCTCTCAGTGTTCCTTATTTTTTTCCAGAAAATTGTATTCAACTCGAGACGCTTTTCATTAATCCCTTCTCTCCTGTGATGCTCTCAGTTCCGACTTCTAAAAACCTTCGGAGTTTTCGTAGAGGCTTTTAAAAAACAATAAAATAAATACAAGAGGAAATATTATCTAATATATGAAGATGTAGGGATGGCAGTGCACCCAAACCATCGCAAATGGGTCGTGGGAATCAAATGACTTGTATTCCTGTTTATATTTATTTATTTTTTTTTTAGTCCAGTACATGGCATTATAGGGTAGCATAAGTGCACCCGAATAAGTGTCATGATAAAGGTATAACTATAAAGAGCAATGTAGTCCACAAAAGTAAGCCATAAACATAAGATGTAGGGATGGGATTAGATGTAATACAGCACCGACCTCGTTTCGAGAGTTTTTGGTGTACCGCCATCCATACATCACCGTATACATATTTTTTTATACACGTATTCTTTAGCACCTTCAGCAAAATAGGTCCAGATTTAAGTGAAAAACACAGTCTGGACATAGCAAGAGTATACAAAGGTACATCATCCGATTCAGGGGTTAATTTTAAATCAGATGGTGCATTCTTTTTTGTTCGTTCCATTTTCAGTCAATTTTATTAATTTGGTGAAAACCTCTTGTAGTGGATGTGTAAATAAAGGCTGTACCTAATTGCTCTAATTCGTTAAGCTCCCCTAACCGGAATGAAGTCATGTAGATATTACATTGATAATGTATTTGAAAAAAAAAAATCACACTAAGAAGTGAAATAGCTATCGGGACTTGTAAGACGACGGTAGAGGTGTATGGTATGTAGGAGGACTGCTGGGCCTTGATAGCAGGCTGTGAAGCCTATGCCCAGAGTCGGACACACACACAAAAAAAAAAAAAAAAAAAAAAAAAACAGGGAAAAATTGCTTTAATTGTTTTCTTTTTCAGGTACGTTACCCTAATGGGGAATGTGGATGCTTGAAGAGAAGTGTAATGTTTGCTGTGTGCAATGTTT
The DNA here is from genome assembly GCF_032717465.1 of Coenobita brevimanus. NCBI lineage: Eukaryota > Metazoa > Arthropoda > Malacostraca > Decapoda > Coenobitidae > Coenobita > Coenobita brevimanus. The sequence goes on along the minus strand of NC_137057.1, from coordinate 22,994,141 downwards.
ATTAGTTACGTTGCCATACTGTGACTTGTCGCTATATATAGAATGGGAGTCCATGCTGAATGCCATCTTTGTCAGTTACGCTGCCATAATTTAGTATGTTACTGCATGGAAAGAAGATGTTTGTGGGTTCTGAATATATGTAGAGAGAATGTTTTATGAACTGGGATTATGTGAAGAGAAAGAAATATTGTAGCGTGGCTGCCTGGAGACAAAGGAAAACACTGTTTGGTTCTGACAGTGAGGCGAGAATGAAAATCTCTGTGGAATGTGAATGCGATGAAAGACAGGGAACAGTCGTGGAGTGTGGCTGCGTGGAGAAACCAGGTGTCGAGTGTGAATTGGTGGAGAGACAGGGACTTCCTGGAATGTAGCTGCGGAGAGAGAGAGAGAGAGAGAGAGAGAGAGAGAGAGAGAGAGAGAGAGAGAGAGAGAGAGAGAGTTTCATCAAGTGTGGCTGAGTAGAAAGAGTTGTTATATGTTGAGAGCTATCCTTGTCATTTACACTACCTTACTGCGGCGTGTAACTGCGTGGAGAGGCGGTACTGATGCGTCCGTACCTACAAGGAGAGTGCGTCTTACCTGTGGTCAATGAAGCCTTTATTTACCACAGCCTTATCTAGAACACGTGACTCCGATGACGTGTACTCCGATTCTTGTTACTACCAGGGTTATTGTTTAGGCTGTGATGCATGCCTAGTAAGGAAGGGTTAATGTATGTTGAATCTACCTTGTCTAATTCATGACACTAGACGAATAAGATCATGGTAGCGCAACAATTGAGGTCATTGCCGTCAAGAATATTCTCTGTGCTGAATAAAATTACTTAGTCTACCTGAAAAAGAGAGCGTGGGTGAGTGAGTGAGTGAGACTAAGTCAAAGAAGTATTGTTAACAATCGCCTTACCTTCATAATTCACTCTGGTGACGTACTATCTATACTTCAAAAGCAGCGGTGCCCCCCCCCTTCTCTCTCTCTCTCTCTCTCTCTCTCTCTCTCTCTCTCTCTCTCTCTCTCTCGGATAAAAAAATAATCTATGTATAAAATAAGTTTATGGGTTAAATGGATTTTTTTTGGGAAAATAGGTCAGTAGGGAAAAATAGGTGTCAGTGAGGGCAAAATAAGTGGGCGGGAAGACGACCAGTAGGTGTTGTGGGCGGTGTAGCTGGAGACGTATAGTTATGTGCTAGTTTTAGTTGAATCTCACTGCCACCACGTGATTGTATTCAGTTTAGGAATGATGTCCACTAGTGGAGAAGTTAATGAAAGTTATCTCAAACCTCTTCAGATCGCATAGGCTGTTCTAATATGTATATAATTTTGTATGAAGATCCTAATAAAACAAAAATTAACATCAGATTCAGGGATCTACCTCACTCTCATAATGTATTTTATATTCCATTATCGTTAACAACGAACGATTTTACAGTGATTTAGAGAGGCTTATCGAACTGGAGAATATATATATATATACTATACAGAGAGAGAGAGAGAGAGAGAGAGAGAGAAAAGTTACTGCAGGTGTACCACGTACAGACCTTATATTGACTGATTAACTTGTGTATCTTTTTCATTAATGTTCTTTCATTCTTATTTCCTAATAATTCATATCCCTTTTTTTCTTTTGTTTCCTTTTTTTTCTTTTCCGTTCATTCTTTCTTTTTTCATTCTGTTCCTTTTCCTTTTATCTTTCCTTATTGATATGCACACACTCGTGAGCTACAGTCTTTGCTCACCCTCTTCTATGTACCTCAAGATGAAGCGAAGTCCTTACCAGGGTATTATGTCGAAGGAAGATCTGGAATTGGTGGTTCGAAGAAATTTATGACTGTACAAGTAACAGTGTCACCTCTTCCTTACGCAGTCTAGCAGAGCCTTGAATTACCACCTTACCTTGTTCAGTCTGATAGCGTATTTTTGTATTTGATATGAATTTAGATGGATTTGTATTTGATTCTTTCCACCTACAGAGAATAATTATTGTATTCGGTTTAGGGGAGACTTTGCGAACTAGTGGAGTAAGATAAAGCCTTAATTCTCATTTTCACTACAAGAGATATGGGAAATTAATAAACCATCTGGTGACAGTATGATTAAACTATATGTGCGCCACCGGATTCATGGGTTTTATACTTCGTTCTGTGTGAAACCTGAGCATAACTGCCCTCTAGCCAGGAACAGAGGTTAACTGTGAGCAGAATATGTGGCTTAGGAGTGTACTCTCACCAATAAAAGCGCTGACCCCTCATCTGCCAAGTCATGAACCCCATAAAACTTCACAGGCTCGTCAACCGAAGCACCAGAGAAATATATTAATTTGCCCGCTGGATAGTGTAATTTTGCATGGTGAATGTGTTTTTTCGATGATTATGCTTTATACAGTGGTAAGACCGTCGTATTGTACATGAAGGGATAATGTTAAGTTATTCGTTATCAGGTGTATCACTTGCTTGGTGACATGTGAAAAGTCTACATGGAGAGGGTCTGGGGGTGGAGGAGTGGACGTATCGGTGTGGTGTGTGTGTTCGATGATTATTGTTTATTAAAACGATAATACTACATCTGATGACGTGATACTGTTACCTTATTCGTTATCATCTATGCTGTCCAGTGTAACAACATACTGAAGAATTATCAGTAAGCTACCCTTTCACTCTTTAACTTTTCTTAGCAAGTTTTCCAGCATTAGACATTAAACAGCAGACGATATCTGACAACCATATTTCCAGTAGTTACTCAGTCGTGCAACGAAGAACACAATATTACAATGACGATGTGGGTGTGAACAATGCGAGCCAGTATGGTGGGTGTGAAGACCGTGAATAATTAATGAAAAAGCCATTAGTACGCATGGCCAACAAATTAATAGAGGCGTGGGAAGGGAGGGAGGGAGAAGGATCTTGAGATCGTTAAGGTGAGGTGATGTCCAGACGCCAACCCACTCACATGCAGACTTTGCACAAACGGGGTATTAGAGAAGGACTCCAAGTCACCCATATATCCCAGCCAGTGCCCAACACTGGCTGTGGTTGTTTCCGTTAGGGAAGTCAGGAGGTTGTGCTTCATTACACCCTTGACATTTCGTTTGTGACTGTCTGTACTGACGAAAGTGTTCACAACGAGTGGTGGAAGGCACCTCTATTTCTGTTCTAATTATGCCCTTTGGAATAATTAAAATGTGACATATCAGAAATTTATGGAGTGATTCATGACGGTCTGCTTACTATTTATTTAGTGTATTTAAATATATAACTATGTATCTATATATCTATCTATCTACTGTATCTATCTCATCCAGAGAATGTCACAGAACAGTCAAGTTAGTATACTGTACAATATAATTTCACATGATATGTAGGTGTGATATGGACGAGTTTGTTCTTCACCTCAAGCTAAAGGTAGTAATGTCTGGGAGATAGGGATCTCCACAACTCAACAGTGGATTGCATATGAAGGGAAAACCTTTCAAAACAACGAAAACTATTGCTGACACCTTGGCATACTCTGTTTATCGCAATGACAATAATGTAACCTTACGAAACCAAACATGCAAAATCGTAACCTAACCTGCCCCTGACACTTATACCTGTTTTTATCCTCCACTCCAAGGCTCCCCATGCATGTAAGATTGAGCGATCTGCCCCACTGCACCCACTCTTTTAGAGTAAAGTAAACAGCAATACAGCTCAGGAACCGTATTTAACCTTTTTTTTAAGTGTAGCTCTAAGGTTCCGGGGTACCGATGTCTTGTGCCCACTCCTTCAGATTCAATAGCTCATTTCTATTCCCCGTTTTCACAGCTGGCAACATATTACAAAGGAATGTTGTTAATACTAAAAGCTGAGTGCGGAACAACAGGTGCGGAGAATGACAATACAGAGCAGTTGGTAATATTAATGTCTCGACGAATTTGCTTGTGTGAAAATGCAGTTTGTGTGTCTGTTAACGATGCTGGACGGAGTTTATGTATTCGCCCGTGTGTGTGTGTGTGTGTGTGTGTGTGTGTGTGTGTGTGTGTGTGTGTGTGTGTGTGTGTGTGTGTGTGTGTGTGTGTGTGTGTGTCAAAATTATTTGAGGCATTTTTATGCAATTTTGTGGAAAGTTGAGTCTTAAGGAAAGGAAGAATTTATTACATTTTGGGACTCATCCGAAACCGCAAATCTCTGTCAGCCTTGGAGGTGTCTTGCGATCACAGATTGTGTTTATATAGCGTTTACACACACACACACACACACACACACACACGGAAAGAGAGAGAGAGAGAGAGAGAGAGAGAGAGAGAGAGAGAGAGAGTTATGTTAGTTGTATTATGTTCGCGAAATATATAAATCAGTACAGAGTTTTTCATTTTATAAGAACTAGATCATTATACAGGACAGCATGTGGTGTGTGTGTGTGTGTGTGTGTGTGTGTGTGTGTGTGTGTGTGTGTGTGTGTGTGTGTGTGATATTTCGGCATAATGAAATCTGCGCTACAGTATGAATTCTTTGGTTACATCATGCCAGTAAACCAAAGTGTGATGACTTAACCTATGGTAAAACATTGCAGTTACATGCTTGTTGCTCTTGTGGGAAAACATGAGTTTTGGCGTGAGTCAGGGCGCGTCCACTCTTGCTCTCGAGCATATATTGGCAACACGGCTGGCAACATGTTCGGGAACATGTTTGCAGCAGTATTTGGACAGATGTATGCATACATGTTTCAGTGCAGCTTCGACCACTGGCAGCAGAGGCGATGGGATAAGTGTGTCCATACCAGGCAGCTGAGACTTCATCATGATGTTGCCAAAATGATCTGGACGCTGCTGTTCCCAACACGTTTGCAGCGTGTTCGTTACTGTGTTGCTTACATGTTGCCAGCACTTGTTTGAGCACACGTGTGGACACACACTTAGGGAAACTACCCGACTTATTCTCAGGGTTACTAATGTACGGAAAATCAGTGAATGGCTAATGGAAAACAGCATGCAGAGTAAAGTATGTGGATATGAGGTTCACCACGTCCTTGAACTGTGAGATTGATAATAAAAGAATGATTACGATAACATTTATGTGGCAGCTTTCGCTGTTACCACTGACAGCATTAGTGATGGTTGATATGGCACTCAAAATATATGATAACCTGATACTTTATCATGAAAACAGCCACAGTGCTACTCATATTTTATATTAATATTTCCAACAAGTTTTACAGCACTATATAAGACACGGTCATGCAATAAAATTTCCAGAACACGTTATTACAGCTGACATAGTAATTGGCATTGTCATGCCATGCGTATATGTTTATCAACTTAGTTACAGTAATGCAAAAGGTAGTAATATCCTTCTATAAATTAGGTTTACCATCATGTAGACACATAATACTGTACCTCCCTTGACCCTGCCCCTTGCTTCGACACCCAGGCTCTGTTACCCCTGTATAACTGTAACTTCTGCAAATATGAGAAGCTCTCGTCGTTCATTAAGTAACATCCATTATTCATCCACAGTTATTCAAATATCATCATTTTGAATGGCTAAGATAGATATAATACGGAACCATGCTGATATTTTTTTAACATTACATAAATTGAGTGGTATGGCTGATAACTAATATGAAATTATTATCACTATGAATAACATTATCACCACCTTACCGAAGATAATCATCGAACATCGCCACATCACAAACTTCCCCACCCCATTGCCATAACCCCTATCACCCCAGGCCCCCCTGAAAACTTCCCAGTCCTAGCTGCCACATACCAGAGGGGAAATGTTCTTGTGTCTGGTGCTTAGATTCAAGAGACTGTGAACTTGGGCCCAAACATCAAGAACTGCTCGGTGAGGCGACAGCGCTTTTGTTGGCGAGTGCACAGTCAACATGGAACATATCCAGTCTCCTGCTGCACTACACGTAAATTAGAGAGAAATTAAGTCGACCCCATATATCCTTGACCTTTAACCCCTTGACCTAAACCTCCTGACTCTGTTGACGTTATCAGTTCATCGTCCCTTGACCCTATATATCAGAGGATAGTTTGATCGAAATCCATCGAGGGATTTTAGGAGATATCGCGCCCACACCCATATGGCCTTGGCCTTAGATTACATGACCATGCTGACCTAATCAATTCATCGTCCTTTCATACTGTATCACTGACACAAATTTGGTCGAAATCCGTAGAGAGGTTCAGGAGATATCGCGCCACAATGATAAACTAAGTCGAATGACGTTGACCTTTGACCCTTTGACCCTTTGACCTTGGTTTCCTATCAAACTGTATCACTGACAAAAGTTTAATGTTAATCCGTCGATGGATTATGGAGATATTGCGCCCACAAGGATAAAGTAAGTCGACCCAGATGACTCTGACCTTCGACTCCTCGACCAAGCTGACCTGATCAGTTCATTATCTTCTCATACTGCATAGCTGGCAAAAGTTTGGTGGAAATCTTTCAATGGGTTCGAGGGATATCGCGCCAAGAAAAGTGTTATGGACGGACGGACGAGCGCGTGCACAATGCACACACGGACGGACAAACCAACAAGTGCCTCCTCCACCATAGGAAGACTGAGACATAATAAAGAAAAAAAAGTCAACAATTTCAAGCAATAAGGTCTTGTCCTCGAATTAATTTCGTGATTTTTGCACCGTCTCCAAGACTACATCTAACATTTTTATTCAGTACTAAATACGGTTGGATCAGTGATGGATTTATGAAAGATTATAATCTAACCCTTCCAGTTAGGAGACTTTATCCTAAAGTGAATAACATTGGCTGGGGACAGCAAGAATAACACTAAAAAATGTTATTTGATTAAAGAAGTTGACGTTGTCTTGCATTTTGTTCATGTAAAACGGTGAAGAGATTTTAATTATTCTAAATCATGGAAAATGTGACTCGTATTCTTGGTAGTTTAGTGGACTCCTTAACACCTCTTACTTATTTCTGCATAACTGACTAACAACGTGTAAAAGCATACAAGAAAGTAATACGATGAAACAGGCAAAATACATTAGTGATGCCAGAGTGTCCTCTTATGGGAAATGAATACCAACCTATGCCTCTTGGATAAGGGGCCTTCGTAGTACCTTTCCATAATGCATCATTTACGTATTTCACACTGATGTCACATGCTTAGTTCGTTATACCTGTGGCTGCATAATTATCAAATGAGAATATCTTACTGTACCGGACACAAAAATACACCAACAAGGAAAGAGTGGCAGGGCGGTACGTAACTGACGAGAATTCTGGCCTATGACTCACTGATTGCTTGAGCCGATAAGTGGAGATAAAGCGAAGTGGTTCGGGTCATGAATGTGATACGTTAGAGAAGATTGCGCGCGTGCGCGTGCGTGTGTGTGTGATATCCCCTCTCCTCATATCAACCTTCAGCATAAGCAGGTTCTCTTGTCTTGCCTTTTCAGCCGGAAATGGTTCTTATTAACATTCTCCGCCCCGGAGGGGCTCAGGGACGGGTATTGTTTTCACTCGGTTTGTCTGTTTGTCTGTCTGCCTGCTTAACAACTTGACGCGAGAACTATTGGTGCGAGTTTGACTAAAATTTCAGGGGTGATGGACTATGACCTACTGATCACCCGATAAAATGGGCCATATTAGCTCTAGGCCCAGGCTGTAGAACCCTCCCCCCAAAAAAAAAAAAAAAAAAAAAAAACGGGTAAAAAATCGTTTTTTCGCCATAACTCCTTTCCAGTTCGTCATACCGACTTGCACCTAAAGGTGCGTCTTTCAAATCTGCATCCTATAATATGCCTCATTACATCAGGAGGGTCATCCCCCAGTTAGCGGTAGGGGGGTCAATGCCAGGTGCGTCGGGCCTAAAATTTCAAATGGGCATAAAATCTTCAATTTTCACCCGATTTACTCCAAAATTGATATGTGACATCTTTGACTAGATAGATATCCTATTGCGTTTATATGTCAGCACTAAAATGACTGCCGGGGACGGGTTTGTTGTCTCTTGGCACCGTTTCTTGTTTTATTATTGCTTTTCACGACGATTATATTAAACTTAGAAGAGACCAGGAGAGCTGTAAGGGTTAGTGAAAGTTATTTGACAACCCATCCTTTTCAAAAAATCCCGCCTAGCATAATCATGTAGCCTGGAGTGGTATGCGTAAAATATATAAAAACGTAAACATAGTGAAAGGATTAAATGCTCATAATACGTGGATGTTACATAAATTTTACCCATACTATATCCTCGAAATTTAAAACTGATTATATCTGATCCCTCTGGCCCCAGCTAGCACGCCCAATCCGACGAGGCTAAATTGTCTGTGGCAGAGTAACTAAATACACAATGTATTATATGATTAAAGGGTTTAAAAATGAATTCTTCATATCTTACACTGCTAGATTTTTTATGGGACATATCTAACCTCAATCCTCTCAGTCCAGTGACATAATTACATTTTTCCAAAAGAAAATACAGTACGATTATTCGTCTGTTTTTTCTCGGTGTTCTTGTTCTTAACAACACCCGTTGCAAGCTGTCTCGATTGATTGGTCTGAATTTTACTTTGCATTTACGTGGGTCTAGCATCACTTGATTCTTTTCTCAGATATCCGTTTTAGGCTTTTAAAATCATGTGACAATACAGAACATAAAAACCAGAAAAGGCGGGCAGAGACCCACCATAAGTGGAGTGGAACCATCACTCACCACAACGACCATCCCATTAAAAGCATGTGTTCCTTTCGGCTTCGAACGCGATTACAAAACTCTGCGAGTTCAGTTCGAACGAAGCCTCTAGCCTCTTACACATGTTCACGGAACTTGTCTGCAGTCTGCTAGGAGATACCATACCAGAATCAAACTTGGGGAAATGCCACGCATTTTCTTACATATCTGGCCCCCCTAGTTCTAAAATTTATTCTTCCTACCACCAGGAAAATTTGTTTAACATAGAGCAGACCACTAGTAGTTAAGGGGTTACTGAAGGACGAACAGATACAACACCAATTTTGCGGCACTCGTGGTTCCAGAGCCTTGCCGGATGAACCTTTTGCCGGACTGATCGTGACCACACACGTCACTCATAAAAATTCAACAGGGACCAAAGGAGGTCACGTACTGGTGTAATAATTCCCGGAGGAAGAGATCAGTAGGTCGGAAGTAGTGGAAGCGATGAAGAAGATTAAGCTGGGAAAGGCCCCAGGAATTGATGGAGTGTGTGGTGAAATGCTTAGGTATGGGGGTGAGATTGTTGTGGAGTGGATATGGAAGTTGTGTAGATTGGCTTGGGAAGAGGGAAGGGTTCCAGAGGACTGGAAATCAGGTATAATTGTTCCTCTGTACAAAGGAAAAGGGGAGAGAGAAGTATGTGGTAACCATAAGGGTATTTGCCTTCTTAGTGTGACTGGTAAAATATATGGTAGAATACTCATTGATAGGGTTAGGCATATGACAGAGGAGCTAGTTGGAGAAGAACAAGGGGGATTTAGGAAGGGAAAAGGGTGTGTAGATCAGATATTTGTTCTAAGATGTTTAGTGGAGAAGTATCTAGAGAAGGGAAGGAAAGTGTATGCTGCCTTCATGGACTTGGAGAAAGCTTATGACAGAATAGATAGGAATGGTATGTGGAAGGTATTAAGAATATATGGAGTGGAGGGGAAATTGTTGAGTGTTGTGAAGAGTATGTACGAGGGAGCTAGGGCTACGGTGCGAGTGGATGGTGAGCTGAGTGAGTTCTTTGATCTCAATGTGGGACTGAAACAGGGGTGTGTAATGTCTCCATGGCTGTTTAATATATATATGGATGGGGTCGTAAAGGAGGTACAAGGTAGGACAGTGGATGTGGGGGTGGCCCTAATGAATGAGGGTGAGATTTGGAAGCTTCCGGTGGTGCTGTTTGCTGATGATACAGTATTGTTGAGTGAAGATGAATGGGAGTTGCAAGGTTTGGTGAATGAATTTGGGACAGTGTGTAGGAGGAAGAAGCTGAAAGTTAATGTAAACAAAAGTAAAGTTATGGTGTTTGAGAGGAATGAAGTCACAGAGTGTGCAGTGAGGTTGGATGGTGAGGATATGGAGAATGTGAGTGCATTCAAGTACTTGGGTAGTGTGATGAGTAAGGATGGAACTTTGGGGGATGAAGTACGTGAAAGGGTACAGCAGGGAAGGAAGGTTGTTGGCACACTGAAAGCAGTGATGCGAAATAGGGAGGTGAGTATGGAAGTTAAGAAGTCACTGCATGATGGTATTGTGATCCCTACCCTGACGTATGGAAGCGAGGCGTGGACCTTGCAAGAGGGGAACAAGTCAAGAGTGAGAGCAGTGGAAATGAGTTACTTGAGAGGAGCATGTGGAGTGACATGGAGGGACAGGTTGACGAATGAAGAAGTGAAGGAACGTTGTGGGGTAGATGTGGATGTGGTTGAAAAGATTAGGAGAAATACACTGAGGTGGTTTGGACATGTGGAGAGGATGGAGAATGAAAGACTGACTAAGAGGGTGTATGTAGGTGAGGTGGAGGGGGGGAGAGGGAGGGGTAGACCGAGGATGAGGTGGAGGGATGGAGTTGAGAGGTATATGAGGGGGGGGGTGAGTTGGGGGGAGGGGAGTCAAATGGTGGGTGACAGAGTGACTTGGAGGCGTTTTGTCTGCGGCCACCCTTTGCGGGATTAGGGCGTCGGGCTATAGATAGATAGATAGATAATAATTCAGCAATACACCTCTGACCCACCATCCTTCAGTGTAGCCTAATCACACTCATGTTCAAATTTAAGTTCTTTATGGAACAACAGATGCTGGTTCGTTATCAAGCTACCTGACAAGTCCAGTACATCCGACGCTCGAAACCATTCCTTCATCACTGGATCTTGTTCAGTAATCTTAAGACCTTTCATATTTTTTCTAATACTCATATGCTTTCTTGAATCACTGCATTGAATTTCAGTAATTTTTCCCCTTTGCTGTTTTACATCATACGCACTTGACGAAACTACACCGTATGTCACACAACTTCCACACGGGGAACACCACCGTCCAGTTTTTTCAATAATTCAGCCTTATCCTGCTTTAATATTTTATTAGCACTATGGAAAAAGTCTTGCATTAAATCCCCCCACATAGCTATTACTACACCACTGTCACCAGACAGGTGAGTCAAAACACTGTATACGTTAAGATATGGGCGGCCAGTGCGGTAGATGGCAGGGTAGCTACGTATCGGTTACCATGAGGGCGACTGGTTTTCACACACAAACAACACGGAAATGTAATAACGCTTTATGCTCTCCACACTCACTTGTGAAGTGCCTCAGTAGATACCAGGAATGAAAAAATCGTGTTGATTTGACTATGATGGTAAATAAGAATAAACTGATGTGATGCAGATTTTAAGAGTAAACTTAACTAAAAGAACAAGAAATTTGTCACCATGTGTCATATTCACAAAAACGGAAATTGGTTAGGTATGGTTAATTATAAAAATTTCCTATTCACAGAAAAAATACATTGATAATGCTGGTTCACAATGTTATTTAGAAGATATGTGAGTGAAAAGTGTCGTCTGGTTCACGATCGAGAGTAGCAGAATCGGTGTAAACATTGCTGGTCCAATCCCTCCAGTCTTTTGAGGGGTTATTTTTCGGATATTACGCCCAAAAATTAATGCAGACTTGTGGATCATGAACCAATTAACAATAATTCCCATTTATTGGTGTATTTGGGTATTGAGGGGTTTCATAATTGCAGTAGTTTGGGGGACCAATTACCTCTGTCAAGTAAGATGACTGTATTGGAACAAACTGATATTTACGGTTGACACAACCATTCACATTTGCATCGTTATTAGAAGCCATAGCTAGGGTTAAATTTAAGTAACAAATGATAAGAGTCAGACAAAATACAGTGATCAGCACCAAGACATGCAGTGTAAACAATCCAGGTGATCATGCGAAACGTCCAACACAATCTGTGGCAGCCTGGTACACTACTGTAGTCTGGCGGGCGTGGGAATTTCAAGTGCACTCTTGTAATATTGTATGGATTAAAAGAGGTGCCGGACCAACCACTAACGGAAAATTGGTGTTATACGTGTATCTTACTTCTCTAGATTAACAAAAACACTTTGATAGCCGCACCCACCCCATCTGTACACAGCACTCCAGCATGTCCAAAAAGGTGTCCCCTGTTTTTGGATACCTCCCTTCAGCCACTCCATAAACACACCCCAAATGCACACCACCACACACACCTTAGACACACCTCAGGCATACTCCAAATACACCTCTGACGTACAGTTAGCATCAAAAGTCCTGTCGCCTGTCTTGCCTTTTTTTCCCCATGAACTTTGAAAATTATTCTCTTTAAGACACAGCAGACGACACAGATGACTGATTTGTGACACACAAAAAAATATCAGTGTCGCCTGCTTCTTATTAGCAACCCACACTTATTCTCCAAATCTAACGAGAGAAGTTGGTGATGAGGACAGCACTTTTGATATCGACTGTACGCCAGAAATACCAGCAATACCTCTCGACCCTCAACACAACGTCGGCCGTGTCCTGGCTCAAATTTGGTTAATTGCGGGGATTCAGCGTGCCGGGAAAAACCGTTTCATTGTTCCGCTCGTCGACGAGCACAATAATCCTCTCGCAAGGAACAAGAACACGCTCATCCTCATACTCCATAAATATGTAAAAAGGACACAACTGTTTATAGTGAATGTTGGTCGGCGTATAATACCTTGGACCAAGAAGGGTACGACCACTGGAAAGTTAATCACTGCATTAACTTCTTGGACTCTGACGACCCTACCGTACATACACAAACCGTTGAAAGGCTGTGGAGGGACGGGAAGGAGTATGTTAAGCGCCCTGGCATTCGTGGGAGGTATCTGAAGCGGTACAGTGGACGCTACCTGTTCTTGAAAGAAAACCACGCGGAAACCTTCCACTGCTTCCTACTCCAAGCTGCTGAACTGTACCCTCCACACTCTGTCAGAACTAGACCTCAGCTTCCAGATTCTGCAGAAGCCGACAGCAATTATTCTGACGAGGACGACCCCTTAACCCGCCCCGTCCCGGCCACTTTTCGACCACTGGTACCCCCCAATCCCGGGCAATTTTCGACCTTTTTTTTTTTTGCTAAAACTTTCGCTTTTGGTGAGAAACATCGAAAATTCATAGAGAAATCGCTCACCTGAGGTTTAAAATACTCATTACAGGTAGGAGAGCCTCCTTACCTTACTGGGTTTTCTATCAGGCTGGCACCAAAGAAAACGAGTTCTATGGGAGGATAACTATTTCACACCACTCATAAACGGTATTTATTTATTTACTGTTACGAATTTATATGTAGTACAAGAGTATATTGGTTTTCAAGCAGTAATATAGGCATTATAAGGATTGGTTCACTCACTAATACCTGACCTTTTTTGCCACATTACCTGATCATCATTTCTAACTGTTTCTTCCTCTAATGCTATGTAAAGTTTGTCCTCCACATTGTCATTGATTGGGGAATCACTCTGGCCCTGAATTTCGTACCGTGGCATGACATGGCTATACTGGCCAGGTCACTGATAACAGGTGAATTGCTGAGAAAAGGGCATGCAGGGGGGGGAGGAGGTCATGCTGGGTAAGGCATTGTCTCTGCCTGGCATCTTGTTGAGGAAGGTGTCCCGTGTATACGTACCAAAAATGACTCGCGAAAATTGAAAATTGTGGAAATTATGAACCTTGCAATTGCAGGACGTTGAAGTACGTCCTCGGGATTAGCTGTGACAAAACGTGAGGACGTGGAAGTACGTCCTCGGGACGGCGCGGGTTAAACGTCAAAATTAAGGTACGTGAGGTGGCATTGATTTCTTTTTTGTGGGTTTTCCTTCCATTTGATATTTTTTTTTTAGTTCATTTGAGTGTTTTGAAACCTCATTTGTTGTGCAATACGATCGTGACAATTTTGACTCTCCCTACTTGGGTTAGGTTACCTTAGGTTGAGATAGCTTTGCTTAGCTTGTTGGATGAGCCAAAAAGGACCATCAGTAAGTTAGGTTACTTTAGTTAGGTTAGGTTAGGTTAGGTTACTTTTGTTAGGTTAGGTTAGGCTAGGTTAGGATTGGTTAGGTTAGTTTAGGTTAGGTTTGGTTAGGCTAGGTTAGGTTTGGTTAGGTTAGGTTAGATTAGGTTACTTTTGTTAGGTTAGGTTAGGTTAAGTGGCAATCAAGAGGTCCTGCAGGGTTACGAGGTAACTAAGCTTGTCATAGTAGTATTATGGTTATTATTCATTTGCACAACAAATGAGGCCTCATAGCACTCAAATGAACTAACAAACTATCAAATGGAACAAAAAAAAAAAAACACCTAACATAGGAAACGGCAATAATGTGAATATTTACCAAGACTCCTATCTGCTCTGTCATGTTCTTTCTCCTGGTTTCTTGTTGCTGTTTTTGTTGTGGTTGTTTTTGTCCTGATATGATCTGGGCAGGAACCTGGCCGACTGCAGGCTAAAGTTGTCCTGTTCTGCAGTTCATCAACTTCCTTTCCGAGACCGAGAGGGAATCGAGTGACTTTCGTATAATCAGGCATCTGGTCTGCCCACTTATATCGATGCCCTTGTTTATATCGGTGCCCCTGCTTATATCGGTGCCCCTGCTTATATCGGTGCCCCTGCTTATATCGGTGCCCCTGCTTATATTGGTGCCCCCGCTTATATTGGTGCCCCCGCTTATATTGGTGCCCCCGCTTATATTGGTGCCCCCGCTTATATTGGTGCCCCCGCTTATATCGGTGCCCCCGCTTATATTGGTGCCCCCGCTTATATTGGTGCCACTGCTTATATCGATGCCCCCGCTTATATCAGTGCCCCCGCTTGTATCAGTGCCCCCGCTTATATCGGTTCCCCCGTATATGGGGTGTCACCCCATGATGGCGTCCATCTACGCTGTAGATGGACGCCATCACAGGGTGACATTTACAGCACCTCGCGAAGACTGTGTAAGCTAATATACAAATTCAATCCCTTTACTAAATATTTCTTGGACACGTGGCTCAAAGCAAACACCTAATTAGTCACCTCCAAAAGCAACGGAAATCATCGAGCATGCTTTTTGCAACCCTTGTCTGTATACAGCGGAACGGGACATGCACTCAGCCAGCTTTTGCTACCTCACTGTTATTCTAGTATAAGTTGACAAATCAGAGTGATCATTCCAGAACACAATCTCTAGTTTTCAGTCATGCTGCCGCAATCCCGTCAATTCCTGCTTCTTCCCTACACTTTAATTTCAGCAGTGCTCCCTCACCGTCTCTCTTTATACCGTATCGAATCTACCAATCTCCTCAAGAGATGTATCTGAAGCAAGTTAATTTTCTACCAAAAATAAATAAAATTTTCCCTAAAAATAAGTTAGTGAATATGGTTTTATGCATCAAGTATTGGATATGTGCTTGAGAGGCAGAATACGAGGGATAGACGTGCACTGCATTGGTAATAGTATTATCAGTTAATGATCAAAGATAGTGGTTATCATTCAACTACATCCTGGTCCTTCCCACTCACTATAATCTCTCTCTCTCTCTCTCTCTCTCTCTCTCTCTCTCTCTCTCTCTCCACATACACATACGGCGCGTTGCCACTGCTGTTATTGTTATTTAAACCCTGTTTGTCCGGCTGAACAGACCCATTGGTGAGATGTAGGCAACTGCATTTTTAGGGCCCTCCTTATGGATCCAGTACATATACACCGTGTAGGGATCCAGCGCCCCGTGGTGGCAGACAACGCCTCACCAGGGTCGGACCTGGCTGTTCCCCCACGGCGAGGTGCAGGGAAATATGAGGAGGTTTGAGTCCAAGGATGACGCCACAGCTTCATCACCCAGCGAGCACTGCGCCACGATGTGTAGGTTCCATATGTCGAGTAAAACATAATACCTGATCTCGCAAGCCCAGGCATAGTGGATAGGACAAAAGAGTTTGCCTAACATAAATTGGGTGAGCTTGCTGAAGGACTGGTCTCACACAGCTGCCAGAGCAATTTAGGAAGAAGATGTTGTCGATGGAAAGTGTGTGATGGTACAATAAACGGTCCTTCTTGGGTCATTGATGTAATCCAGAACATCACAACTATTCTCTGTACAACTAATATGTAGACTGGGAATAATGAGTGACGGGTTTTAGAGATAACAATGGTCATTTTTCCCTGTATTGTTAATTTAATTACAAAAAAAAGAAGCAAAATACATTAAAACAAGCAATTAGCATGCAAGATTTATATTTGCCGTTAAACCATACATCTCTAATGAAATAAGTAATAATGACTGTGGTTCGACAAAGATACAAAAGTTCTCCTGAGCGGCTCACTGTGTAAGTAAGGTTCATTAAAATAATAGATTTTATTGGAAAAATTATGCCCTCATTTATAAGAGTTGTTAATCAGGGAGAAACTTTCAAAATGTGGGCATAACTCATCCATATGATTTAACGGCACGCTGATAGCGAGACACAGCCATAGTTTTATGTTATTCATTTTTGTGTGATGGTCTATTCAGTGACACATGGATTAACCCCTCAACTCAAATTAAACATTATTGTTTTCTTTATATCACCATATGCCTGTATTCAGCTTAGAATCTTTTTGAGCTGGAGGCGTAAAATTCTACTTCCATTACTCTCTGCACTGCTATAGCACTCTCCTCAGCGGTAAATAATAATCTGGAGACAGCAAGAATAAGCAAATAAAAAACGGGACATGATTCAAGATACCATTACCACAATCGAAAATTACTATGATTATTGTAGGCCACCTCTATACCAACAGTGAGGGTTGATATCAAATAGCCAAGCCCTAAGATGTAGAAGGCGCTCTGTAAGTCCTCCAGACTAAGTGGCCTTAACCTACGGCGTGTGGAGCGCTCCTTGGTGGTCACGCGACCCTGGGACTTGCGGTACCTCAGTATTTCTTCGTTTCTCCATCTGTCCACCAGACCGCTCTCGACCATACGCCTCAGGTACCTGTAAATGAACATTGGCATATGTGGTACTGGTAGCTCTCAGTCGTGCATTGTTGTTTGCATAAAAAGTGTTCGTAATGCCATCCGTAGTCACTTATTTTTCATCTTACACATTACTTTCTCTTTTCAGTTATTCCATCTTACACCTTACTTTCTTTTGTATGTCAGATATAACTAGGACGCAGAGAGAACCAGTAACAGACAATAAGATATTTAGGTGCAATATACAAAATATGTCTCTGAGGATGAGGCATTATGAAATCACCCCAAGACACATTATGAAATCACCCCACATTTCCACAGTACACTTAGACATCCATGGCTAGGCAACTTCATACCAGAACATTTAACCCCTGCACTACGGCTACTGTACTTCACATGTTATATCAATCAGATGCATTGAGATGATCTGATGCATAGAGATGATCTGTTGTTTGAAGGACATCAATTTCATTTCAGTGTGGGGCGGGGGACAGTTTGATTATTTGAATTTCATCTTAAGGAGATTTTACTTGTCTTCCACAAGACCCACCGTCTTGGCATGAAAACATCGTCACTTATACCATCACAATAGTCAAAAAAAAAAAAAAAAAAATGTATTCAGCTTGAGTGATAGGTAGTAGTGCCGAGGTGATGACATGTGAAGGTGGGTGCCACGTAAGTGGACTGTTGGACCTTAGTGGACGGACTGTTATATCTATGCTCAGAGACAGGGACAAAAAAGAAACAGGCACATCAGTTTTGTCTTTCGCTTGACCTGCATCAAGTCGAAAGTAATCAACAGGGAAGGATGAATTACTAAATGTTGTGAGCAAAGGAATGGGTAGAACGAGCTGGAATGGTTGTGGGCGGTGAGGCCTAGACAGGAAAGTTGTCACTCATAAAAGAAAGTGCCCCCCTAGGCGAGAGGCTTTGTAACTCGCGATATTCAGGATTGGTAACAATGCACCTGACGTCAGGGATGCAGGGAGAGGACTGGCATCTCGGGGGTAGGGGGAGCTGATTTCCACTAAACACTGCTAACACCATTTTTCGAATCAGCCACAATTATATTTGAAATAATTATGCAATATACCACCACAATCATTCACTAATGATCACACGTTCCCACTCCCACAGTATTCATGCGTTGAGTGTCCCATACCACCATAAGATTATTATTTTTTAATTTCTCTCTGTCTCCCATCCTTTGTGTGTGTGTGTGTGTGTGTGTGTGTGTGTGTGTGTGTGTGTGTAAGGAGGGGGGAGGAATGAAACAGTGCGTCGTGGAGATCAGCTATCCTCCCCCCACACTGGCATTACTTACATCCCCACACCTAACGTCAGGTGCAGTGTTACCAAAGCTAAGTGAGGCGAATTACAAGGCCTCTCGTACAGGGATGAAAGGGTGCCTTTAAACACACACACACACACACACACACACACAAAGTTTTTTTTTTTTTTTTTTACCACTCCTGCGCGAACAACGTGACACCACCAGGCAATCCCCGTACTGGAATCCCTGCTAGTCAAAGGTGCCGCTTTGCCTGCTTGAATCAAATGATGGGAACTGAAATGAGGCTGTAAGATACTGCCACAGTAACACGACATGGAACTTGGTCAGAACCTTCTGCATCAGAGTTCTAGTACTTTAATACTGTCATGTTATGAGTGATGAAATCCCGCTATGTCATCTGACATGTCCATATTTTTGCAAGTATTGTTGAGTAAAAGTAGGACCGTGTATAGTGACAACAGTAAACGGTGGTACTGTTCGAAACATTATTTTCACTCAACCTCCGTGGATGTTTATCGAAGCATTAAACAGCAGAATCACGTATATATTATATTATCACATTGGGTCAGTTATCGGTGTCTGATAACACAGCAATGACTTATGAAATGACAAGGCAAGGTGGATAGTCCATTTCGTTCAAACAGATCATGATAATATATTTCTTGCGTTATCATTGTTTAGACATACGTTAGTCTTGTAATAAACTCATGTATTTCCACGTATCCTTTACGTTTGGTTAGAGAAACAACACAGACAGGTCTCATTTATTATTTCAGTATCTTCTGTAACCGCCCCCTCCAGCTATAACCTCATTCATACGACGAGACATGGACGCCCCTAGCGAAAATTAATCATAATCTCCTTATTTCCGGTAATTCATTGCTCCATCGTCCAACACCTATACAATACGATTCCCGACTGAAAATACCTACCTTTGCTGACAGTATCTATTTATTTTCCCATGCATAATTCTACAGTAGTTCTCTGTGGCAACTCTTCAAGTCACGTTTACCAACCCTAACTAAAAAACCGAAATGTTCGGTGCGTAACTCATTGGATCCCTCTGTAAAGATACATTTTGGAGTGTGTGCACATCCTACGAAAATCGGTGTTGTAAGATTAGTAGTTTGACTGGAGCTAAGGCTTATTATACAACATGCTCCAGGAATTATATGAAGGAAAGAGGGAGAAACAAGTGAACACGGGAATAATAAATGGATGGCATGAGAAAAAATTGTGGAGAAAGCTTGGGAGGGAGGATATGAGAGTGAAAATGGGCCCTGTAGGATTAAACATTTGGGATCGGAACCTGACTCTATGACAAGAACAATACCAAGAATAAAATGGAACGCCGAGAACTCGGGCCCCGAGCTGTTGAAGCAAAACGTCCCTCGGTGCGCCTCCGCCAATCCTAGCTCACGGACCCGCCATACAGCCCCCATTACAGGGTTTATTGTGGGTTGAAATGAGACTAATGATGAACTAAGTTGACCGCACATGACCTCGACCTTTGAACCCTTGACTTTGCTGATCTAAACAGTTCATCGTCCCTTCATACTCTGTCACTGAGAAAAGTTTGGTCGAAATCCGATGAGGGGTTTGGAGATATCGTGCCCACAAGAAAGGACTAATTCGACATACGATTTTAAACTTTGACCTCTTGACCTAGCAGCTCTAATCAGTCCATGATCTTATACTGCATCGTTGACAAAAGATTCGTGGAATCCGTCGATGGACTGAGGAGATATCGAGTCCACAGAGTGTTACGGACGTACGCACGCACGCACCCAAGCACGTACGGACGAACAGCCCAATTACTTAATGCCTCCTCCAGCATAGGTGGGTGGAGGCATAATGAACTTACTTTCCTTTCATTTTCTTTTTCTTGTACGACTCTGGGCATAGGCTTCACTGTCTCCTGCCACGGCCCAGTAGTCCTCCTGCATACCATATACCTCCACATGTCACCATTTCGGCGTTAACACACACCGTCCATATTGAATACATGCTAGAGAGTTTCATACAAGACTGGTATATTGGAATTAGAGGTGGTACTTTTACATGTCAGTTGGCAGATCACTAAAGTCTACTTTTATGAAATTCAAATCCTTAAACTGTTCCCTGCCCCAGAGGAGATTCGAACCTGGGTCCATTAGGACTGCCGGCCACCCTCTACCGATTCAGCCACCGTCTTCCCCTGCAGCACAGTTTTCTTGTTTTTGTTTTTTTTATGTAAGGAGGAAGGAACCAAAGGCCAGGAGCCTGCAAATTGTTCCCTCCAAGAAAAACAAAAAACAAAAACAAGATAACAGAGAACCAAATTCAAGATCCATTCATTTTGAAAGGCCTGGACACACTGCGTTTGAAAGACTGTCTGCAATCACTGTATTTTTATGTTGTTTTTTTTGCAACAAACTCCAAATTACTGAGATAATTGTTCATGATCTTTTTTCAGTGTTTTGTGTCACGCAGCACAGAAGGAACTCGAGATACAGAACAGTATATATGCGCTATATTATACTTTCCATCCACACTTACTCGGCACATTCACTCCTTGAAGTAGGTCAAGCATGTATTCCATAATACCACACTATTTTTAATACAGATGGTACTGTAAAATGCAGGAACTGTCATTCAGCGCTGAAAGTGAAAAATGGAACATGATTAGGTAAATTTTCTATGTCTAACTTTGAGGTAACCCTTTAATATCGATGACATATTCTTTATATAATTTTCCTGTATCCAGGCGACTTCATACAGAATAGGCTATAAGACTTCAAACTGAAGGAGTTTGTATAGCCTTCATTAACCACTTCATAACTAAGGGGTCCCTGTTTTAGTTGTAAGAAGTCGTCAGGTTATGGCAAGGAAATCCCTTTGCCGTAGCCTCCAAACCCCGTAACATTCATGCTCTTAAAGGTCCTTACAAAATTTTTTAATTTCAAGCTCATTTTCCACTTGCCATGACCAACTACACGTGGTGTGATATGAATATTGAGGTTTCTGAGGGTGAAGCTCCCACAGCTAGGTTTTAACCCCCCACCCCGTTAGACTACAGGTAATTCTCAGTATCATATTGATATCCTGTGGCTAAGGCCGTTGGATAGCAAAAAAAAAAGAAAGAAGAAGAAGAAGAAGAAAATGTTAGCAAGCTATGAGAGAATTATTAATTTTTGTATTTATATCCGAAGTAAACGCAAAAATGGGCTTAAAAAAGGAGACATACAACGAGAACTACGGTGCATTTGTGAGCCATAATTTCTGCACCCTCTACCCCCAACCCCTGGAGATAAGGAAATTGTATCCAGGGTTTCACATCGAATGAATATCTATTCTTTGTGACGACACTTCGACATCAAGAGTCACAGTGGCCCGCGACCTGTTCCTCCTCTAGTCTACCAAAGCATGAAAGTATTAAGTTAACACTGGAAAACAGATATTCGTTAGGCGTGAAACCCTTGCTACGATTACCCTCAAAATCCACCCACCCACCATACCGACCCACCCACCACGCCCACCATACCGACCCACCCTGCCTACCATACCCACCCACTCTAACATAGTCGTCCAAAGCACCGAAGTGTCACCTTAACACTGGAAAACAGTTATTCATTCGGTGTGAACCCCAAGCTATGACTAAAGGTGGAGTCACACTGGGCAAAAAGTGACTAACATGTTCGCCACTTTTGCCAACCGCTTTCACTTAACTTACCTCCTGCACTAATTAAATATTTCATTCACAGTTAAAAACAGTTGAAAAATTGATATGTAGCTCATTTGGGTCACAGTGACAAACTTCCTAGCAAGCTGAATCCCACTGACGTGGTCATTCGGCTCGCAAAAACGGCTAATATGTTAGCCGTTTTCTGCCCAGTGTGACACCGGTTTAACTCCAGACAGTGAGGCCAGCAGGGCAAGGATGATCAATTGCCGGCCCATAAGTCGTTTTTGTTTGGCCCTTTGACCGACCCTGAAGAATAAAAACAAATAAACAAGCATAAAAGAGAAAGTTTTGCATTTTTCCTTTTATTTATGTACTGTATTTAACGTAAAATGTAAAGGCAAATAATACATGAATTTCTCTTTTCTTTCTATGTGTAAGTGTTTAGATAGAGGGAAAAAATACAGGTAAAATAATGTATGGCCATTTTGTTAATCTGAGTTTCATAATTTGGCCCCATTTCTAGAGCAGTTGAATAGCCCTGGAGTAGAGGATCAGCTGAGACTGGCTCGTGACTGTACCCTATTGTCAGTCAGAATGGAGAGTTGGTCAATAATATTTCACACTGGCTTACCCTCCCTTTTTATCCTCGACGTCCATTCTGTGTGTGTGTGTGTGTGTGTGTGTGTGTGTGTGTGTGTGTGTGTGTGTGTGTGTGTTTGTTTGTGCACTCAATACTGATAAGAAAACAGTGTAGCATCACAGCTATACATAACTGATAGTTCGAAGTGAAGAGAAAAACCGCAGAGATCTTTATTATGATGTCATTCCTTCTCCCGTAATAAGGATTTTATAATTTGTTCTCGTTTTCTCCATGTTGGTAGATTTAGCTTTATCGAGTGTATTTAAGCTGGTTGGGGGAGATAATATACCTTCCATTAGCCTCTTCACTGCAAGACGTCTCCATTAGCTGTACAAGATTCTACGTAGGAGGAGACGATAAAAACTGCTTTGTATGAAAAAATTTATATATATATATATATATATATATATATATATATATATATATATATATATATATATATATATATATATATATATATATATATATATATATATTTTATAGATAGATACCTTGCTGTACCCATAGGTGTATGATGATAATGATAATTATGATGATGATGATGGCAGTCAGCCAGGGTTATGTAAGTAAAATTAATGTTGTAACTGATTTGCATAGAAAAAAAAATTACAGCAAATATTGTATATAGTAGGCTGTACGTAGGAAAAAATGGTCACGATGATGGTGACAAGTATTTGTGCGCACTTTGCAACAAAAGGTGGTGACAGTGGCATCGAAAAATAAATTATTCTTGATGCCTTCCTATTTCCAGCTACAATTGTTGTGCATTCATAGTGACAGAGAATATCTCTTTAAAATTACTTACCGTGTCTACATTTATATAAAAAAAATATTCTTATGCTTAGAGTATATCTATCTATATCTATATCTATCTTTTGTCTATCTATCTATATACAGAATATATATATATATATATTTATCTATCTATCTATCTAAATCTATCTATCTATTTATCTATCTATCTATCTATCTAAATCTATCTATCTATTTATCTATCTATCTATCTATAAACACACGAGTATATAACGAGAGAGAGAGAGAGAGAGAATCCACACCTGTTGAAAGTATCCACCCATGGCGTGCCCTTCTGAAAAGCCCAGGCAGTGGTGTAGGGAAAGAGCGTCTCCTCCAGGTAATACATGCCTCTCACTGGCCAGCTGGATATCTCGTATTCCATGTATGCTGTACCCTCGATGAAGGCGCCATTGTTCTCCAGTACCTGATTGAAATGCATACGGTCAGGGACGAAAGAATGATATTATAATAATCTAATTTTAAGATCCACAGTGATGATTCTCATATACTAGTTCTGGATTATTTAGAGGTGCACCACACAGCCATATATACCACATTCACTGAGATGATAAATACCACAGTACTAATTTAGAATTCCATACTTCGAACAGTTTGGATTTTTTTTTTTTCGAGAACTTACACTCCAACACAAAAATTGGTCTGTTATTTAATGCATCTATTTCAGATTCGGGATATATTCGTCACTCTCCTCCGTGAAAATTCATATCAAAAGAGAATCGTCTATGGTCAAGGAATCGCACTGAGGTTACTAAATTTTTAATATTACACTGCACAAGCACACAGTGAGAAATAGAAAAACTGAAATGTTAGTCAAAACTTGGTCTGTGACTGAAAATGTATTTGTATATGGTTCTGGTATGTGAGTGTGGCTGTAAGTGGTTGTAAGTCTGCTAATCAGTGCCACATCAATATAGGAAATAACATGTGAATCATAAGGGCAAGGAATAGTGCAGAATCTTCTCCTTTCCCTTGTTCTGTAAAAACATACATAAGTTACGACATGGTGTTAGTCGTTACGTTTACTAATGAATTATGACCCAGGTAAAGAAGAGGTATCAGAAGTCCATAATAGTAAAATCAAAGCCACATCTAAACACCAAAACCATATCTTTAAAGTCAAAACTTGTATTCATACCACCTTTAGCCCAGTTTATTGACTTCGAACCAACACATTATGAATGGGTTATTGCAGAATGTATTTAACTGCATTACCTCTAATGGTTTCTACAGACATTAACAAAACAGTATTGATTTACTTGGAATCAGTCTAGCGCCTATGCAAATGCAATGCTGGGGTACTGAGACCAGATCATTTCTTGAAAGGACATCATTTTGATTCAAGCAAGTATTAATCAACTTCCAGACTCTCCAGTGTCTTCATTTGCAAAGTCCCATTAAAATTATAATAAAGGTCCGAATAATGATACATACATACATAGATACATAGATACATACATAAATGCAACGCCAAAAATACAAAGACCAACACCTGACCCTGACAAGGATGTGCCGATTTTGCCATTACGTTAATACAAAGAGGCCAAAAACCCTTTCAGAGAACATCTATCTACCTTACACACACACACACACACACACACACACACACACACACACACACACACACACACACGCGCACACACACACACACACACACACACACACACACACACACACACACACACACACACACACACACACACACACACACACACACACACACACACACACAAATGAATCTGATCTGACAATATAAGACCATCTCCTGCCTTGTTCTATGCATAGCCAAGCATCCATCCCAGCACCCAACCACAAAGTCAACCCATTCATTCTGCCCCCCTGTCTCCAAACTCAGGCTGGCTTGCACACACACACACACACACACACACACACACACACACACACACACACACACACACACACACACACACACACACACACACACACACACACACACAGGTGGTCTATCCACGTGAGTTTGCAAGCTATGCATATGTCACTAACGTTTCACAAACATAGCCACTGCAGGAGGACCAAAGTGACAAAAACGCACCATTAGAGTGCATCAGTCATCAAACTCAAAATGTCAGGTACTTGCTCCTCAGTGGTTGTGTGTGCAAAGTTTGGTATTAAAAAAAATGGAGCAAGAAAGGTGTTGTTCATGTTACAGCCACACCCACATCCACACCATATATATATATATATATATATATATATATATATATATATATATATATATATATATATATATATATATATATATATATATATATATATATACACACACACACATATATACTCCTGGTGAAACACCGAAGGCTCATAACAAGAACACTTCGAAACACCAAAGCCACATCTAAACACTCACATAGCTTTTGATCTCGCTATAGTTCTGGATGAGGTGAAGCTTCTGTGAAAGGCGACGGTATACAGGGTCATGTGAGGTGGCCAGGTATCTCGGCACAAAGGTTCCGTAATCACCCATGTACAACCTTAAGATAAAGATTTTGAAATGCATGAGAGAGAGAGAGAGAGAGAGAGAGAGAGAGAGAGAGAGAGACGTTGTTCTAACTGCAGCATGTACTGTATACTGTGTTATAGCTATACCCACTCAATTTCTTTCAATTTTGGGACAACTTTTCAAAATAGATGAATTTTACATAATGTCTGTTGCATGAGATATCTCCTTAACTGAATTTTAAAGTTTATGCACATACCAATATACTACATCATACAATATCACTGGATCAAAAAAGTAAATCTGTTTACCAAGTAGAAAGTACATGCACGTTGGGGAGGAGGGGAAGCAATGTTACTGAAGTTGTAGATGTACATTCGGGCTGTTTTCACTCTCTGAAACAGGATAGTTTCCGTTCTGTTGGAAAAGGATGCCTTGCCCTCCCTCCCATGTTTCCACATCTCGCCACCTATTCTTGTCACCCTCATGCACATAAAGAAATATATGTGTTGCTACTGAGTTTACTGTTTACATTAAAATCAAACAAACTGGGGCATCGAAGCTTTCAATGCGCAGCCATTCTTTGGACGCTTTGGGGATGTGAAAAAAAATAATAATAAATCTCGTTTTGCATCACATATCACAAATTTTGCATGGTGGTGGTACTTGGCAAACCATGTCAATTGACAATGCACATGACAACAAACAGTTGGTGCGCAAGAGATAATAATTATATCAACGTGTACAGTACAGTGGACAAGAGAGAGAGAGAGAGAGAGAGAGAGAGAGAGAGAGAGAGAGAGAGAGAGAGAGAGAGAGAGAGAGAGAGAGAGAGAGAGAGAAGCTCCTAAACTACGGATACTTTAAATCTAAGAAGCTCTTGATAATTAAAAATGAAAAATCTAGTTACTTATATCTATCTTCATTTCCTGGAAAATCCTGGAAATATTTTGCAGATTTAGAACTCCTGAGGTATTGAAAAATCTTGTTACTTATAGTTATTTTCATTCCTTGGAAAACTCTGGAAAATATTTAAAAATAAATGTAAAAATAATATCAACATTTAATTACTTATTTTACAATTTTATATTTTGTTTTGGTCCACATTAATCTCCAGTATTTGGCTGTCCAAGGAAATACATACAAATATGAAGGAGCAAGGTAGTCAGAATCATAATTAGGTAGTAAGTAATCAAGCATAATTTCTTATTTTCACCATTGAAGATTATGGATGACTCCATCATACACCGGTACGTAAAGCTCTTGAAAGAATCAGTATCTTTGGGACTACAGAACATCCCACAAATCCCCATAGCTCTTTAGAATCTAAAAAAAAAAATAATAAGTTACGTACATTTACAGTAAAGTTCTTATTATCCGTACTAATGGAGACAAAGCATATACAATAAAACGGTGCCAAGCACAACGAACCTCGCCCGACAGCCGTTGTTTTATTCTGTTAAACAGTGAATCAGTGCTGCAATATAGTGTCAGTACAGTACACAATTAAAGTCTAAGGCAATTGCGCAAATGTTTTAAAGTTACTCTCTCTGAAAATCCGTGATCTTGCGTTTGACCTTTCTAGGTCAGTCAAGGTCAAAGGTCATGGTGCCAAATAAAAACCCATATGAGACTTCCTATATTTTGATAATAGTAAATATCTATATTCAACGAGTTTCGAGTTATAGCCCACTGAATAGCAGGGACTTTGAGTTTGACCTTTCAAGGTCACCTACGGTCAAAGGTGGTGGTACCAATTAAAAACCTTTATGTGACTTCTTATATGGTGATAATAGTAAATACCTCTCTATCCTCAACTAGTTTCGAGTTATAGCCCCCTGAATATCCGTGACCTTGAGTTTGACATTTCAAGGTCACTCAAGGTCAAAAGTCTTCGTGCCAAATGAAAGCCCATTTTACGAGTTCTTGTATGTTCATAATAGTCAATATCTCTATCTTCAAACGGTTTCAAGTTATAGCCCCCTGAAAATCCGTGACTTTGATTAACCTCCAAAATTTAATCACTTTCTCTTGGGACCAGTGCCCACATATCTTGAAAGTTTCATGTAATTTCATTCAGCCGTTTTCCATAATGTTGTTAACAAACAAACAAACTTACAAACGACCAAAAACAATACCTCGCCAGACTCCATCCGGGCGAGGTAGTAATTGGAATTTAGAAATAATGCTATCCTACCCCCCAAAACCCCAAGCCCCCAATAAATGGCCTAATAACCCAGAAAATATCACAGCCTACACAAGCACAATAAACTAACATAATACATAAATATAACATATGAATAAACATTTAATACTGTACAGTACATGGACAGACTCATGCTGGTCAGACATGTTCGTTTTTCCCGTGTGGTAGTGGCAAAGAGAAGCTGACAACATTTCTCTGTTCTCCACTCTGTCCTCCAAGTCATATGGCTAATAACATGATACGAATAGTGTACATACGGATATCAGGAAGTTTAGTGTTGTTGTTTTCATCTGTAGGAAAATTCTCGATGTTATTGTGAAATTGCCTGTAAAAACTCATAAGTATTTTTTATCCATACTCTTTACCTATAGTCATCATAAATTCCTCACTCAGTGCAATTTTACATTTTACTTTGACCTGCTATATTCATCAATGTTTTGGCCGTCCATGGGGATACACAAAAATGTGAGGAAGCAAGGTATTTATGGTAATAATTAAGTTGAAAGTGACAGAGGGTGATTGCTGATATTTCTCCCATTTCCTGTGCTGACTGTGACAGCTAGGCAATAATGGAGTGGGGGAGTGGTAATGAGTTGGAGAGGTGGAATGGGAAAAAAGTTAATTGCATATTGTTATACTGCAGGACAGTTAAACAGCGATTAATGAGGTATGAGTGAAGTAAAATTGCTTATAAAGCTTTGAAATATATATTAAGTTTCTTACGTAACTTTTAAGGTAGTTAATGAATATGAATATGAAATAAGTGGTGTAGTTAGAGAAATCGTGGTGTAATACTTACCATCCACCCAGCCATTGCCAGACGCCTCAATCCCTCAAGGGGTGGTGGCCACAAACAAATCGCCTCCATGTCGCCCTGTCACCCGCCATTTCACTGCCTTCTTCCCAACTCACCCCTTCCCCTCTCATATACCTCTCCATTTCATCCCC
This sequence comes from Coenobita brevimanus, assembly GCF_032717465.1. Classification (NCBI taxonomy): domain Eukaryota; kingdom Metazoa; phylum Arthropoda; class Malacostraca; order Decapoda; family Coenobitidae; genus Coenobita; species Coenobita brevimanus. The sequence continues at coordinate 22,965,160 of NC_137057.1, read as the reverse complement.
CATCTCATCCTCGGCCTCGCCTTCCCTCTGCCCCCTTCCACCTCACTCACATACACTCTCCTAGTTAATCTCTCGCTCTCCATCCTCTCCACATGGCCAAACCACCTCACTGTATTTCTCTTATCTTTCTATCACATCCACATCCACACCACAACACTCCTTCACTTCCTCATTTGTCAGTCTGTGTCTCCATGTAACTGCACATGCTTCTCTCAAATAACTCATTTCCACTGCCCTCACCCTTGACTTGTGTCCTTCCAACAAGGTTCAAGTTTCGCATCCATACGTTAGAGATGGTATCATAATACTATGATGCAGCGACTTTTGACTTCCATGCTCACTTACCTATTTCCTTCACTGCCTTCAAAGTACCAGCAACCTTTATTCCTTGTTACACCCTCTCAAGAACTTTTCCCTTTAAACTTCCATCCTTACTTATCACACTACCTAAGTACGTAAATGCACTCACATTCTCCATGTCCTCATCATCGAACCTCATTGTACAGTCAGTGACTTCATTTCTCTCGGAGACCATAACTTTACTCATCCCTACATACACCTTTAGGTTCCATTTCTTACACACTCTCCCAAACTCATTCACTGAGCCTTGCAGTTCCCCTTCGTCTTCAGTTAACAATACAGTGTCATCTGCAAACAGCTGTACAAGAAGTTGCCCTCTCTCGAATAAGGCCTCTCCGACGTCCACTGCACTACCTTGTACCTCTTTTCTCTTTTATAACCCCATCCATATACAGACTGAACAACCATGGAGACATGACACATCCCTGTTTCAGTCCAACAATCAGATGGAAAAATTCACTCATTTCACTATCCACACGCACTGCAGCCTTAGCACTCTCACACATATTCTTCACGGCACTCAACAACCTCCAGTTTAGTCCATATATTCTTAATATTTTCCACATTCCTTGTCTATCCAATCTGTCATACGCTTTCGCCAAATCCAAGAAGGCCGCATGCAACTTCTTTCCCTTCCGAATAAAGTCTTCCACTAAAGACCTAAGGATGAATATCTGATCTACACAACCTATTCCCTTCATAAAGCCGCCCTGCTGTCCTTCAACTTATTCCCCCTCCCTTTTTTTTTTCCCCTAACTCTGTCAATAAGTATCCTAACATATACTTTTCCTATTACACCAAGAAGATAAATGCCCCTACTATCACCACACTCTTCTTTTTCCCTATTTCCTTTGAACAGGAGAATAATACCTGACCTCCTCGCAGGCCAATCTGCACATCTTCCATATCCACTCCACCATTATCTCTCCCTCATGCTTCAGCATTTCACCACACGATCACTTCCTGTGGTTGTCCCCATTTTGACTTTCTTCATTGCCTCCACAGTGTAATACTTACATATTACATAATAACGGTAGTAGATTTGCGTGTTTCACTGGAACTGGTAACATTTAAAATTATTCATTAAAGAGATTTGTAGAGTCTGAAGGATTATTTAGCAATTAATAAGTACACATAGGGGTTTTATATACTGGAATTAGCATACGCTTGCATGAAATATAGTTATAATTAACTGGAGGGCACAAGCTATAAATGCTAGGAAACTGGCTGCACAGAGTAAGTGCATTTCGTTATTCGGTGTGATGTATTCTACAGTTTCATAACGATAAATCTGAGTTTTGAAGAATCAAAAACTCACCATTTGGGAAGAGACTATACGTTACAAAAACTCTGAGACAGAGAGGTTAAAGACAAGTCTGGTAACTGACTCAAGCACATATGTATGTTTAATAATAATAAAGTTGTCATATAACGGGAATATTTAAAATTTGGATGCACTTACGGCGTGGTATCTAATATACTATAGCAGTAGCCATGTGTGTGTGTGTGTGTGTGTGTGTGTGTGTGTGTGTGTGTGTGTATTTTGGGCAGCCGAAACTACACATTCAAATCGCACCAAAATTGGCATAAAAATCGCAAAAAAAATCGCTGATGTGAAAAAACTTGGTCTCATTACGATTGAAAAACTTTTACTATATTTAATGAACGATCACATTTTGACCAAAAAACGCTGCTCCCGAAGCGCATAGGATCTCCGTAAAATTTTTTGCCCAGTGGTAGAACTAAAATATACTGTAGCAGTAGCCGTGTGTCTGTGTGAGTACTTTGGACTTGCGTTCGGACAACTTGGGTTCCATTCCCAAAGCTGCAAATAACAAGATCAATTGGTTAGCTGCAAAAAATCCAAGTGACAACGTTACACTAGCACAGCACATAAACGCGAGAGCCCTCCACAGGAGCAAGTGTGAGAGGCCTGAAGGGCCCACGAGCACTTGTAAGTTCTAGTGAAGAACATAGATTTATCAGTGACAACTTGGCACACCCAAATTTTCCAGTAAAGGTGAGTTTTAACTACATATTTTAACTGGACATTATTCATCATCATCATCATCATCATCATTATCATCTTATTATTATTATTAATATTATTATTATTATTATTATTATTATTATTACCGAAATTGTAATTAACGCAAAAAATTTAGACATATGTCCTAATCTGATGTAACCCAAGCCTAGTCTAACATAGTACCGGTACCTACTCTAAACAGTCTACTTTTCACAGGTCACTTCTGTATGACTACAACACAGCTTTCATATCAGTTGTTATTTAAAATTGGGCTATCATCTTTCTATCTCTATACAGACAGATGTCTTTATCCCAGAAGGGGTGGCCAAAGACAAATCGCCTCCATGTCGTCCTGTCTTCTGTCATCAATCAGCCCTCTCTTCAACGTAAATTCCCCATACTCGTATATCTCACCATCCCTTCCTTCCATCTCATTCTTGGTTACTCATAGTTCTTTCCTCACACCTGACTCTTCATACACTCTTCTCATCAATCCCTTTCTCTGTTCTCTCCACATGGCTTGAACCAAACCATCACAAGGTGTGTGGCATGTGGGACTGCTGCTCCACAGGGATAGGGCTGTTCAGCTTATGCCCGGAGTTTGATACAAAATGTAAAAAAATCAACAATGCAATGCGCCTTTAACTTCCCCTTATGTCTGTCTACATCTCCACATAATTTCACTTGCATTCTCCTCTCAAACAACCTCTTTCCACTCCTTTCACTCTTGACCTGTGGTCTCCCACCTGAGTTCAAGTTTCTGTTCTGTGTGTCAGAGTGGGGATCGCAGTGCTGCCGTAAAGCTACTTCTTTAGTTCCATGCACATTTCTCTAGTTCTTATCACTGCTCTTCCTGAACCTGGAGTCTTTCCTCATTGTTGTGCCCATCCCATGCACTTGATTCTCTAATCTTATGTCCTTGATCATCACACTACGAAAATTTTTGAAGGTACACATTCTGCATTTCTTGATCATTCAGCCTTGCTATGCACCATGTGACTTTGTCTCAGAAGCCATAACTTTACTTTTTGCTAAACTCATGTCTAGATTTCGTTCTAAGATACATTTCCAAACCCATTCACAAAGACTTGCAGCTCACAACTATCTTCACTATACAATTTAGTGTTATCATCAGAAATCAGTACAGAAAATTTCCAAACCATACCTCTCGTCACAAAGGACACTCCACTCTCCATTACCATGCCTTGTATATCTTTCATGGCACCGTCTATACACTGAACAGTCATCCATTATTATAAGCCTGGCACACCATGTTACTGTCCGGCCTGGCACACCCATGATCTGTCCGACATTCAGATAAAATAACTCACTTAGTTCAATTTCCTCACACCCACCGCTGCCCTTGTGCCCTATGGGGTAGTGACAGTTGTGGTAGTATAGTGGTGGTGCTGGTGGTGGTGGTGGTGTGGTGGTGGTAGTGTAGTTATAATCTTGAGTGGATTCATTAATTTCCCATCTTCTCCACATATTTTGTGTACTTTTAACTGCTCTTAAATTTTTATTGTTTCTCCAAATCCTTGAACGCAACATACAGTCTCTTTCCCTTTCCTAAATACTTTTCCACGAAACAATCTTCGAGCAAGCATGTGGTCTACACACCCCATCCCCCCTAAAAAAAAAAAAAAAAAAAAAAAAAAAAAAGGATCCTCTTCAGTTACTTCGATTTTCTCCCTAACTGTTGGTAAGTATACTATGCATCTTCTTAATACAGTGTGAAGCCACATACGCATATAAATCTCAAATATTTCTCTTTCACTGTTCCCTTTGAAGAGGGGAATAGTAACTATATACCTGATTTCAAGTTTTCTGGAACTCTGTCTTCCCCTCAGGCTATTCTACAAATTTCTCTATCCATTCTACAACTAACGCTCCTCCTTCTTTCAACATTTTGCCACATACTTCAACAGTTCCCGGTGGTCTGCCTCTGCTGAGTTTCTTCAGTTCCTCACATTCTTCCACCTCACTAATTCATTCATCATTTCTCTCCCCTCTCTCCTTCTCCCAGCGATTCTCCAACCACCTGTTCTTGCACTGTTTTCGTCCTCTATATTCAAAACCCCCTAAAATGTCCTCCACATCTGATAACGTCCTCCCTCCAGCATTCAACCCTTATTATCTTACCCTTTTGTTAGTTCCCTTATCAACCTGTCTTCCTTTCTTGATCTCTTTCCATAACAGTTTCATACATTCCTCTCATTTTACATTCGCCTTTCTTCCATATCTGCTCGTTTCTTACTCTCGTTTACTGGTCTCTTCACTTCTTTGCTCTTCTCGAAATACAGCTTTTTTCCCTCTCTCCACATCCTCTCATCCTCTATTTCCGAACAAGCCACAGTCTCTTTTCTTCTCTTCGACAGCCCGTTTCATTTCCTCATTCCACCAAGCTGCACTTTGCATCCCCTTACGGCTTCTTCCAGGCCCATACACAGTACTTGTTGAATTGATTTGTTCTGTGAACACTTGTTCACACGTTATACCCCTTCCTTCTGCTTGTAATTACACCCAATCAGTCGGTTCTCAATTTCTCTCTCGTACTACAGCTTTTTATCTCCTCTGACGGCCTCCCTACTCTCTTTACAGTAACTGCTTCTCGCTGTGATCTTTTACTTATACATCACCAATCACTTGAGCACCTATATCTTTGGCATTACCGAGTAGTGATCTGACAGTTCACTCCGGAAAGCTCTATGCACGCTGTTATCAAGCACAGACCTTTTCACTCGGTCAACACAGACTCATAGTCAATCATTGATTTATGTTCATCCAATTGACCTCATATCCTCCATATTACTCCCCATTTATACCTGTGGATTATCTTTTGCCTGAAGAAGGTAGTGGCGATTGATAAACCCTTACGACCGCTGATGTATTCATCACTTCAACGGGTAGGCTACAACTCCCTCTCCATCCACATCATCCATTCTGTCATTCCACACTTTTCCAGTCATATTTTAATCAGAAACAATCTCTCGCTACTCGCAGACTTCTCCACACACGGTCCCACATTCGGCCAGAACTTCTTTTTCACTTTAGTCTCTCTGTCCTATGTCTGACCATACAAGCACACAGTCACCCACGCTTCTATTCCCACTTTCACTCTTACGCTTTGAGTCCTGGATGTAGCTGATCCATACTTCATTATACTTTCCTTCCATTTCTTGTGCACAACAATGTATACAGTCTCCTTCACCTCTCCTATTTTCAACCATTTGGACACATATAACCAATCCATACTCTAATTCTCTCCCGTACTCACCCCTCCACATACTTTGTCACTCCATACACCCGATATATCAGCTTTTGCATTCACAAGCACCTGAATAATCTCCCTAACGTTCACTTCACTATTTTCACACCGTATATTCCATGTCACCATTCTCAGAACTCCAGGAATATCCTTGCCCATCATCTGTTGGTTCGTCCAGGTCTGAAGCTTTCTTTTCTTTACACTCTAGCTAGCAAAGCGAGAGCGAGTGTGATGCTTTTATCAATGCGCGCTCGCGCGCCAGAGAGAGAGAGAGAGAGAGAGAGAGAGAGAGAGTTAACGAAACAACTCTAACATTTTTCTATCCTATTTCAACCAAACTTTGGTGAGGGGCTGAGGGACAGCTAATTAGGAAAAGTAATGTCTGAGTACAGTAGGTGAAGAGTCGAGGTCGCAGGTCAAGGTCGAAGTTTGACCTAGCAAACTGAACTTACACATTTTTTTTTTCTAATTTTGATTAAAGTTGGGAATAACTCTGATAACTGGTAAAAAATGAGGTGATTTTGTTTTGAGAGCAATCATGCAAAGGTCAGGTCCACAGGATAAGGTCAAGTCGGACCCATGTTGTGAACAAAATGACTCTTTTAGATTTAATTAGAACCAAATGTGGTAGAAGGGTTGGGGGTCACTCAGTAATTAAAAAGGTACTCTTTTTTTTTTTTTAAGCAGTAGGTCAAAAGCCAAGGTAAGAGCTAGGTAATTTGGTCAAACAAAATCAGCTTAATCAGTTTTTAATCAATATTGACCAAACTTTGAGAATAGGTTTAGGGAGGAAGTAAACGAGTCGATAGAGAGGTGATCTGCTGTCCCAAAGGGCGCGAATCTGAATCCCCGCTGGAAAAATGGAGTTCCCCCGAGATAAGCCCTGTATTGGACTATATAGCCCCGCTAGGGTTACAGGAGGGAGCTACCCCTCCCGGCACGGCAGCCCGGGCGAGGCTCGAACTTGCAATCCCCCGATTACGAGTCCGGCGCGCTACCACTGTGCTACCGCGCCCCCCAGAATCCCTGCTGGAGCAGGGAACAGTTTGAGGGCTTGAACTTCGTTAAAATAGACTTTGCTAATCTACCATAAGACCCGGCGGGATGTAAGAACAATATCAACACATCAGTCCTATATGAGACAGCCCTAGCACGTCAGCAATATGGGCGGTGGGTGCTAGAGCCGTAGGGTGACCCATGGTGGTGCATGGTATGTAGGAGTACTGTTGGATTTCAAGGATACATAAAAATTGGAAAATTCAGTGATTCGCTATTAAGAAAAATCTTCGGAAAGCCAAGGTGACAAGGCAAGGTGAAATTTCGGTCCTTGTGCGTATGTTGTTAATAACTCAGTTCGATACTGAGAGTAATCAGTCAAAGGTGAAGGTCACAGGAAAGGTCAAAGTCCAAAGGTAAAGGTCAAAGTCGTCAGTTTTTATTTGAATTTAACGAAACTTTGTGGAAGAGTTAATGAACAGTCAAGAACGAAAGGATCTGTTCTGAGAATAATCAAAGGTCAAGGTTAAAGGGTAAGCACAAAGTTCGGCCCGTGTGTCTGTGCATAAAGATATAACTCAGACAGTTTGGTTCTGATTTAAATAAAACTTTGCGGATGCGTTGGAGATTACATATGAGGCTGACCAATTGCTTACGACAACCACAGGTCAAAGGTCAAGGACGCACAGCAAGGTCCACTGAAGCTATTTTTTCCATTGCAATATGAAATTTGTGAAAGAGATAAGTAAACAATGATAAGAGATTCGATTTTAAAACAGTCAAATGTCAAGTCCAAGCTGAAAGATCAAAGACAGAAGTAACTGGCAAAATATTCTCAAAGTTCGTCGAAGGAATAAGGATTAGGCAAGAATTAAGTAATTCGAATTATATAATTAAATCAATCAATCTATCTATCTATCTATCTATCTATCTATCTATCTATATATATATATATATATATATATATATATCTATATATATATATATATCTAGATATATATATATATATATATATATATATATATATATATATATATATAATCTCATCTCATCAGCCGTTTGAGTATCCACTGCAGGACCGGCCTTTCCCAACAGAAGCTGGGACGATACAGCCAATGTATCTCTACCAAGTGGCTTAGGCTGTCTGGTAGAGATTGTGTGTAGGGTAAGAAGTGCATGTAAGTGTAATTGTAGTGTTGGGGTGGCTTTGGATGTGTGTGTAGTCTGTGAACCAATTGTAATTGGCCCGCGCAAGCCGACTGGGTGCAAGCATACTTTATAGTATACGACACTGGTTCAACCACAGCACCCCTTGTGTCCGCCAATGCAGTACATGGCCCGAAAAACGCTCCCAAAGTTTATTACCCTGGCGGGACGCGAACCCTCGTTCTTCAGTGTACGAACACGCACACTTTACCACTGTACCACGGAGGCTCCATATTATCTATATATATATATATATATATATATATATATATATATATATATATATGTAGTGTGTGTGTGTGTGTCTTAAATAGGGTGGGGCACTAAGACTTTGCAAACCCAGCTCGTCGTTTTCACCACAGGTAGGGAACACGCAAGTGTGATTATCTGGTTACCACTCACCGTAGTAAAGGTTTTCCTGGTCTAGTGCAACCATATGGCTTGTAGCTCTGTGTGGTTGCCTGAGAGCAGCCCTAATATTTTGAGCGAGTGATGATGACACATATCTACCACAATTAACGGCTCTCCCATTTATTTATGTGAATATCAATTACCAGCTTACAAAACACATTGTACGACCGTCTGTTATGATGAATTCTTTCATTCACATAATGATGTCTGTCTATCTGTCAGTCTATATCAATCAACCAATCAATCAATCGGTCTATTGTTTACCACTATATCTCTATCGGTATGTCTATCTATCTATATCTATCTATCTGTCTACTGTATATCTGTCTGTCTATATCTATATCTATCTATCTATCGCTATCTGTAGCTATCTATCTGTATCTATCTATCTATCTACATTATTCTCGGTATCTCCAAACAAATTTGTAATGTTTAGAGCAACCATTTGTAGTGAAGAGGTTATAAGTCTCCATTAATCCCTTCACAACCTGACTTGTATCTATAAGCTGAGTAAAACAGTCTGAAGTTACCGAGAATTAAAAAATATAATCGTATTGATGTACTTTCTGACAGAGAGCGCATCAACTGTTCCACACAAAAATAGACCTACGGATGTATAGAATTTGCAAGCTCCCTCAGCGTGTTAATCTTGGCTGGAGGGTCTGGGACAGTGATGTAAGCAATGATGTTGGTGACGTAGGAGGCGGCCAACACCAGCGACATCAGCCACCAGCACACCAGGAAGGGTCGAGTACCGGGTGATGACGGTATATGCGGAACAGCCTGGCTCAGTAGCACACGAGTCATCCACACCAACGTAGACACAACATCAATCTCTGTGATAATATATTAGTTAATGTATTAGTCATCATTAGCAGCAGCAGCATCACCAGCAGCACACGCGTCAACACACCTGTCCTAATAAAACATCTGCCTCTGTGGTTTTGCAAGCATCAACAACAGTTCCGCTGACACGCTTTGCAATTGACCACTTGCGAGAGTTGGGCTAAAGGAAAGTTCGTAATATCGACACTTGCGATGTGGTCGTAGGTAAGGAAAATAATAAATTTCTCAAATACATGATAATACAAATTTAAGGTTTTCGATACCATACTTCCATAACCTACTGCTAAATCGAACCATAACACAGTTAAGCAAGTACTTGATCTTATGCCAAAGATATTTTCTCGCAGTATTTATCTGTTTAAGGTTGGAAAGAGTGAAGTTGTGGTCTTCGAGAGAAACGAAGTCATCTAATGCACAGTGAGGCTGGATAGTGGGGAAATGGATAATGTGAGTGCATTTCAGTAGTTGGGTAGCGTCATAAGTACAGTCAGGATGTAAGTTTGGAGGCTGAAATGCTTGAAAGGGTACAGCCGGGAAGAAAGGTTGCTGGTTAACTGAAAGCAATGGTAAGAAGTAGGGAAGCGAGCATGGAAGTAAAACAGACGCTGCTTGATAGTATTGTGATTCATGGAAACGAAGCTTGGACCTTACTGGAAGAACACAAGTGGTGTTACATGGAGAGACAGACTGACAAATGAGGAAGTGATGGAACGTTGTGGTGTAGATGTGGATGTGATAGAAAGCTTTAAGAGAAATACGCTGATGTGGTTTGACTATGCGGAGAGGATGGAGAGAGTATGCAAGTGATGTGGAGGGGGAGGGGGAGGAGGAGACCGAGGATGGGATAGAGGGATGGAGCAGAGAGGTGCATGAGACAAGGGCATGTGAGCTGGGGGGAGGACAGTGGAATGGCAGGGGACAGGGCGACATGGAGTCAGTTTGTCTGTGGCCACCCTTTACGAGATTAAGGAGTCTGGCTGCAGATATAAATGCGATTTGTGCTCATACTTCGCAAATTATCAGTGCCGATAAGTTGAACCTCCTTGCAGCTCAAAACTCATAAAGGCCAATCGTAATTCATCATCATCATCATCATCATTATCATCACCATTCTACAAGTAATCCACACCACACGTCTGTCTGTATGACTGTGTGCATCAACATCATGAGCAGTTGAAGAAGCTTGTAATTTTCACTCTTTCTCTCATCGACAGGATGCGTTATTCACACCACTGAAGGCGCCACATCTTCCTCTGCAGACATTTGTAGTGGTTATAAAATATCTCATTCCCCATCATCGCTATCATCTCAGCCTGTACACTATGCTGCATATTGGCGTGTAACATCCTGACCAATAAGGAGATAATACTCACGATCTGTCCAGTCATCAAAGCATCACACTAGTCATATTATAAGTCGCATTGTAGACCTCGTAGCTTCGTTTCCTAAGCGATTTATTGTATGTACTGCACCTCATCATTATCTTGCATGTTATTTATGTCGTTTTTTAATCGACAAAGGTTGCATCGGTAACACACAAGAGATTATTGATGTGTAATATGCAAAATAAATTGTTCAGGAAAATGACTTATGAAGTATACTAAAGCCACTTGTAATACGACCATTTGAAAAGAATTGCCTCGTAAAATTTAGAAAAAAAATGAGTGAAGTCTCTAATTTAAACAGCACCAATAGATTATAACCCCCTTCAGTCCCATCTGTTCTTACCAAAGCTATTTATTATCACATTTACTGTATTTGTGCAACTGAGTAACATTTTACCTTTTGTAATTTACCTCTCCTACTCCAAGCTTTTTTTCACATGCTTTGGCAGCAACATCCTTACCTACTCTGGCGTTAAAGTCACCGACATGGAAAGTAATAAAGATTGTGAAATTGACATTGAAAGCCTGTAAGACTGTGACAGAGAGGGACAGTGTAATGAAAGAATTTACTATTAGCTGAGAACAAGGAGACTTTTTATGCCTCTTGTCTGGACTGGTGTCATTAAGGCAGAGAAATAGCTTAAGGCTGGACAGTCCCATATCAGTATGCACTTACTGTGATTATAAACAACTGAGCTGTCCGTGGATATCAGGAGGTGGAAGAAGAAGGTAATGATGATGAGAGTGGCAGCCAGAGCGCTCCATGTGATGGTATTGAAGGGGTAGAACACTGCATGCCAGCGAGGTGGTGATGGAGGCAGCTGGGGGCACATATTATCCTACATTATTACCGCTAACGAGTGTACCCGGCGTTTACTGGGTATAAAACTATGGCCGTACACTCTGGGATTCCCTGGTATCATTACTACAACAGTCGTCACCGACACCATCATTTGTATCACTGTCGTAACTGATAGCATCATATATACCACTATCACCACAACAACTATCATCACTGCCAGATGATCAATAGCATTCGCAAAATGAAGGGTTTGGTAAAGACAGAAGCACTTTCAAATACTGAGATATATTTCCCTTTTCCACATCTTCCCTTCTTCAGTCTGTCGTTCCCTCGCCTTTCCTTTGATAATGTTACCCTTTTTATTCTCTCATGTGGTACCAGTTATAGTACTGGCAAAAGGAATACCGCACTGTAAGTAGTGAAGATGAATAAAGTGCTGATGATATATTCACATATTCATGTATGAAGTCTACTCAGTCTCGACCGGCGAAAGAATTCTTTAGTTTTGCAACTGCCAGTCGATTTTATTCACATCAAGACTGGCCTCTTCTCAATTTTGTGTTATATATTTGCCTCCTATAGCCCTTCACATGTTTACTCGTATTATAAAAATAGAATACCATCTGGGGCCGCTCCCCCTCCTACTCCCCAGTAGGTCCCCAAGGATCGGAATCACGTCGACAACCCAGGTGAGGCCCTAGGGAAGTCCAATCCTACCTATTGAGGTGGCCCCTGGGAGTTCTATCTTGCCTTACACCTGGTGAGAATAGAGGTATATCTCTATGCAACATATCATTTTTCCTGGTAAACAACCCTCTCACCTGTACCATCCTCCCTCCTGCACCACGCACTTCAACATAGAAAATTCCACTGTGGAGGAGGGAAGCCTGTTTCACTGATCCTGATGTAGACAGGGATCAGCACAGGTCCCACCATGATTAAAACCTGGACGAGTTGGTGGTATACCTCTGTGCATAATTTAATACAGGTCCCACCATGATTAAAACCTGGACGAGTTGGTGGTATACTCTGTGCATAATTTAATTGTCTCTTTTGGGGTCCCAACCTGATAACTAGCGTTGTGCCCTTGGGAGTCTCATCCTGCATAAAACCTAGTCGGGGTGGAGTTCTTCCTCTGTGCAAAATTTGGTTTTCTTTGGTTGAGCATACTCTGTATTTCACACAATCTTTTTTACGTTTCTCCACATACTTTTTAAATATTATCCTTTATATTCACTCAAGCTGACATGAGTTACAACGCTGTCCTACTACACCAAACACCTCCCTACACCACTTTCTCACCTATTGCAACCCCCCAGCCATCTACACCAGACACTCCAGTAACCCTTGTCACGTGTGTAAACTTGGCATACTAGGGGATGGAGCCTTCAGGACCCACACTCCCATTCCAGGTATGGATAGGGATTTTCACTGGGTCCACTCTGCTTAAATACTATTTGGGCCAGAGGTCTACCTTTGTGCAAAAAATTTGCTTTACTAAGTACATCCACAGACTAAATCAGCAGCTCTTAGGAGATTGTTCTTGAGAGCTCTTTGTTCAAGAACACTTCTGTCAACAGCCCCTTGTTCAGCCACCACTCTACTCATCGTGGTAGAGAAGCCATCCCTTACTGCTTGGTTTTTCAACTTCCATATTTTCCTCCTAGGTGCATAGGTCCTCATCTTCACCACCTGCTCCTTAAGCACCATGTCACGTCAGTAATTTGAGTTCCTGCACACACTCCTCCCTCTCTATAACTTTAACATCCCTCACCAATCTCCTATCAACCTTCCTGACCAGAAAGTAGTCTGTCTGGCTACTGTTTTCCCTAGCCTCGTATGCAATCAACTTACTGTCTCTATTCCTAACATGTGTGTTGCACACAAACATGTTCATTGTATCCCCAAACTCAAGTATCCTTTCCCCTTCCACATTCGTCGTACCATATCCGCATCCCCGCATGACCATTCAAGTCCTTTACCAGAACTACAGTCTCATCATCCCTCATATCATTTAGTACATGTGTGGTAAAGACTACATATTATATAGATAGATAGATAAATAGATAGATAGAGAGACAGATAGAAGCAGGGAGTCAGATGATGAGAAGGTGTTGTGTCTGCGAGAATCGAGCAGTGCTAAACATGCTTACACACTCTTAACACTGAGGAAAGCTGATGACAGCGGCCAGTAAGGAGATGATGCAGTTAGCTGTCAGCAGTCCTCTCGTGAACAAAGATCTGGTAACCATGAGGAACACACGTGACACACCCCTGCTACACCAGATTTTAGGAAAGAGAGTTTAGAAGGAGACAAGCGACCCTAGAGAGAGGTCGAGACGGAGATTAGCCTTAGAACAGAGAGAAAGAGAGATAGCGAGACAGGGAGGTAGCTACCCTGGACTTATACTCGTTCCGTGTTTAATATTTCCAAGACAAATAAAAATAGTCCCATACTATTCTTTACCTCTCCTGTCACTACATGACATTTGGTGGGGAAGCTACTACAAGATATAAAAGCCGCTCGACCACAAGTCTAAAATATACTTCTCTACAAGTAACTACAAAGTCTTTATGACATTTGGTAGCAGCGTTTAACGATATCGAACCTCGTCTATGAATCAACATTAAATTCCTACAAAATATCAAGATTGAAAACAACCAACAACATCAGCTCCTGACAGTATTCTCTCCATCCAGCCCCCTCCGTCTCCCAAATCATTACGCTGATGCAGAGGTCAAGAGATCACTCGACGCCTTGCAAGTAGCTTAACGACAAACCAGCAAATCTGCTGACATCGTCTCCGAATTAAAAGCAAATTTCTACAAAAGCAACCGAGACTACAAGATTAGCTTCAGTTCTACATTGAATCCTACAAAATACAGCCTACAGTGCAAATAGTCTACAAGTCTACGACGAATCAGCGAACTACAGCCATCTACAATCAACTACAATTAACAACTCTACGTCGTCTGTATAATCTTCTACACGCACCTACAAGTAGCGGCAGTCTTCATCCCACAACGAATAAATCACTAGAGAAAAGGACCGAGAAAACATCGACATAGAAAAACGGAACAAACAAACGAAGAGTGAGACACGACTCATAACTCATCTTACTCACTCATCTTCACTCAAGTTACTCATCGCTACTCATTCACTCACCACAGCTACCAGCGTGGGAAGTTGTCATCATGCGTGCTTGCTGAACAGACGCCACGTCAGTCAACACACCACCTGCACCACCACTCACACCATTCCCACCACGGTAAAAATTAGTGAGTTACATAGTTACTTCATTTATACAATACACAGTGATAGACAATAAGCTTCTGCACAAACATACAAAACGTGCTGTATAGTTACAGCTTAAATACACATACTTACTTCAGTTATCTGCATAACTCAATCACTAAATAATCACCAACAATAAATATTCTACACTGTATATATTCATTCATTTATTATAACATTTATTTACTGTCAACGAGTGTTACCATTTATACCTACATAAAATACGTGTTTCATATATACTGTACAACTATACATATTATATCTACAAAGTAATAAAGAAAATATCCAATCACAGTTACTCAGTGAGCATTTAAAAGAACTGTATTAAACATTTATTAATTAAAGCTACCTAGTGGAAACAGATAAATTAACTTACGAAAAAAAAAAAAAAAAAAAAAAGGCCAACACAAATGCCGTTAGCAAGAGTGAACATCTTCAACACAATCGTTAAGACAATGATTTCCACACAGTGCTGATACACATATTACCCACGATAGGTACAGGTGAACAACAAGTCAGTGTGTATAGTTAATACTGTATATAGTATATATATTTTTTATATAAAATAACAAAATATGGGACTATATAATATCATTTTCAGTTATACCTGTGCAATATAAACTGAACTTTAAAAAAAAGTATCCCAAGGAAATTAGCCAGTAATTATGCGTACACAAGCAAAGAGAAACAATATAGAAAATCAATACATACAAAAAAAAAAAAAAAGAAAAGGAAAAGAAAGAAAGAAAGAAAAGTAAGAAGGAAAAAAGAGAAATAGAGTAAGATCACATAACAAACAAATGAAAATAAGTGTTACTACATATGCCAAAATACCACATAAACTATAAACAAAAAGCAAATTGTGTCTCCACAAACAAGTGGCATGACACATTATCACTATCATCGACCGCAGCATATGTTAGGACTGCAGTTATTACGATTATGTACTTACAAACGATATGTAACAATTATGTAACGACAAACGATTGCATTATGTTACACTAACTACAATTATGTACCTACAAACGATATGTAACAATTATGTAACGACAAACGATTGCATTATGTTACACTTTGCCAATTATGTAACAGTTGCATTAACAAGATGTAACTTTTATGTAACTTTAACTACAATTATGTACCTACAAACGATATGTAACAATTATGTAACGACAAACGATTGCATTATGTTACACTTTGCCAATTATGTAACAGTTGCATTAACAAGATGTAACTTTTATGTAACTTTAACTACAATTATGTACCTACAAACTATATGTAACAATTATGTAACGACAAAACAGTTGCATTAACAAGATGTAACTTTTATGTAACTTTAACTACAATTATAAGGCCAAGACACTTATGTAATAGTTGCATTAACAAAATATAACTACAGTTATAAGGCCAACACAATTATGCATTAACACAATATAAGTCATACAATTATAGCACAATTCTGTATTACCAGTATCATCATACAAGTTAGGTGAATCACTATTTACTATATTATATGTATACAATATTCATACAATTTACTTTTACAATATTATGTATTTCACTTAATTAGCTTATAAGTTCATTATAATGTGTATGTAGTATGTATTAATATGTTATGACTATTAAATGTCGATGGTACGCCATTTTCGCGCGACCGAGCAGTGTGGTAAAGACTACATATTATATAGATAGATAGATAAATAGATAGATAGAGAGACAGATAGAAGCAGGGAGTCAGATGATGAGAAGGTGTTGTGTCTGCGAGAATCGAGCAGTGCTAATCATGCTTACACACTCTTAACACTGAAGAAAGCTGACGACAGCGGCCAGTAAGGAGATGATGCAGTTAGCTGTCAGCAGTCCTCTCGTGAACAAAGATCTGGTAACCATGAGGAACACACGTGACACACCCCTGCTACACCAGATTTTAGGAAAGAGAGTTTAGAAGGAGACAAGCGACCCTAGAGAGGTCGAGACGGAGATTAGCCTTAGAACAGAGAGAGAGAGAGATAGCGAGACAGGGAGGTAGCTACCCGGGACTTATACTCGTTCCGTGTTTAATATTTCCAAGACAAATAAAAATAGTCCCATACTATTCTTTACCTCTCCTGTCACTACATGACATTTGGTGGGGAAGCTACTACAAGATATAAAAGCCGCTCGACCACAAGTCTAAAATATACTTCTCTACAAGTAACTACAAAGTCTTTATGACACATGTATCAAATCATCCCAGAATCTGTCTTTTCTACATTGTCCAAGCCAACCGTGGATCATATGCCGATATAAATGAAAATGTCAGCCTACTGAACATAATTTTTATTACATTAATCCCTTCATTCACCCTCATTACATTCATGACATATTCCACCCACATTTCTTTAACCAGCACACCCACACCACCGTATCAATCTGCACTTCCCTGACAAAATAGCTATTATCTTCAATCCCTCCCGATAATCACTGTGGCTGATCCACTCCTGTCCCTAACCTCCAATACACAGCCAGCATCCACCCACCTCATACTCATGGTCTCAGCTACTTCGCCCGCTCTATCCTTCAAACTACCCATATTCCAAGACGCCACTCTGATCCTCTTGGGTGATTTTGTTTCCTCAGGCTTGCACTTTTTGCAATTGTTTTTTGTTATGTCAATAAAATCAATTAAAGAGGAGAGACAGACCACAGGCCCCTCCCACCTGCACAGTCCCAAGTCCAGGCATGGTATCTGGGACCCATAGGCCACCAGCTGTGACCAGTGGCTGTGGCAGTGGTCTTGGGGCATCCTTCCAGGATAGCTACAGGGACACCCTTCACACGAGCTTTGGCACCGTAACTGCCCCGCCATTCACCCACTGATAGGACAGCCTCCTGGGCACCACACCAGGGTTCGGGCCGTTCTCAATTGGGTGGCAGAGGCAGCCTGGGATCCACAATGCCATGTACCGTCTAGCACAGATCCGAAGAGAAAAATACCTTCATGGATTACAACTAATTCAGCAGGGAAAATAAATTTATGGTGGAAATAGGTCCCTGCTGGAAATAGGCTCTTGGAAGGGAAAGTGATCCATGAGAAAAATAGGTTAACATGGAAAATAGATTAATATTTCCATGGGGAACACAGGACTGTGTGAAAAATATGGGTTCATATGGAAAAACATCAACATGAGCGAAAATAGGTCCATGTTGAAAATATATCCATCGAGGAAGTAGGTCCACTGGGGTAAACAGGTCCATGAGAAGTAAAGTTCCCTGGAGAAAAGTTCAATATGGCAGTTATCTCCATGAGGCAAAATTAGATCCAGAGGGAAACAGATCCATAAGGTAAGATAATTCAGAGACAATAGGTCATGGGGAAATATGGAGAGGTTGCATTAAGACAACTAGACAAAATTCAGAATAAAGCTGTTAGAATCATTAACAACCCTGCCATTACATATAAACTACCTCCCCTGTAAGTAAGAAGGAATGTTGCCTCCCTTGCATTATTTTACAGATATTTTTTTGGCAAATGCTCAGACGAAGTTGCATCCATGGTGCCACCTCTCCATGCCTTCCCTCGTGCTACACGGGCATCTGGTAGCGCTCATGACTGGAATGTCACTCAGCCATATTGCAGAACTTCTGCCTATCAGAATTCTTTCATTCCCCGAACTGTATCTCTCTGGAACTCGCTTCCCCAGAGTTGTTTCCCTCCAAATTTCAACCCACAACTGTTCAAGTCTAACTGTTACAGATATTTTATGAACAGAGGACACCAGTAATCTGGTGTATGGATTATTTTTTTTTACTCATTTGTTTTTCCTTCCTCCGTTCTGTTATTTATAAAAAAAAAAAAAAAAAAAATCTATCAAGGAAAGTGGGTCTGAGGGAGAAAATCTGCCAATGCATGAATGGGCCCCTGGGGGAAAACAGAAGGTTGGAGGACTGGCATATATTGGTTGTATCTGCTGGCGGTCTATGTGTTAGCTATTATTATGATTAGTATTATGATTAGGATTTTTTTTTATAATAACAGAACAGAGGAAGGAAAAACAAATGAATAAAAAAAAATCCATACACCAGATTACTGGTGTCCTCTGTTCATAAAATATCTGTAACAGTTAGACTTGAACAGCTGCGGGGTGAAGTCTGGAGGGAAACAACTCTGGGGAAGCGAGTTCCAAAGAGATGGAGTTCGGAGAATGAAAGAATTCTGATAGGCAGAAATTCTGCAATATGGCTGAGTGACATTCCAGTCATGAGCGCTACCAGATGCCCGTGTAGCACGAGGGAAGGCATGGAGAGGTGGCACCATGGATGCAACTTCGTCTGAGCATTTGCCATAAATAATATCTGTAAAATAATGCAAGGGAGACAACATTCCTTCTTACTTGTAGGGGAGGTAGATTATTTGTAATGGCAGGGTTGTTAATAATTCTAACAGCCTTGTTCTGAATTGTGTCTAGTTGTTTTAATGCAACCTCTCCACATCCATTCCACAAGGATTGGTATTATTGCTGTGATGATGATGATGATTCATTCATTCATTGCCAGACGCCATGTATCCCAAACGGGGTGGTCAAGGGCTCAGAGTTAATTGTTTTACAGGGAGGGGCACTAATCCTCCACCAACCCCACTTGACACGTAGTGAGAACGTTATGCCAACAGCATCTGGTGTTCCCAGTCGGTCACCCATCCAAGTACCAACCAGACCCAACGTTGCTTAACTTTGCTGATCGGATGGGAAGCGGTGTACTCAACGTGGTATGGCTGTTGGGCCACATATATATATATATATATATATATATATATATATATATATATAGTAATCCCTCCAATATCCGACGCAATAGATGATGATGATTGTTACTATTCTTATTTTTATTATTATTATTATTAATATTATTATTATTATTGGTATTATTTTTATCATTATTAAATGTAGTTGTAGTAGTAATAGCAGTAGTAGTAGTAGTAGTAATAATAGTAGTAGTAGTAGTAGTAGCAGTAGTGATAGTAGTAGTAGTAGTAGTAGTAATAATAGGATTGTTGTTCTTGCCGCTATCATAATTATAATAATAATAATAATAATAATAATGATAATAATAATAATAATAATAATAATAATAATAATAATAATAATAATAATAATAATAATAATAATAATAATAAAAATAATAATAATAATAATAATAATAATAATAATAATAATAATAACAAAAATTATCAATCTTGTGAAGTAGCATTACACAATCTTCGGCAACCCGCCCCGTACTATTGCCCTATACTCAGGTTGTGTGTGTGTGTGTGTGTGTGTGTGTGTGTGTGTGTGTGTGTGTGTGTGTGTGTGTGTGCTTTAGCTCCTCACAGGCTATTTGATGAATTTTAATGAAAATTCCCAGACGATTTTGCCGAGTTCCTGAGAAGGTTTTCTACAATATACAAATTTCTTACAGTGATTTTTAGGGGGATCAGCCCCCCAATAACCAAATGAAAAATTCTCAGAAATAATGAAAGGGGGGTATTTATGGCTTTGTTATCGTACTGCATGTTGTACATTGGAACCTCATCTGTAATGCGATACTTGGGAAGTGTGACCCATCAATGATTCTTGGGGGGTCAGCCCCCGCCCTCCCAAAAATATAAACGATCAGAAATACGAGAAAGGACGTCAATGGTTTCCCAGGTCAGTTAGCCTGCTTACTTGGTAATATCCTACACTATAATGAAATTTCCAACTATTACTTTCAAGGGCGCCAGCCTCCTCCAAAACTTATAAAGGATACAAAATAGGAGAAGGAGGACAGCTACGGCTTTGATATCTTAGCACAGGGGACGGTAACTGCAGGTGTCCATTCCCCTTCGGGGTATGGGGACAAAAACCTGGCAGTATGGAACTCGTTCTCCGAATATATATATATATATATATATATATATATATATATATATATATATATATATATATATATATATATATATATATATATATATATATATATATTGTGAATTTAGGCGTATACTCTTGAGACACCCAATTTTAGCCGAATTGGATGGTATTTGCTGGTGCTGCATCGTACCCAAAGTTTGTGCCTAATATACAAAATTATTGTTGTGATAATCTTTTTGTTATGTGAAGAAAAATGTTTGTTTTAGGCCTACTTCATTGGTGGCTACATTGTTATAATACCAGTATTTTTTTTTTTCTTTTTTCGGAGATTTGCCTTTTGAGTTATTATTAAGCACTTATTTATTATGAAGTGAAATTGTCAGCGCCAGTAATGAAAAGCAGGAGCTTTTTGCGACCATTTCTGCCTGTGAACAATATCCAACAATGTATACTTTCAACAGGCAACGTATCCGCCGAGATCGAATCAAGGGTCGGAGGGAATCTGCAGAATGGCTGAAGAAATCATTGCATTCAACTGTGCCACTTGTAGTGCACTGGGATGGAAAACTAATTCCCGATAAAACAGGAGCAAATGTCACTGAACGCCTTCCAATTCTCGTTTCAGGTGATGGAGCTTCAGAGCTTTTGAATGTACCCAGTTTGGAATCAGGGACAGGGAAGGCCATGGCCAATGCCATCACTGAATCCTTGAACGGCTGCAGTATATCTGAACGTGTGGTAGGAATGACATTCGACACCACTGCCAGCAATACCGGATTGTGGACAGGGGCGTACACCCTTATTCAACAACAGTTGCACAAGGATCTCCTCCACCTGGCTTGTTGGTATCATTTTTGAGATCCTTGTTCAGAAGGCCTTCACCATTTGCCTTGGACCTTCCTCTGGTTCCGACATTCACATATTCAAGCAGTTCAAAGCCAAGTGGAATACTATTGACACAATACACTTTCAGACCTTGAATGACAATGAGGAAATGCCTGTGATTGATAGTGAGCAATGTGATGAGCTCATAGCATTTTGTATGAAACAGTTGCAAAAAAGCCAACCTCGAGACTGCTAGAACTGTCCATTGTTGTCTTGGGTGGTGTACCGCCCCGTGGTACACTGTCTCAGCACCCTGGTGCTTGCCACCATGCCAGATGGATGGCTAAAGTTATATACAGCATCAAAGTCTATCTTTTCCATCATCAGACAAGCATCACACTCAAGCAAGGCCGATGATTGAAGCGGTTTGTTGTGTTCATCATGAAGCAATACCTGAAATCATGGTTCATGGGAACAAAAGCAGCTTTAGCTCCAGCAAACGATCTGAGGCTTCTCCAGGAATTGTCACTTTATCCTGATAAGGACATCTCACAAGTCTGCTTGAAAGTATTTGGTCGTCACTTGTATTTGTCAGAGCAATTTGTTGGACTGGCCATTTTTGATCCAACTGTTGACCCTAAAGAGAAGCGAAAAACGTGATGGATCTTAATGAAGAAGGAAGCAAAGGTCAACTAAAGAGAGCAACAGTTGAACTCAAGGTGACAGCACTGAATTGGAAAACAGTTTCCAGTTTTGTGACCAGTAACACCAAGAAGATCTTCATACTATTTGGCCTTCCTGATTCATTCCTGGAATTCGATCCATCCACATGGGAAAGTCGTGAGGATTACAAGGAAGCTGAGCGCATCGTCAAGGGGCTACAGGTAACAAATGACTTTGCTGAAAGAGGGGTAGCATTGATTCAAGAGTTTAATCCAGTGTTGACCAAGAACGAAGATCAACGGCAGTTTCCTCTCCAGGTCGCTGAGCAACACAGGCAAGTGTATCCAGATGCGAAGAAGGATGCGGCTGGCAGCAATTACAAGCCATAAAACTAGGCAACAATGAGTAGGAGTTGGGTTCCCATGATACCGTCCCCAGTGAGGGGCTAATATTCTGCAAAGAGGGGGACCTAGGTAACCCAGTGGCATTTTAACATTACGCCATGATAGTATAACTTTGAACATGATGCGGCACCAGTTAAAATTTTCTAATAAACTTAGAGATTTGCATACACCATTTTTTAATCAATAGGAACGAAGTCCCGCAGCAGCTGAAGCAAAATTTTCAAACTGAATATTAAGGACCACCCTATCATCTGCCGTTCTTCCACAAGAAAATAAACAGGAAAAATCCTAAAGATTTTCTTTCTTGTTCTGTTACTAGCTATCCACATGTAAAGTAAAACCAAGTTATTGGCATCTTTTGAAGTCATACTGGCACCTAATGGGACCGGTGGTGATGATTTCGACAGAAGAGGGTATGGAGACTGTAGTGTTCATTGTTGTTCAAATGTTGTAAATTTTGTGGTTGTCCTTGTATTACTTACTGCTTCATGGTTGTTGTTGTCATTGGATAAAGCACTTCATTAATGGGTTCATTGTTACGAATTATTAATCTCAAGCATATGAAACTAGATTATTGTAATGAAGCAATACATATGGAACTGAACTGTATTCTTGGCTTCAGCTGAATAAAGATTCAGTTGCCATCATGCTGCCATAAGCTAAACATACGGATTATTTGTTACCCCTCTGCTACGACACTACAGAGATATTGCGGGGAATCCGCTGAGGGCCTAAACAGGGAAAAAGATTAAGAACCCATGTCTTAGTACATGCTGTACAATGGACTCTCATCCCTAATGCGACGTTTGGGGAGAGTGACCTTGCCCCCATTGAAGCTTGGAGGTCAGCCCCCCTCCCAAAAATAAAAACGATCAGAAAAGGAGAAATATGTTAATAAAACTTCCCAGGTGATTTCGTCTGGTTAATCCAAAGGTCTTCCACATTATATAACTTTCCAACCCTGACTTTTTGGGGGATCAACCCCCCTCACTTAATAAAAAATTTTCAGTAACAGTGAATGGTCAGATATGGTTCTGGTATCTTAGTACATGTTGTACAGTGGACTCTAATCTGTAATGTGATATTTAGAGAGCGTGTACCCCCACTGATACTTGGGGGGTCAATCACTCCCCAAAATATAAACAATCAGAAATAGGGAAAAGCGAGCAGATGGATTTCAACAAAACTGGCATACATATAGCTGGATTAGGCATTCAGTTTCCGTATTTTCTCTAAATGCACAAAAAGAAACTCCACGTCGATAGTTTTGAAGTATGACTTCACCCATGTTTCGTGGGCTGGTAAAAAAAAAAAAAATCAGACAGGAGAAAGGTTTGAATGAAACTTCCCAAGTGAGTTCGTCTGGTTACTCTTCATTTTTCCGCTATATTCAATTTACCTCCAGCGATTTTTAGGGGGGCAGCCCCCTCACCTAATTAAAAATTCTCAGAAATACCGAAAGGAGGGCAAATACTGCTTTGGATACCTTAGTACATATTGCACAATGGATTCTTACCCATAATGCGATTTTTGGGGAGCGTGAACCCCCCAGTGATGCTAAGGGATTATCAGCTTCCTCCCAGAAATAAAAATTACCAGAAATAGGTGAAAGATTTGAATGACATTTCCCAGATGAGTTCGTTTGGTTGCTGGAAAGGTTTGCTTTTATATGAGGTCTGATAAAAAAGTACCCAACCATATATTTATATATATATATATATATATATATATATATATATATATATATATATATATATATATATATATATATATATTTATATATATATTTTTTTCTCTCATAAACCAGTAGAAACAAGGGGATGCAACTCGGTGTAGCATAACCTTGCATCACTGTGCGCATACTTGAACATTGTTCAGCAATACCGCCCAGCCAAGTCGCTGCCGAGCATCGTGTGTTTGAACTCGTGTTCTTCTTGTTCATCGCATTTTCATTCGCTGACATATTGAACTTTGCTGATCAGAATTAGGACATCATGAGGAAGATAATAAATGGTGTTAAGCCTTGGGTATTAGGACACCACTCAGAGATGAAAACTCAGTTGTCACAGTGGAAATCACTGGAATCAACAAGGCCAAAGAAACCACGGCAAATTCAAAGTAAGGTAAAGCTCATGCTGACATTTTTTCGACTACCAACATGTTGCTCATTATAAGTACACTCCAGAAGGCCAAAGAGTCAGTAAAGAGTACTACTTGGGAGCTCTCTGTTGCCTACAGAATGCAAGTGCATTGTAAGAGATGAGAGTTGTTGGCGGTGGAGGACTGGCAGCTCCACCACGACAATGTTCCAGCCCACTAATCCGACCTCATCCAGGACTTTTTTGGCCAAGTACAGGATCACGTAGGTCTGGCAAACTCCCTACTATCCTGACAGGCTCCCTGCGATTTTTGGCTATTTCCTAAACTGAAGATGCCACTGATGAGTTCGGGATTTTAGGACACAAATGAAAAAGACAAATGCGACAAAGATCGTGTTGGCAATCCCCAAAACTTACTTCACAAAATGTTTCCAGTAATGGAGGGAACGCTGGGTTAAGTGTCTTGAGTTCCAAGGGACATATTATGAACAGGATTAAAGTCTGAACTCCGTAAATAAGCCTTTTTTTTCTTTTACCAGCTAAAGGTCACATACTTTTAGATCAGACCTAGTATACAGTTTTCCAACCATGACTTCTAGGAGGGTTAGCCCTCTTCACCAAATAAAAAATTCTCAGAAACAATGAAAGGTAGACAGACAAGGCTTTGGTATTTTAGTCTATGTTGTACAATGGACTCTCATCCATAATGCAATATATGGGGAACTTGACCCTCCCAGTGGAAAGAAGAGGTGAGACAAGCTGTGGTGCAAAAGAAGAATACATAAAGTGAGTGGATGGGAAGCAGTGGCATGGAGGAAGTTGAGACACAAAAGGAAGAGTTATTTGTAGAATGGAAGAAAGAGGTGAAAAGACTAATAACAGAGAGTAAGAGTAGAGTGGATGAGAAATTTATAAGGAATTTGAATGTAAGGTGGAGGGAATGCAAGAAAATTTTCTGGAAGGAGGTAGAGTTAGGCAGGGTGATAAAGACGCTAAGAGCGGTGAGAAAGATAAAAATAGTAGATTGATAGTGGAGAAGTGAGGAATTTGAGCAGATGGAGAGAACACTTTAAGCAATTGTTAAACATAGAGAATGAAAGTAATGCGAGTATACAGCAGGTGGCTGGGGAATGGCTGGGAGAAGGAGGGAGGTAAGAAGGGAGGAAGAGAACAGTAGGTTAGATATAATGGAAGCAATGAAGATAGTAAACACTGGGAAAGCCCCAGGAATTGATGGAGTGTGTGGAGAAATGCTGAAGCATGAAGGAGATATAGCAGTAATATGGATATGGAAGATGTGTAAATTGGCCTGGGAGGAAGGTAGAGTCCCGGAGGATTGGGCGTCAGGTATATTTATTCTTCTGTACAAAGGAAAAGGGAAAAAAGTGTGTGGTAATCATAGCGGCATTGGCTTCTTAGTATAAAAGAAGTATATGGTAGGATACATACTGACAGTGTTAGGGGAATATCAGAGGAATTATAGTATTTGGGGAAGAATCGGAAACTTTTAGGAAGGGTAGAGGATATGTAGAGATATATTCATCTAAAGTTCTTTAGTGGAAAAGCGTCTTGAGAAGGGAAGGAAATTGTACGTAGTCTTCATGGATTTGGAGAAAGCATATGACAGGGTGGATAGACAAGGAATGTGGAAATGGGAACCTATTGAATGCCGTGAAGAGTATGCATGAGGGTGCTAAGGCTGCAGTGCACGTGAATGGTGAACTGGATTTCATGATACATGGATTTCAATGATATCCGCGTATATCACAGGGCTGGGTATGTAGTTTCCATGTTATCTCTGAATGTACAGGAAGAAACTTCACGTTTATCTATAATTATTAATTCCTTAGTGAGGGCATGACGTGTGTGGGAAATTACAAAATGGAAGTATATTTCCCGGCATACCAAAAAAAAAAAAAAAGACTGCAGGGCCTCAGGGAATCCACTGAGTAGTCTATGCCTAGAGTATACACATCAAACACACACACACACACACACACACACACACACACACACACACACACACACACACACACACACACACACACACACACACACCACGCGCAGAACAGTTTACTCAATCTTTCTTGGATTCAAGTCATGTTTTACTCTTCCGTACAGGTATAGTTTTGGTGCCACCTGATTCTTATAATAATCTTTGGAATGACCCCTTGCAATAAGGGGATTATGGGCATCTCCCACAAATTATTCAGTAGGGTGACACCTTCAGCTTATCATGCTTCCATCAGATCTATTGAAATTGAAGATTTTATCGTGCTTATTTTAGTTTTTTTTTTCTTTTTTAGCTGAGTCACAGTATGATGATCTGGCGAACAGAGAAACATGAACTGGTGAAAGTGTAAGAAACTGGGTGAAACGGCAGGAAAAAAAAGAGGCAAATGCGCAAAAGAAGTGGAAAGCAGAGTGGCACAGGGATAGAAAGTGGATGGTGCTATGAAGACCTTGATACAAAAACAGACTCAGGTGCAAGGAGATTGCATGAAGAAATATAGTGACCAGAATCAACAAAGTGTGTGAGATGGGTGTGGTATGAAAACGAAAGTCAGGCGTTAAAGCGGCGGAGGTGAGGAGAGTGGATAGGAAATGAAATAATGTATTTCGTGAAAGAAGCAGGGTAATAAATTCTGTGCACAAAACAAAAAGTTTACTTAGGTTATATGATAATATGTAGGGGATACGTATCAACAGGGTTCAAAAAAGACGGTAAATGTGAGTGAGTTTGAAGGTGGGAGAAGGTGAAGTAGGCCGAGAAAAAGGTGGATGGATCTGATAAATGAGTGTGTGAGAAAGAGAGGTATGGAGGTTGACAAGACTTGGTAACAGACAAGGGATCGAGGCGGCTAGGTTAAATTTGTACAATGGAGTGCCTGACTAGGTTTGAAGCCCCTTTTTAATTTGACGGTCGTTGGAAGATCTGGGTCTGAGAGGCAATTATGAAACTACGTGTGGAAAGGTACACCTATGAACTGGAGCCAGGATTCTGGAGGTACGAATGGTGAATGAATGGATATCTAATCCATTTCATTTGGCATACTGTTGATTACTTTTCCACTATCATATTCTTTTCTTTTCTTTGCTTTCTGGACCATACCTGCAGGTGGGATAAGGAGGTCGGACGATGATGATGATTATGATTTTTGTTAAATAGTGTAAAAGCAGGTTTGTACGTGCGTCTGAATGGAGACGTAACCATACTGATAAATTAGGCTTGTACCAGATTATTTGCTGATTTATCTTACTAAGATCAGGCGACGCCTTATTGATTGAGAGATCTCCCTTTCCTCGGAATATCAACTGACTTCTAAGCACGTCTATCATTATGTTGTTGTTGTGGGCCTTCAACTAAGCTTACATGCTAGGCTATTAAAATATCATACCTGAAGTTGACTTATAACTCCACTGATGACATTCCTTGGAGTATCCACTGACCTCAATTGAATGCCAACGGTACGTCGCCGGCAAACCCATAAGCAGGCCACTGTCTCCTGGCTCATGATTGTGTCACTCCTACAAGTTTGCTTCTTCTCATAATATATCTGTCTATAGCCAATTTCCTTAAACCCACAAGCGATGGCCACGAAACAACTGCCTTCACATCGCCCTGTCCTGTGCTATCCGGCCTTCCTCTCACCATCTCGCTCCACTTTCTCCCACATACCTCTCCACTCCATCCTTCCACCTCACTCTCGATTTGGCCTCTCTTGGCTTGCATATGTTTAGTTCATCTTTCTCCATTTGCTTCTCATTACCAGACCATCATACCAGACCATTTCATGATTTTCCACCTATCACTATATATATATTTTTTACTTTATACCTCTGACTTCATTTATTTCTTCTTAATAGGCTCGCTGGTGTCAGTTCTCTCACTTTTGTACGTCCCTGATACTCAGTCTTGTCTCACCCCATGCCCCGAGTCAGGATGATGAAATGATTATTTTTTATTTATTTATTTTTCTCTTACATGAAACTTACCCTGAGAACGACGCTATAGGAGTCCGTAGTGACAGCTACTGAGAAATCCATGACTGCCACTCTATCGTACATGAGAGCCAGAGTGTTGATTACCAAATGTTTCTCTCTCTTTACCAGCTGTCCCGCCAATCCCGTCCAAGTCCCATTGATTATTTCTGCCCATTGACCATCTGGGGGCTCGTCCTGAATGGTGTAGGTGAAGTTGAGGCGATCAGCTATAACATTCAGCATCGTCAAGGCCATCCCGAGGGCTGTGCTGTCTGTTGAAAAGGAGGTGCATTGAAGCTTCATCATCATTTACAGTTATTATCAAATTGTTATCATTCATCAAAATTATCCCCAGAGAAAAATTAGCTATCTTGTTGTTGTTTGGACAGATATTTACGCACCTACAGGTCTGTGTTCCACTAGATGTGACATTCAGGAAGACGAAGTGCTGTGGTCTTGGTGAGATTGAGTCGTGATGAGAGTTTTCTATTTATTTATTCGTTCGCACTCTAAAAAATCGCATTTAAAGACTGATTTTGACGATTGATGTGTTAAATGAATCGTCCCTCCTTCGCAGGAGTAGTCAATAATTATGCTCAGCGCAACTCCGTCACAATAACCAATAACTGTGTACAGGAATATAAACATAACATTGGTATCACTGGAAAGGGCCTTCAAAAAGAAGTAATTTATGCCTCCATTATGATTTTGACACAACCACTAGGAACTCGCAAACTGAAAAAAATATGTGGGCACCTCTGTTGCTACTCATTAGATGGTGGACATAGGTAGAGAGGTAGGTAAGGAAGTTGGCAGGCAGGCAGGTAGATAGGTAGTGGGATTTGCAGGGAGGTGGATAGACTAGGCACGTAGGTAGGTAGGTTGGTAGAGTGGTAAGTAGGTTGGTAATTAGGTAGGTAGGTAGGTAAGTAGGTAGGCAGGCAGGAAGGAAGGAAGGTAGGCAGTATGGTAGGCAGGGATGCAGATAGAGAAGTAGGCAGGGAGACATAAAAGAGCAGGTAGGTATGTAGGTAGGTAGGGAGGTAGGTGGGTAATGAAGATGGTAAACAGTTTGGGAGGCAGGCAACTAGAGAAATCGACAAGACGAGCAAGTTATTCTTTATTTGCTAATGGAATAATTTGTACCTTCCTGCCTTTCAGTGAGATCACAGGGCCTAACAGCGTGGCAGCAAAGCCTGAGATCACCGCATAACACAGAATCTGCTTTACAGGGCAAGATTACACGAGACTTTGTGTTGTTGTTCCTCAACCCCTGTCTGTCTGGCCGAGCAGACTATCAACCGCAAACAAGCAACTGCCCCTGCAGGGCCGTCTATGCAGTGAAAAGCTGTTCCTTTGCGGTTGTCAGAGCCTTGCGATATGAGACGCTGCATAAGTTTAGTGGTTTAGTTCCTGGATGGACGCCGCATTTGCAGCCCTCCAACCAGTTAGCAGAGGCATCATAGCAGGCTTCACGCGTTTTCTGGTTATATGGTTACCATCCAGCGTTCTAAATGGTTTCCTGGGTTACAGCAAACCGTTAAACATCTCTCGGTGTACAGCCGCCGGAAGTCGTAAGAAGCGTAATAAAAAGTGACTGAAAGGAAAGAGAGAAGGGGAAAGAGAGGAGGGTAGACAAGGATACACAATGGTACTTGTGAAGCAGGAAGTAGGCAGCACTACATCAAGTGAGTGGATGATGGTCGCCACCACTTACCACCCGAGACTATGTTTGGGACCCAAGCGTGGCAATAGGCCTATGCAGCTAGTAATAATTATCGCAGAACAATTTTTCACAGATAAGTTTAGCTGTCCACATTTGAACCTCCCGGGAACCAGTTCATTATTTCCACATCACCCAACTAGATAACTCACTACCTATCTACCTCTTCCCCTCCCTGCCCTGCCCTTGAATCTGTGTTACCTCCAGAAGACCATTCAGCTGCCTTAGTTTCTCACACATCATTATGGAAATAAGATTACTGCCTGCTCACCATCACAGTCTTAGCTCATAATTGGTAATCACATTGCCGTTCATTGGTTTTTCATCCTCTTATAATTTTGATGCCATGTAGGAGACGCCATACTAAGTTTTATTTGTTTCTGTTTACCTGATATATATATATATATATATATATATATATATATATATATATATATATATATATATATATATATATATAGATATATATATATAGATGAGCCTCAGTGGTAAAGTGTGCGTTTTCGTACGCTGAAGAACGAGGGTTGGCGCCCCGCCAGGGTAATAAACTTTGGGAGCATTCTTCTGGCCACGTACTGCTTTGGCGGACATCAGGGGTGCTGTGGTTGAACCATTGTCGCATACTATAAAGTATGCTTGCACCCAGTCGGCTTGCGCGGGCCGATTACACTTGGTTCACAGACTACACACACATCCAAAGCCACTCCAACACAATAATTACACTTACAAGCACTTCACACCCTACATACAGTCTCTACTAGACAGCCTAAGCCACTTGGTAGTGATACATTGGCTGTATCGTCTCCACTTCAGTAGGGATAGGCCGGTCCTGCAGTGGACACTCAAACGGCTGATGATATATATATATATATATATATATATATATATATATATATATATATATATATATATATATATATATATATATATATATATATATATATATATATATATATATAACGAGCAGCAGCATTTTAGTGTAAAACAATCACTCTATACTACCACTTTTGTAGTAATTACTGTGATGATATCGACTTCCAAAGTCTGTCTGTTTTGATATTTATAATCTAGAATTGTTGGTTTGGCGCAGGCACACTTGAAGTCGACAGCAGAAGTGTCATTGTTCACCGAGGTGGGTTATAATATATCGCTGAAGCTGGTGACTGGCGGCATCCCCGATGAGTAGATTTGTATACCTGGAAACATTGTTTTCGACTATTTATCCTTTGTTCAAACGTGGTGGACGTACATTAGATGGAAGATACAACGAAAATGATGTAGATAATGGGAAACATACCGTATTACGGTGGAATTTTATTGTTTATCGCGTATGTATTTTTAATTCTGAACTTTCTATAGCTTACACAAATATTCAGCCATTTCGATGCTAACAACTTTGGTTTTAGAATAACAGTTTCAAAAGAAATGTGTCAGTAGTTTGCTAAAGAAATGTTTTGTCACGCCGACCGAAACAATCAACGCATAGTATTTCGCAAAAAAGAAAAAAGAAAAGTCTTGCCACTTTTAATGCAACGAGGTGATAAGTGTCAAGATGCGCACTTGATAAGCCGAGCGAGATGCCAGACAGGAAAATTTTCCTAGTTAGTCACCACACTTTTTTTTTGGTGGTGGCACCGGTTAGGTCGATGCCAATGGCAGGTCGGGCCCAGTGCACTGCTTGGCACTGGTCCATGCCAAAGGGACTGGTAAGATTAAAGATTCATAAGAAAATGCTGAGGTATAGAAAATGTGATATTATTACGCTTTTAGATTAGTGTCCTGGTACATTCTTTTATCCGTACATCACTATAGCCTCCTCCAGTATTTGATATATTAGTAATAAAAAAGTAAATATTACAGCCTAGCAGCAAAGCACTTTACTGCATGAGAGCAGCATACTCTATCCTTAAAGTGTCCTTCAATTATAAGTGATATCACCAAACCATGCGAGCAGTTTTAAGTAAAGTAAATAAAGCATTGCTGCATCTCTCTGATGAGATGTTGATTTCACCAGCTTGGGAAATACTCTCTCACATGTGCAACAGTCTCTTTAAAGTGTTACCGAACACACTGTAGCGACAAAGGCTGTGGGAAATGAATATTTATGTTTTTTCACCAAACTTATGGAACCATATGGAAGGTGCACTGACACGCTGACAGTCGTTTTCATGTGCCACATTAAAGCTTTTTTTCTTTGGTCAGCTGTTAAATACTTCGTGGTACATGTTATTAAATCAGTGAATCATTGAACTATTGAAATAAGTATTGGTTGAATCTACAAATTTACAATAGTGCAAGAAAATCTGAACACCAAGATGTCAACACTCCCAATCAGGTGTGCAGCCAAGGTCATTAAACGTACTTTAAACAGCCGATCAGAACAACTGAAAATGGTCAGCCACATTTATGGTGTTTGACGGCGACAGAGCCAATACTTCTAACTTATATTATCTTAACAGAGAGTAAACATTTCTCGTTCTGAAGATTTATTCATAACCAATTCTATCTAATTAAAAAAAAAAAAAATGATCTGGTTAATCTTACTTGTCCCGTTTGACCAGTAGAGTACAGGAAATTCATCTATCCAGCTGGCCAGTTCCAGGGTATGTCCTTCAAAATTAGCAAATCTGTCGGTGAGCAGTTGTCGTTGTGTCAGAGGAACCTCGGCTGGCAGTACCTGAGAATGAAAGAGAACACAGTGCCGTATTTTAGGCAGATGGAGGAATTATACCTACATATTGAGATTTCATTCATTATACCACTCCCACCTTATCCTTACTTTACGAGCTGTTATCGTGCTAATATTATCAGGATCAATAGTTCACTGACACCTCCCTGCTGGCAATGACGACAGAATGTGTAGCATGAAATATTTTGTGTGACAGCATTATGAAGCACAGAAAAAAAAAACACTATGACAAGAAAAATACTCTCCGACGTTTGAAAAGATGCTACAAAAATGGAATTACTTGGCACAATGCTGGCAGGGCATTTTTTGTAAAATTTTGCTTTTTATGGTATGTAAGGAAGCACGTGCAGGCAACAATGCCATGTTTTCGAGCTAAAATTGTATCTATATACTGACATGCGTTTCTTGTGGGTACATTCCTTCCGTATTTTGAACAGTTTTAGAGCAGTTGTAATGTTAGGGGTACAGTGAATGGCAAGACCAGAGTATGTTAGATACAGACATACAGACACTTCTCGTAAGACACCACTTCAGTACGATGGTATATCTTGTTTTCGCTTCCACCCGACGATATCATTCAGCTTAAGGAGGATCTGTAACGGAGCGGATTGATGGGTGCTACGTAGGTCCACCAGCTATAAAAGTCTCTTGTGCAACGAAAAATGTCATCCAGAGGTGACAAGAAAAAGCAAAATATAAGTCATCGGATTGAAGTGACCTACCCCATCACTACTGATTCATAACTCATTTTCTACTTTCTACAAGACTAGTAAAGCTTTTGCAGCGCCATTAATCAGTCAGTAAATTAAATCCGTCCCTAGTTGAGTGAAATTTTCATGAGATAGCAAGGAAAACGCCATCTAGCTGAAGAGGTTATATTTTTCAGGGCGAGGAACTATTTTTTCCATTATCCTTGTGACCTACAAATGTACTTTTAGGGGAGACGTCTGGGAGAGAACAACTTAACTAAGTAATCACTGTATATCACCCCTGTTCCTTGAAATAAAGAGTTGGCCTAAGGTAGCATTGAAAGAAAGAAAAGGAAGGGGAAAAAAAAAGTCGTCCGGGTCAAGGGATTAGCTCAGGGATGAGTTTCAAAATACCGCAACTGTTTCCACACATTTTCGGTACTGTAATCTGGTGGAAGCAAGGATATCAGCCTCAGAAATATGAGAGTTTGCCATAAGTCAGGGGTGTGTTCCAAAATGCCATAACTTATTCCATACAGTTGCTATTGTACGGTGATGCAGAGGGACGCATTTCCGTACTGGCACATATCTAATTATGTAACTCCTCTACCTGCTTAAGTAAACGTCCCTCATCTTCCCCAACCCCTCGAGAGGAGGATGGTGAACTTAAGCAACTTCACCTTGCGGTTCTCTGGATTCACAGTTAATTCACTCTGGGTCTGAAACCACTACCACTACTACTTCTTCTGTTATAAAATGGGGAAGCTGGCAGATTAACTTAACCACTTTCGTACCATGACTGTTGTCTATTATTCCCACAAACAGACTATTATATTAGGAATCTGAAAGAGTTCTCACAGCTAAAGAGAATCTTAAAGGAGTTTGTATCTATTCCCTACACTTCCAAACGTCTCCCATGAATAAAATCGCCTGGTAGTACGTAAAAGACAGTATTGGAATCAGAGAGTAAATGCAGTAGTTAACAATGAAACTTTTAATAGGTAGCTTTTGTGCATTCACTGTGGACTTGATGGTAAAAAAGGAATCAAGAAACATCGATTATTAGGCATGGATAAACTTGTTAAAAAAACTCCATATTTTTTTTTCCTACTGATGAAAATCATGCTTTTAAAACTACTAGCAGCAAGGAAATCGTATCAATACATTAACCCAATTTACATTCAGCTACAAAAGTAAAAAGCTTCTTCAATTGAGGAAACTCACAAAATGTATGAGGGAAGCAACAATCGGCCTTACCTGCACATCAAAGCGGCGAGAGGGAGGGTTGAAAGGGAAGAGGGTGGTGAGAGACACACCGTATTTACCCGGCTCTTGCAGTGCCACAGGTTGCACCAGGCTTGAGTATCTAGCAGAGTTCACAGCCAACAATGCATCTCTGTTGGGTGACAGTTGAGACTGAATGACTGGTTGATTTTTTTAGACTAACTGCTCCTGACAGCAAAACAACCAAGGCGACAGCTGCTGCATAGAAAGAAATAAACGTCACTCACAAAAAATTGTCAGCGGAAGCTTGCTCCTACAACCAACAGGAGGGGGATGCCTTCCATCAGACACAGCTCTTCACCAAGATCAATCGTATAACCGAAACCTGGAGTGAAATCATTATTAAGATATGTGTTTAGTTGCTGGAAGAACACAAGTCAAGAGTGAGAGCCGTGGAAATGAGTTATTTAAGGGGAGCCTGTGGAGTCACATGGAGAGACAGGCTGACAAATGAGGATATAAAGGAGCGTTGTGGTGTGGATGTGGATGTGATAGGAAGCGTTAGGAGGAATACACTGAGGTGGTTTGGCCATGTGGAGAGGATGGAGGGTGAAAGACTGACGAAGAGAGTGTACAGTATGTGAGTGAGGTGGAGGGGGGAAGAGGGAGGGGGAGGCCGAGGATGAGATTGAGGGATGGGGTGGAGAGGTATATGGGAGGGGGGGGGGGAGTTGGGAGTGGGGCAGTGAAACGGCGGGGGACAGGGCGACGTGGAGGCGATTTGTTTGTGGCCACCCCGAACGGGATTGAGGCGCCTGGCAATAGATAGATAGATAGACAGATAGTGTAGTAAAACAAGAACACAGCCTTCCTAGTTCGTGTTGGAAGTTTGTCAATACGTTTGCTACACTTTATTATTAAGGGACACATTTATTATATAAGGATGG
Organism: Coenobita brevimanus; assembly: GCF_032717465.1. Taxonomy (NCBI): domain Eukaryota; kingdom Metazoa; phylum Arthropoda; class Malacostraca; order Decapoda; family Coenobitidae; genus Coenobita; species Coenobita brevimanus. Next base: position 22,929,445 of record NC_137057.1, on the reverse strand, counting down.
TGTTAAAGTAAAGACATCATTCCTTAGTCGATGATGGAAGCCTGTCAATACCTTTATTCTGTCATTAAGTATCACATACTTAAGATACTATTGGTGGGTATTAAGAACACTATATGTTGTACAGTTTTAATAATAATAGCATGACATTTACTCGTAGTAATGTTATGGGCTGACCGCCAGCGTCAAAACTGGCCGTAAACCCAACCAGGGTGAAGGGAGCCCAGACCTTGAAGCAAGGATACCATACCAGCCTACTGTATTGCGTAATCGCTTGTATAATGGTATGCTGCTGAAGTTTAATGTGGGTTGAGTATCAGTATTAATATTGTTTTGCCAACCTAGCATGTGCGAAAGGATGTTCAGGCCTTGAAGTGATGATACGAGTATTATATGCTGTAAAGTCATAATGGTACTTCACTCACCTGAAGTCCTGGTGTGGGTTAAGTGCCACCAACAATATTGGGCCATAAACCCAACCAGGCTCTAGGGCCTCGAGGGCTTGAAGCGAGGATGCATTGTGGATCAGCACCAGCGTCAGTCCAGACGCAGAGTTGTGGCGGTGGCGGTAGTTGTGCCAGGGGTCTTGGTGCCAGGTCAGGAGATTAGCCACCTGCCATGGGCTGGAGGCGCCGTCGTGGGTGAGGAGGAAGTGGAGGAGGCCCATGGCGCTCGGGGAACCGTCACAGAGTATGAGCAGGGATGCTGCCTGCTGGCACACGTGACCCACGGCATCAGCTACACACACAGAATCCCAGGTTCCCACAGACTCGAACACTCACGTAGAAGGAAGAAAAAGAATGACGAGTATTATTTTGACTTACACATAACTAGTCGATGGTCATTAACTTTCTTTTGGAAACTGATATGTAATGAGCATCAAATAATTTGAGGACCCATTTGTCAGTGATGCAGATGATCATCATTCTGCAATTCATGACACAAAAGTTTTCGAAAAATTCACATCATACTGCAGTCTATCATTGTGGGACATAAATGGCACAAAGCGAAACAATCAGCAACACTCTACTTCTTCATGGGTCACCGGCCACGTGCCTCATGTATAAATCCTCTCCAGATTTCATATTTTTCTCTTTAAACGAGTATCTTGAAAACTATAGGTCTTTGTAGAAAGAAGTTACTACCACTGGAAAGTTCATGAAATTCTGCTCGCCACGACTAGAGTTCCGTATATATATATATATATATATATATATATATATATATATATATATATATATATATATATATATATATATATATATATATATTTACACAGTACTTATCTTTAATCAAACTCAAACTGCAGAAAGACAACAATATCCTCCAGGAGTTGTTAGGTAGAGGTAGTGTCCCTCAGGTTCCCCAAATTTAAAAAAATAGCTTTTCCAAATGGGGGAAAATTCAGAGCCTTGGAAAGCTTAATAAATTTTCAGGGCCACAACCAACTGGGTAGGTTCGTTGGCCATGTGGAATGTTAGAGGGGTGACTGAGGAGTGTAAGAGGGTGGCAATGGTGAATGTACATCAGAGTGCTGGGCGCTCCGCGATGACCTTTTAAGAAACAAAGATAAATGGGTGTGAAATGGAGGAGTGGGAGGATGTGAAATATAAAAAGTCGGGTACGAATTCACAGCTAAATTGCAAAGAAGGGATTCCATTGCTGATGGGCGATGAGTGGCAGGGGTGTATAAATGATTAAAAATTTGTCTGCTCGAGATGTAGTACTGTCAATTCCAAGACAGGTCAAAGTGGCAGTGATTGTAGCATATGCGCCTTGTGATGATAAAAGTGAGTCAGGGAAAGATAGATTTTGGGATCAGCCAGATGAAGTGATATGACGGATGCCCAAGCGTTAAAGAGTGTTTGTGATCGGTGATCTGAATATTAGTTAAAGCTGGGCAGGTAGTGGTGGAGTATCAGGGGAGAATGATAGTGGAAGAAGACTAAAGGCATGTGTCAAAAAAGGAGGCAGTACATTTGTAACTCATATTTTAGGCATGAAGATGCACAGAGATATACTTGGTACAGAGGGCACTGAGGCACAACTGAAAGAAGCGTTATTGGTTACGTGCTTGTGGAGAGAACGATGCTTGGGGATGTCGTGGAAAGGAGGGTGGTGATAGGACGATGAAGAATCTATCTGATCATATGATTGTGGTATGTAAGGTTAAGCTGAGAGAAGTTGGAAGCACAGTAGAAGCGAAAGACTGAAAATGAAGAAGCTGAGAAGTGACGACGCAGATGAATGAAAGGCTAAAGTAGTGAAGTTGAAGCCATAATATGGGAGCAAATGGAACTGCATAACTTCTATTCTATAATATAATGATCCGATTTCTGTATGTTTGTTGGTGGTTTGTCCGTTTGTGACTGTAACACAGCAAAAACGGCACTTTGTGGTGCAATTATTGTTGAAGCAAGGTACCACTAAAATGTCCTAACTTGAAAATAAAACAATTGCCAGTCCATTCGGGCCACCAGTTCCCGAGTTATGACTCATTTCTGGCCATTTGACATCGGGAAAACTGCCGCCGAAGGCGGCCTTTTAGCAAGCATGTAAGTAAGGAATGTTCAGTTTGGATCAAAGGAGTCGGATATGGGGGCAAGAAGGGGCAGTTGTCTCCTGTATTATTAGGGGGACAAATGGATGTTTTTGCTCCTCCCCTCATTATTTCGTGGTGAACTCGATACAGACATGCTATGCAGCATTTACAAAGAGAAAAGAAATTGAACACATGCTACAGTATGATATTCCTCACGAAAGCACTTGCTTATTTATAACACTGACGTAATGATTTCCGCTATTTGGCAATGACATCCTTAAAAGTAAAAATGTAACCTTGAAAACAACAACGCCAGGCACTGCAGCGATAGTTGCCAAGTTGAGGATTTTCATACAAGATGGAGAGCCTTTTTTTTAGGGGGGGAGGGGAGGAGAGCTAATTCTGTGACAGTCTCATATTTTGTGCCTTGGCTCACTTTAGGAACTTTTAAAAGCCGAATATAGCTCCAAATTTGGTGCTATAAAATGTAAGGGAGTAGACTGTAGACCCAGTCAAACAGGGTGGTACTTCCAAAGTGGATGAAAAGCTAATGATAGGGAGAGCTGGAGCTCGCATTTCATCAGTCCTTGGGACTAGCTTCTGACCAGCCCCTTTTGCTGAACTTTTGCAGTGTTTCAGTAACAAAGAGAGTAGGTCAGCATACACTATTATACAAACTCCTCTAACTGTCAACACCAAAGTACATGCACGTTCCACATCACACTTCCTACTCTAACTTCCACAAAAATGGCATCTGAACACCAAGAATCGAAATCGGGCGAGAGGGGTGGGGGAAGACCATAAAAGGCCCGATAATCTGGCCCTCTCCTGGTGACGGCCAAGTGAGATGCGTGGAACCACTGTCTGACTCACTCCTTGTTCATTTCTGCCACATTTGTGGCCTTTGCTCTAATTTTCCTTCTGTTGAACACCACATCACCTCCACTAAACCTCAACTCACTGAGACTCAGCTGTCTGAGGCGACTGATAGCAAACCGTTCTCTGTATCCTCTTACTTCCTCTATGCTTAATTCCAAGACAAAGGTGGCTGTTGTGTATTTTTTTTTTTTAATGCAAGGAAGAAGGAACCAAAGGCCTGGAGCCCACAAACCGTTTCCTCCAAGAAAAAGCAAAAGCAATACAACAGAGAGCCAAATTCATGATCCGTTCATTTCGAGATGCCTGGACACACTGCGTCTGAAAGACTGGAGATCCAGGTCAGGGACGTCATTTCAATTTTCCTTGGGGGGGGGGGCCATAGGCTTTTTAGGAGGCCCCCCCTGCTCCCACCTCCCCACATGGGTGGCGTGGCGAGCGAGCATTTTGAAGCCATATGCAAAGCTATGGCCAGGGAATTAAAGCAGTAAACAAATATATACACTGTATATACACTGTATATGGCTAGTGAGGGAGTGATCGCCCTCTACCTACACAGATCAAAAGCCCTCGGGAGCAGGGGGGTGGTTGCTTTCTCAGGCAGAGGAACTCCTTGAGAGTGAAATGGCTGGGAAGCATGCCGGCACGTGACTGGCTACAGCATAGCTGGGTCTTTCGGGTGTGGGCAATCAGGCAAGTTAGCTGCCTACTGCGACTGCAACACAATGGCGAGGTGTTCAGGAAGTTAGCCAATGAAACCTTGATGGACTCTGAAAGAACAATAATGGCCCCCAATCCCGTGCAGCCCTTAAATGGGCAGAGGGTGCTAAGAATCTCACGGTTGCCTCAATTACAATCTAATTCCTTTGTTAATGCAAAAAATACAATTAAAATTGGTAACTGGAATGTGAGAAAGCTAAATCATGACGGTAAAATCGATGAGTTAGTGAAGGCTTTTCAAAATTACGGACTTGATAGTTGTGCTCTGACAGAAACTAGATTAACTGGAGTCGATAAGTTGGATTTGGAGGATGGTATACGTTTATTGATATCTGGCCGACTGGATGGAATGCATTATCAGGCAGTAGGATTGTTGCTGGGTTGTAAGGCAAATAAGGCTTTATGTGAGTGGGATCCTATAGATGAGCGATTGTTATACGCACGGTTTAAATCAAATCATGGCAACATCAGTCTGTTTGTGTGTTATGCACCTACTAATGATGCACTCGATGAAAGGAAAGACACATTTTATGAAAAGTTGCAAGAAGGAGTAGGAAGGGTACCTAGACATGATGTTTTGATCTGCGTTGGAGACTTTAATGCAGTAATGGGCTGTTCAAATGAGGGATTTGAGGCATGTATGGGTAAGATGGGAGTTGGTAGTAGGATGAGTGAAAACGGAGTGAGGTTTGGAAGCTTCTGTCTAGCAAATGACTTAGTCATCGGGGGCACACTCTTTCAGCATTGCAATATACACAAGACAACTTGGGTGTCGCCGTGTGGAAAATATAAAAATCAGATTGATCACATCGCTATCAGTAGGAGGCATAGAAGTTCTCTGCTAGATGTTCATGTTAAACGGGGAGCGGATATTGGTAGTGACCATCAACTCAGCATTGCAAAAATAAGGTTTAAACTTAAAAATCAGAAGAAGGAAAAATCTGGTGTTGGTAGATACGATATTGTTAAGCTTAGAAGGGAAGGAGAAGAAAAGGAGGAATTCAGATTAGAATGTAGAAATAGATTTTTGGTGTTGGAAACGTTGGAAGAGGGGGAGAGAAGTGTAGATGAAATGTGGGAGGATGTGAACAAAGTTTTGCATGAGACTGCTGAATGTACGATTGGAAGGAGACATAGATTCAGGAGAAAGAAATGGATATCAGAGGAAACCAATGTTGATAGATTTAGGACAAAAACGGTGGCCGTCTACAACATCACCTATAGAACGACCAGAAAGGAATCTAGAGCAGAAGGCACGTATAGAGGGATAGAAACCGTAAGAGGGCCGATTGAAAATTAATGATTTACGCCAGACTCGATCGAAAACCTTTGATATGTCAAGTGCAATGGCAAAGCTTTTTCCAAAGTCCCGAACGGAGGATGACCAAGAGTCTGAAAGGTTGATGAGAAGATCGCCAGTGGATGGAATCCACACTGACGATCAGAATGAAGGTTGTGATAGGAAAGAAGATTTTTTTTTTTGTTAAGAATATACTTGAAAACGTTTGAGACTCTGGATGTTAAAGCAATTGGGCGATAGTTTAAGGCTTACGAATGGTCACCCATCTTTGGGACTGGCTGAATGAGAGTAAGTTTCCAGCAAGAAGGAAAGGTGCAAGCTGATAGACAAAGGCGAAAGAGTTTACTTAGGCAGGGTGTAAGCACAGAAGCACAGTTCTTTAGGACAACAGGAGGGATTCCATCAGGCCCATATGTCTTGTTAGTATTGAGACCAGTGATGGTAGAATATACATCAGTTGAAGAAATTTTAATGTAAGACATGAGGAAGTCAGAGGGGGGAAGGGATGGAGGAACAGCACTGGAATCGTCTAAAGTGGAACTGGAGGAGAAGGTCTAAGCAAAGACTTCAGCTTTATCAGAAGAAGAAATAGCTACAGAGCCATCAGAGTGGAAAAGTGGAGGGAAGGATGATGAGGTAAAGTTGTTTAAGAGTTTTGTTGCAAGGTCCCAGAAGTAGCAGGAAGATTTCGAGTTAGAGAGTTGGGAGCATTTAGTGGGAATGAAATTATTTTAGCTGAGCGAAGAACAGACTTTGCTCGATTCTGAACAGAAGCACAAAAGAGAAGAGATGAGATTCAGGATTGGGTTGGCTCCTATACCTTTTGTAAGCCTTCTCCTTGTTGTGGACAGCATAAGAACAAGCATGATTAAACCGAGTTTTTTTCGAGAGAGGAATGTATGATTCGATGCCCAGGAGAATAATCACCGTTATGCGGAAGGCACACTCAGATGACAATAATCATTCCAGCGAAAATTAAAGAAGTACTGCCTGAGGGCCTCCCAATCAGCAGCTCCAAAGTGCCTCAGCAGCCGCTTGTCTGGGGGGTTCACAGGCCTTACTGAAGCAATAGGACATGTTAAGGTAATAAGGGTGTAGTAGTTGTTCCCTAGGCAGTCTGGCCAAACAGCCCCGAGTCCCTTAGGAAGGCCATGGCCGAGACCGGGCTTTCCCACAGAGCTCTCAAAGAGTGTATGTTGTGCTGTTGGCGTAAGTGATTGTGTGCAATGCAGTCTTCCATAATGTGCTTAATAGTATGGGGTGCTGTGTTGTATCCTGGACAGGCATCAGCGACGGATAATAAGGGTGTGATCGGAGGAGCCCAACAGAGAGGAAGGATTAACAGTGTAAGCAGAAGGATTAGTTGTAAAGAAGAGGTCAAGTATGTTAGAGCTCTCTCCAAGACGGTCAGGGAGGGTGCTGTACAAGCTGCTCTAGTTCAGTAAGGATAGAAAAGATGTAGGCTTCTTCACCAGGTGGATCAGTGAAAGGAGAGAAGACCCAAAGTTGGTGGTCATTGAAATCTCCTAGAATGGAGATTTCAGAGAAGGGAGAAATGGATAGGATGCGTTCCATTTTAGAAGTAAGATAGTCGATCAATTGTCCACAGTCAATAGAATTAAGGGATAAGGAAACAGCACAGATATACTTTGTAAGAGAATGACAGGAAAGCCGAAGGCAGAGAGCAGAGAATTCAGGATGTTCAAGTTCAGGAACATGAGAGAAAGATACGTCAATGCGTACATATAGCCTACACAACAACCACCATTGGCTTTGAAATGAATATAAAGAAAGTATGAGGATACAGAGAAGGGCTTGGTATCATTCGACTTAGACAGCTGAGTCTCTGCTAGGAAAAGGTGACGTTTAAAGGAGAGGTGGTGCTCAAAAGAGAGGAAGTTAGGGGAAAGGGGTGAATATTGCAGAAATGAAGAAGAAGTGAGAGAGATAGTGGTTCCAGGCATCTTGCTGGGTTGTCACCGGGAGAGGGGAGGATGCTGGGGGCAATTACGCCCCCCCCCCCCGGGGACTCTGAAGCTTGAAAATGAGACGTCATTTTGTTGAATTTTGAATAGGAAGTGTACAGTAGTGTGTAATGGACATGTAGTTAGGTGTTGACAGTAAGAGGAACCTATATTAGAGAACATGCTGGCCTACTTTCTGTGATATTGAAACACTTGAAAAAAAAAAAAAAAACGTTCAGCAAACGGGGATGGTCAGGAGCTAGTCCTGAGGTTGATGAAACGGGAACTCCAGCTCTCCCTGTCATCACCTTACAGTCCACCTTGGGAGTACCGCCCTACTCGACTGGTGCTACAGGCTACTCCTGCTTTCGTGTTCCTGAATTCGAATCTTCTGAACTCTCTACTCGCTGGCTGTGGCAAGGCCACCGAGTCATTCTGTGGCTAAAATATGTCTGTGTTGTGTCCTTATCTCCGAATTTTGTCTTGAAAAATTCTTTTACTAAGTTACTTCTAAAATGGAAAACACCCTATCACTTTCTTTCTCTGAAGACTCCATTCTAAGTGATTTCGATGTTCACGACCACCTTTGACTCTCATCTCCATTCACTTATCTACCTGGCGAACAAGCCTACTTCTTTTCTATCTTAAAAGATCTAGAGCAGCTTGTACAGCACCCTACCCGTATCCGTGACCACACTGGAGAGGGCTACCACATACTTGACCTCTTCCTTACAACTCATCTCTCTGCTTATGCTGTGAATCTTTTATCTCCGTTGGGCTCCTTTGACCACATAATTATCACGTTAACTTGGCCTACTGCTCCAGTAAGGCCTGTGGACCCCTTCAAGAAGTGTGGCACTTTGGACCGACTGATTGGAAAGCCCTCATGCAATAGTTCTTTGATTTTCCATGGAAAGATTAGCTGAAATTCATCTGAGTGTGCCGCGTACGTAAATATTATTCTCTCGGGCACTAAAGCATACATTCCTTTCTCTAATCCTGTGACTAATACAAAAAAAAAAAAAAAAAAAAAAAACACTTGGATTTATCTCACGTATTATAATGGTGTCCACAAGGAGAAGGCCTACAAAATGTACCGGAACCAACCCAAATATGAATCTCATTTCTTTTATGTCTCTGCCCAGAACTGTAATAAGTCTGTTCCTTACTATGCAAAAATAAATAAATAAATAAATAAAATCAATTCAGAACTCTCTAACTCACCCTCTTCCTCCTTCTGGAGCCTTGCCAAAAACCTTTCTTACAACTTCACTTCATCATCTGTCCCTCCTCTTTTCCACTCTGATTGCTCTGTAGCTGCTGCTTCTACTGAAAAAGCATAACTCTTTGCTCAGAATTTCTCCTCGAAATCCACCATCGATGAGTCCAATGCTGTTCCTGCACAACTTCCCCTTCTCACTTGCTCATGACTGATATCAAAATTTCTCCAGTTGATGAAGGACTTTCTGCCGTCACTGACTTCAGCACTAACAAGGCGCATAGATGTGATGAGGTTCCTCCTGTTGTTCTCAAGAACTGTGCTTCTGTGCTTATACCCTGCCTAGATAAACTCTTTCGCCTTTGTCTTTCGTCCTGTGTCTTTCCTTCTTGCCAGAAGTATGCTCTCATTTAGTCTGCCCCAATGAACGGCGACTCTTTCGATCCCTCTAAAAATTACCCAATGCCTTTAACATCCTTTATTTCTGTTTCTGGATCTGTTCTTAACACACAAAAAATAAATAAATATATAGATAAATAAATCAATAAAACACATTCCTAACATAGACTTCTCTCCGATCGCCAGTCCACTGGCGATCTTCTCACCTCCCTTTCATATTCCTGGTCATTCTCTTTCTGGGACTTTGGCCACAGCTTTGCTATTGCACTTGACATCTCAAAGGCTTTCGATCGAGTCTGGCATAAATCTTTAATTTCCAAACTGGCCTCTTAAATCTGTGTCTTCATCTCTAGCTTCCTTTCTGGTCATTCTATAGCTGCTGTTGTAGACTGCCACCGTTGTAATCCTAAAGCTATCAACAGTGGTGTTCAAGGCTCTGTACTATTACCAGTCCCTCTATTTATCAATGACCCTGTCCAATAATACACTGATGACTCCTCCCTTCACCTTTCCATTCGCTTCTTGCAGCGTCCATCTCAGCAGTTATTTCATCAAACAAAGGATGAAGCAATGGCACACTTAATATCTGACTTGGCTCCCATCCTTGTTTGGGTTAAAAGTAATTTTGTTATTTTTAATGCGCAAAAAATTCATTTCTTACATCTTCTGATCCACCAAAATCGTCCACAAGAGTTTCCTCGAATTTCTAGCAATATCCAACTGAATCCTGCAACATCTCTGAACATACTTGGGGGTTCATTCTCTCGGCATTTATCTTGGGAAGATATTACCTGTCTTGTAAAATCTGCTTTCAAGAAATTAGGCTTGCTAAACGTACTCTGTACCTTCTTTACCCTTGCACAGTTTCTGACTTTAACAATGGGTGTTATTCGCCCCTGTATAGAGTAAAACTCTCACGTAAGGGGGGGCTCCCAACATACATCTTTTCTCTACATGGTGGAGTCAAAGTCTTTTCGTCTTATTAACTCTCCTTCTCTTACTGGCTTCCTTCAACCTCGGACTCTTCACCACATTGTTTTCTATTGCTACTTCGAAGGTCACTGCTCCTCTGAACTGTCTGATTGCATCCCTCTACTACTACGGTGGGCCAATCAGCAATAGACCCGACAAAGGTTCCAGGGACGTCCGGTAAACAAATATCTCTGATTTCCTCACTTTGTACAGTCTCTCTGAGGATGGACTCTGTGTAGTTCGAAACGTTAGAAAAAAATTAAGAACTTTAGCTCGTTCCCGTTCTTCCCTCCGACCCATTCTGATAGACTGTGCCTAGATGGTAAGGTCATGTGGAGAGAATGGGTGTGAATAGAGTGGTGAAAAGGATGTATCTGAGCGATTTTGAAGGTGGGAGGAGCCGTAGTAGACCTAGAAGATGGATAGATATGATAAATGAGTGTATGGGAAAGCGAAGTATAGGAGCTAACAAAGCTAGGGAACTGACAAGCAGTGGAGCTGACTGATGAAATTTGTGTGAATTGTATGACTAAGTTTGGCATTCCTTTTTAACTTGACAGTCGTCGGACTTACTCTGTCACATAGGTGAGTGTGAAACTATGAGTGGAATATTTTTTTGACCTACCAGCTGGAGATAGGATTCCGGAGGCTTGACTGGATAGTGAATGGCTTATTCAGTTGGCAAACTTTGACTGACAAATATCTAATTCTATTAAATTTTTCCGGCTCTCTGAACTGTCTCACCAAAGCTTAGGGTGGGAAACGATTTCCTGTTGATAATGATTTAATTACATATTTTTATTACAGTCCAACTGGGCACTGCCACTGAGACACATAACTATGTCCCGAGAATCATTGGATTGTCAGGTGATGCTTTATGGTTGTATGTAAATCCTACTGCACTTTCTCTTGTTATCCATGCATTCTCGTAGCTGTATATGAATTAGTCAGGTGTACCCTCTTGTTATAGCTGGTTTCTTTTTTTCATGTGAGAAAACTTGATCACTTCAACAAATTGAATATTAAGTTTTGGTTGCATGTATTCTCGTGTCTTAAGTATAAGACAGAATTGAGTCTCATTGATTGCAGATCAGATCCACATTTCAGTCCAACTGCACTTGACTATCAAATGAGCTGAAATTTGTATGAATCTTCGCGTGTTTATGAGTAGCCTGGCTTATGTATAGTAAGTTTTTTTCAACTAATATTCTTGTTGCGTAATGCATAACTGTTCTTCTGGTGTAATTATTCGAATTTGAAATTTTGATTTAATAATATTAAAGTTGGTTCACTCTGAAAGATATTAAGATTTTATTACGATACGGAAGCTTATATTCTTATCTCCTGCATCCACTACAGAGGGATAAAGTGAACGTTTTTGTTGAATATCAATACTGGTTGATTAGTTCCAAATGATAGAACACATATTTTTTTAGGGAAGGGGGGGGGGGTGGAGAGGGCTTTACAAATCAGTAAGCTCTGTTTTGACTGTTAAGTGACTGGGACAGAGAATACTTATAATTCCTGCTTGTACCTATTTATCAGCCAGTGTCAACGGAGCGCCAAGAATGGACAACTGTTTATCGTATGTAGTGGGAAAGGTATGGTTACGTGGAGTACACTTATTTCATCACTGCCTCTTATCGGGAAATACAACAGTAATATTAACACCGATTATGCAAAGATACAAGCAACCGTCTGAATTATCATGGTCAAACATAGAACACCTGTAAGGACAGAAGATGAGCAAATAACAAGCGAGGTCATGTACTTGTCCTCACCATGTGTACAAAAGAATAAATGAGGATCTGACTTTCCCTTCGTAATTCTCCATTTTTAAAAATATCTGATGATGTTTATCTGGTTTCTACACCCAAATTAAATTTCTTAACTGCATCGCGAGGGGCAAGATATCAGAGACTGAAGCAATCTTACTTTCTTCTTCGTGATCTACTATTTTGAGGAAATTTTTTTGATGTAAACCTTTTCCTCACGTATACCAGTGAATATACAACGACAGTCAGCACTCGGTGTACTCTGTCAGTCCTGTCCCACTATTTCAAGCCTATCTTGACCACTCTTTTCTACTGATTTCAAACTTTTTCCGTCTCTTTCATTAACATTATCTGAAGGGGAAGTCTGTGACATAGACCTTTCCATCCCATGACAAACCTTTCCATCGTAAATTCTTTTGTGTTAGGAGACTGCACTGAAGTTGAAGGTATACCGGAGTGCTTGTTTATATGTATTTATGGAATATCATACGATGTGATGGTGCTGTATTTGTAAAGTTCACTGTGTTACTCACCAGACAGGTTCAGAAGACCGCCAGAGCCTCGGGCCAGAGGAATCACCAGCCAGAGTATCACCAGCAACATCGCTCGCTGTGCAGGAAATAATACAGCCATTAATGAGCAATATACGAGTATTTAATGAATTTGCCCACCCCCCTAAAAAAGAGAGAGAGAGAGAGAGAGAGAGAGAGAGAGAGAGAGGGAGAGAGAGAGAGAAACAGAGTGAGAGAGATATGGATTACGTTGCTTAGGAACTCAACCACTCCACTAACAGTGGTCCTTATACATCCCAGCGTGGAGGCTAGCAATCAATATCAGTTTATCTCTGCATACGGCATTCTGTTATCCTTTTGTATGCTTTTCAGGCACCGACGGTTTACATAAAAGACAAATATTTTATAACAGAATATTAACTCCTTTGCTTCGGGGATGGAGGGTGAAAGACTGACGAAGAGAGTGTATGTGAGTGAGGTGGAGGGGGGAAGAGGGAGGGGGAGGCCGAGGATGAGATGGAGGGATGGGGTGGAGAGGTATATGAGAGAGGGGGGTGTGAGTTGGGAGCAGGGCAGTGAAATGGCGGGGGACAGGGCGACTTGGAGGCGATTTGTTTGTGGCCACCCCAAACGGGATTGAGGCGTCTGGGAATAGATAGATAGCTTCGGGTTCCTTCCTACTTATGTTCTTGTCATTTCTCGGTACTTGTATGCAGTTTAGACGAGAAAAAACGACGTAATTGGATTTATGGCAGATTTATGGATTTCATGTGGAAAATCATTGTTAACTATTCAAAGTGTTGATGTCTTGTTCCATTTTTTTTATTTATTATTATTATTATTATTTTTTTTTTTTGGGGGGGGAGAATCCTCTTGCGTTCAAGAGATTCTGTATCTCCACACTATCAGTCCATAGTATGTCCAGTACAGGACGGGACATTCTCCTCTAAGGGATAGTGATAAGCAGAAATCCCTCATCATGCTGGCAAAGTATGAATGGAGAAGGATACCAGTATGAACAGTGATTCATGTGAACGTCAAAATTTTGTATTGTCTATATGTGCGGCAGTCTGTATGTCACTGATAAAACCGAACATACATAATGTGAGGACATACTAGATGCAGCCACTTTAGCCCCTACTTTCCAGGTGCCGTATGCTGTACATACAACACCAGGTTTGGCACCACGCTCTACTACTATTTTGATCGACTTGGGTGTGCAGTGCCTACCATATGCTCTATCTTTATCACTTCTCCCCTGCTGTCTTCGGTCATCGCCATGCCTCTGAGGGAGAATTATACGAGTATGTTTCTTGTAACTGCTCTCCACTGCTATTTTGTCTAATCTCTGCATTAAGGGGCAATCTTTCGACCTGTTAAAATCTTCCACAGTAATATCCATCAATATTCATCAATACATAACTCATTCCTTCATCTTCGCTCTATGTTCTTGGGGTTTTATTCTCTCGGAACCTGTCATGAAAAACTCACTTTACCTGCCTTGTAAAACCTGCTTCCAAAGAATTATGAGTGCTAAGCTGACACTGCGCGATTATTATCCTCATACAGTTGTTGACTGTCCAGGAATTTATTTTGCCCCTGTGTGGGATACAGCACTCAAATGTGGAGTGTCTCCCCACACATGGTTTCTTTAAAAAGGGTAGAGTCAAAGGTTTTACATTTCATCTCCCCTCCTCCTGCTTTTGACCTCTTGCTCCTCGTTAGTGTTGCATCTTTATCTCTTTTCTGTCGCAGTTTCCGTGGTCACTGCTTTTCTGAACTGTCTGCTTTCATCTCTTCCTCCCAGATGGGCTCATAGCATATGTCTGGCAGCGCAATCTCACCCCTTTTCTGCCCAACTCTCTGATACAAAAGTATGATACTCATAGTCATTTCTGTAAGCAACAGGCCAACTCTGGAACTGTCTTTCCTATTCTGTATTTCTCGCTGCCTATAACTTCCAGTCTTTTAAGCGCAATGTGTCCAAGCCTCTCTTAATTTAAAAGATCTATATATATATTTTTTTTTGGGGGGGATGGGGAGGAGAGAACAGGCTTGCAGCCTTCTAGCCTTTGATTCAACTCTGAATTGAAAAAAATAAAAATGAAATACAAAATACGTGAGAAAAAAAAAATGAAATACAAAATACGTGAGAAATAAGTAAATGAAAAAGTATTTACACTTGTAATATTATAATAATTTTCTGTCTTTTTCAGAGTAGTCTGAGAGATTGACATGAATATGTGTTCTAATACAAGTAACTATGATGTAATAATGGTGTACACGTAGCACATAATGCCAATTTTGCTGAACATATTTCACTTGAACAATTACCATTTGAAAGATTTAAAATACTTTATTTGAGGTGCCTGGAAAATTATTACAAATCACTTTGCACTAATATTGTTTGCATTAAAATTGATCATAGAACGAAATTATTGTATTGTGCAACTTAGCTAGCGTAGCGAGAAGTGTGCGTGCCGTTACCGTCAGGTAAGTCATAAATACATGTTCATGACCAGCGTGATGTATAGAGCCTTTTAATAAAGCAAAAGTTGATTTTGAAGGGACTGACTACCCTTTTTATTACCTCACTCGCCACCAACCTTCATTTCAGGCATTCCTCCTGCCACTATCTCCTAAAGATGGCCTACTGATGGCCGAAAGATGTCTCGAGATATCGAAACAGTCTCAAAATGTGCTCAATACTCTGTGCAACGAACAGCGTATCGGTATCCTTGTCAGAAGCAGTCATTGTTGTGGGCTTCAATAAAATTAATATATCATACATATTCTAAATGGCTTTCTTCCAATACATATATATATATATATATATATATATATATATATATATATATATATATATATATATATATATATATATATATATATATATATTGTATACATCGATGAAGTAGTTCATCTTAGTTTACTGTGGTTCACCGTTGCTGCCTCCAATCTCAACAGCGTGGTCATAGGTATTTGTAGGGAGATAGGGAGATCGGTTGTAGATCGTCGGAGCACTGCCAGAATAAAGTCGTGAAACGTAGTATGGATTGAACTTGTCGCTGTTTATTACATGGTGTGTCGTCGGCTAGAGTGAATAGGTAGGTCCCTCTCTCTCTTTTTCTTTCGCACTCTCCCCCTTTCTGTATCAGCGAGGTCAGATAGAGCACTCTTGGGTTACGGAGTTTACTGTACAGTTAGTTTACTGTACAGTTATATTGAACTGTGATTTACAGCCTAACATAGCGTGACGGCAAAGCCTCATAGCTGACCCTCGTGTTATCGGGCCTTCTCTTCAACCCCTTCTGATCTGAAGGGAATCTCTCCATTATATACAGCTTGGAAAGGATGTATGGTGTGATGTAGTGTCTGCTAAATTATATATATATATATATATATATATATATATATATATATATATATATATATATATATATATATTACTCTCCTGACCGGGAATCGAACCCTAAACTTCTAGATAAAAGTCAGGCACTGTTACCACTAGACCACGGCATGATAAAACCTGAGCTCCCTGAATTTTTTGACAAGCGAAGTAAATCCATTATGGAAGGATGTTTTTCAATCACATCACACTAAGACTATTGCTCAACTCGGCACGTGACAGAGCATTTTTAATCTATCCCAGCCACAACACAAGCGTCTTTATGTTGGAGAGACACACATTGCATGCGTGTGTACAGATGATTTGTTCGTTCCTGACCGGGTCGTGTTTGTTTCAATTTTTTCCCCATTTGCTATGCCTTGGGTTGAGAATTCGTGATTTAGTGATTTTCTGGTGCACTATACTTTACTGGGTTGTTTGAATGTTCCTTCTTTGGGGGAATTATTTACATCACTGTTAAATAAAACGTCGTGATTCCGTGAGGGTAAGTTCTTGGATGTATGGATTCTTGTTATTCTTTTCCAGGACCTGTTGTTAATTCTTTTATGATTAAGACTATCAACACGGTTTCAGCAGTCGTCATACTTGCGTGTTTTGATATTTTTATTTATGATACTGTTCAGGGTATGCAATGTTTCAAGTTCTGCAGGGGAAGACTAAGATTTATATTCATTTGCTGAATGTTTCTCGAGGAGTTCCTTTATTTGAGGGAGGAGTAAGAGTTGAGGTTTTGAGGTTTGCCATTAGAATAAAAGATTGCTGGATGTTATAATGATTTTATTGAACATGGTGATTGCCTTGTCAGTGTGTGGACAAGAATCTGTGTTAAAAGCTTCTAACAGGACTTGAGTCAGCCATCTGTAATTTAGAGTTCGTGATCCATGAGAAATCGAAGTGTTGGAATCCGAGAGCTTGTAGGTGTCTTGGAAGTGAACCCAGACTGCACTGGGCTCTGAAACTTTAGCAAATGGTCTCGCATATGTACCAAGCGTAAATGAACATGAAAATTGCTTGACACACAGCACTGTACGAGTAATACAACGTACGGTTGTTACTTCAGTCTCGTTAGTCTCCTTTCCCATCCCACACAGGGATGACCAACTCCTTCCAGACAAGAGAAATGGTATCTGTTCGCCAAATGATTTCCATTACTGCATGTAACACCCAGATAATGGCTTCGCCCCAACTGTACTTAGTTCCAAAGATCTCACAAACTTCAGCCGCCTGGAGAAGGCACGACATTGCCAATTGGTAAGGGTTGCACACCACGATGTCGGCTCTTCAGTTAGGGATTCAAAGTACAACTACCCATATTACTCAGCGAAATGAGCCTCATACTGAGCTGCCCATGACACGAGCCATCCACCTGCTGTCCAATCAAAATTAATCTAAGAGGTAAGTTTGGAGCAGAACTTCTTCAGGACTTTACAAGCAGGTCCACGGCCATTTGGATGAAAGTGATGCTATGTCTCTTTCGGCAGTTTCCTTGGCATAACATGCTTGTGCCTTTTCAGTGATGAAATATCAAGACAGTAATGAATGCTGTTCCCGATTCCCAGCCAGTAAGGCAAATCTCCTCTTTGATCTCGAATGTCCTCCAACACATTTCATCAGCTGCTATCAGAGAATAATTATTATGGGTATTCCATTGTTCAACACGGTCATGTTTCAGACGAAAACTTTGGAGTTCATTCAGCTTTAATCTGGAGCCTTAGAATAGCAACAAAGAGTCTGTGATCAGTCGCAAAGAACTCTGGACTCCTGAAGGCCCTACAGTTCCGAAGGATCCTCCACCAAGTACATGCATAGATTTGGTCAATCTCCTTAGCAACCTCACCAGCACTGGAAAACCATGTCTAGTAGTGAATATTAGAACTCTGAAACCAGGATCCAGCATTTGCCAGCTTAGTTTTGCTTTTGCAATATTCTGAACGTAAGAACTAATGGAATTTTTACTTTCTGAACTAAGAAAACATTCACTAACCTCGAAGCCGTTTGTGACAGTCTGTAACTATACCGAAGTCACCCTTGGGGCGCTGTTATACAGCTGAGTCAAGTTTTTATTAATCAGATCTTTCTCTTCGAGATCACCACTTCCGTACGATCTAACACTGCAATAACAGAGATAAAGCCCAAAACGTGCTTTACCAGCATGATACGTGCATCAACCGAAGTAACTCTGTCCACTAAAAAGGCAAAATGAAAAGAATTCGCCACAGCAACATTCCTAAGATGGGCACCATTGTCACAGCTATACCAGCAGTATGTGTAACCATTGCTACTGATCTCACCTTGGCCGGTGTGGATCACATCAGGGAGTGCAGATATGCTGACCCCAAGTCGCCCCAACCCTTGTGACTACAAAGGCACTCAGTCGTCCTCTGAGAGGCTTAGAATGTTCCAAACCCTCACGAAGAGCCCTAAGACAATTAGGCCCTCCTGTTGAACTTCGGGTTTCTGTGCCTTTTGAACCACAGCAACATATTAATCTTTTGCTGTCACGCACCTAATAATTTTCTCAGACCGAGTTGTCATTGGTTTTCGAAGTTTTATTTTTCATTGTTTTTTTTTTTTTAAATATTTGATCTAGAATTGCTCGCATGGGTCAGAAACACGACAGACTGACAACAACAATCACATTATTCACTAACGTGCGTTATTACAGCTCGAAATTTTGTGTTAAAAAGAAAAGAGTATAGGAAATTGAACATAAATGAGCAGATGCATATAGAACTGATTGCATTTAGGTAACATTCTTCTTGACCTCGTATATTATCCTTCCATTTCAAAAGGTTTTCCATATTCTGCCAGTGAGATCCCAAAATTAGCCTATTTGTTTCAGTACTAAGCTGTATGAAAAGCTGATACTGATGCTCATAAGCAGTTCAATTGTCAACAGACGTGTCCGTAGGCGTAGATAGAAGTAGAGAGATAGGGAGGTTGGTTGCAGATCATCGAAGAACCTCCAGTATAAAGTCGTGAGGCGTCATATGGCGCAAACTTGTAGCTGCAACCAATGTCAAAGGCCGCCAGTTGTCGGGATTATGTGGTCTTTATCAATTTTGTTATAGTGAGAGAAGATGTATTATCTTGTCTGGTTGATTGAAGAGACTCAGGAAGGATAAAAGTTGGAGTGGTAGGAGAACATCAGGGTAGGCCGTCTCTCTCCCGTTAACCTCTTCGTATTCTTAAGCGAAGGTGAGGTGATGAAATAGGCAAATTGGGGTCGATGGAGGTTTATTCCGAGACAGTTGCTTGACTGAAGAGTTAAAGAGTTTGACGTGATCCGTGTTTGGTTAGTAGCAGTTTCTATTTGTTAAAATCTTCCCACTCTCTCTCTCTCTAGCTCCTACTCTCCTTGTCCTTCCTTCTTCCCTGGCTATCTCTGGTGTCGATCTCTCTGTCTCTCACTGGTTCTTTGACTCTGCTACATGTTATTTCGAACGTATATCCCCTTCTGACTTCCGGATAAAGTGTGTATGTGTGTGTGTGTGTGATATCACACTTCCGACACGTGAACAGTGATCAGGTTATCCAGTGTTTGAAATACTTGAGTGTCTGGCCACGGGGAAATATACCTAACCTCTTCCTGGAGAACTCACACATAACCCCTTATAGCTATATAGTCACATAGTTACATAGTACATACTGTATTGTGTCATAACAGATTAATGCCTACATATTGCTCGGTCACGCCAAACTGTCGTACCCACGACGTCTGTCTATATTACAATTTTACAAAGCATACAGTAACATGGTACACTCATATAAATATATTGAACAAACATACATGTTGATCATCATAACATTGTGATGACATAACGTTGTAGAAACATATTATGTAGCAGTGATATATTGTAACATGTGTCACATTGTGTTAATGCAGCTGTTACAGAATTGTAGTTGTAACAAAACTGTAATATTGTAACATAACTGTAGTTACATTGTGTTAATGCAACTGTTACACAATTGCAGTTATAACAAAATTGTAGCAATATTGTAACATAACTGTAGTTATAGTGTGTTAATGTACCTGTTACACAATCGTAGCTGTAACAAAACTGTAGTGAATTGTAACGTAAGTGTAGTGGCCATTGTAACCTTATTGCAGGAATCATAATTGTAGTCAATGTAGTAATGTAACAGATATATATGTATATAATTATACATCTGTAATATAACAGCAAGACAATGGCAAGTCTACAGTAGTCAGTCGTACCACGACTCAGCCATATGTGATGCACTTGCTATTTGTTTATGTGAGACACAATAATGTTATTACACAATGTGTACTGTGTATTGGCTTATGTTGCACAGTAGGGATTAATATGTTATGCCACAGATATGGCTACCGAAAGAAAGATATGCTTGAAAAGAAATAAGTAAATGGATAATAGAAAAAAAAATGTTTGCTATTTTCGCATGTGGTTGTGTACTGATGTGGTAAGTGTTAGCATGCTAGTGCATTGCTCCGCAACAATATTTACATCACTGCACGTTATTCAGTATGTTTAGGTTTTGCAGCACATTTTAATACTTGTCATGATAAGTGTCCGAGCTGCATGAAGTTATTTTTTTCTTTTGTTAACAAATGAAAGGAAACCACGACTGTCATGTGTACTGTACAGTACCCTGTATTCAAAGTAACGTAATGAATTTTTTAGTGTTCATAGAACTGACAAAATTATGAAATAAAAAGTATTGAGCTAGATCCCACATTACCCTGGAAACAGTAAAGGAAATTTGCTGTCCCAGGCAGACAGTTATTCATCACCTTTATCCCGTCCGGCCAATCAGAATCTCCTTCTATCCCCGCCGGCCAATCAAAATCCCGCTTTCACTATCCGCCCATACGTCACAGCGACACTTCGACCACACCCATCTTGATGGTGGATTCAAGTCTGGTACACTCCGTTTCAGTTTGGTACACTCCCTTTCATACTTTTTCTTTATTTTCTCCTCTTTCTAAAACCGTATTGGACGGATTCTTCAGTTTGTTCCTTGATAAACATTAAACTATATAAAATTTTCGCACACGTTGATCTAAGAGTTCTTTTTAGATCATTAGCATTTCTGAGCGCGCGCGCGTTCAAGTCCTCCACGTGTGGATGCCTTTACCTGGTATTGCTGTAGTGATAATTATTTATTATTATTATTATTAGTGCTATGTTTTATTATTATTATTATTATTATTATTATTATTATTATTTCGTTATTATTTTAATAGCCGAATATCATATGAAACATTCACAGCAATTATTACCAATTGTATAATTAGCTTAGTAAGCTAGTGAGGCGTTATACCTATTGAACACATGTACAATGACATAATTGTCAATTATAATCTGTACCTGCCATGTACAGCGCTATACTGTAACACCACCATTGTGTCCAGCGGCGCCTTGTGGTGCCTGTAGTTAATAAAGCTACGAACCTTTAAAAAAAAAAAAATGTATGCGGTGATAAACAATTGCTTACTACGCATGGCATGATTTTTCAGTATTATCTTCCACTCACTTGATGTAGTTCTGCCTACTTCTTCCATAGCCTTTATCATTCTTTTTCTGTGCCTGTCCTCCTCTCTTCCTATTTCTTCCATCTTTCCTGTCACTTCTTATTGTTTTTCTTTCCTTTACAGGTGGCTTTATTTGAGTGACAAGCCAAATGGTTTCCTGTAAGCCAGGAAACCATTTACAACTCTGGGTGGTAACCATATAACCAAACCATGCGTGCTCCCTACGTTTCAACAAGTGGGTTGGTGGAGGGTTAATGCCTCTCCCCGTAAAACAAATAACTCAAAGTCAAATGGACACCTCTTGCGGGATTGTGGCGTCTGGCAATAGATAGATAGATAGATCTTCTTCCCGAGAAGATAAATTCAGCCAGTTTTACCAAAGAAGGTTAAGAACTGAACATATATTCCATCTACATTTCGAGAGACACGTAAAATAAACGTTTTCATCGAAACTTTGTCTGTAATAGATATAAATCAAAACATACTTCCCAGAAAAATAGGTGTATGCGATACTTTGCCAGAAAATTAATGAGAAATTTTGCCTGCTTTGAGGAACATAGGTTCTCAATGTCTGGTTGTGTTATAGAAAAAGCACAGGAAGTTCCTCATCCAGTGGCTTCAGATTTGATCTCTTTTTATTCTTTGTACTGTAAGCGTTAATGCTGAAAGCATAATTAGCCCAAATGCCGTGTTGCACATAACAACAGCACGTCAAGAGCACGCTCGGAAATAGTTGGGTACCCTCAGTTCAGCACTACTCAGAATATCGATGGATACTTTACTGAATTATGCTTGAAGTTACGATCACTTGTGATATCCAAAAGTTCCTCTCGTGCCTTCAAGGAAAGATAACAGACTGATTATTCACCAGCTGAAGCAAAAGTATTACAAATCTGCAAGCTCTTGTTACAATAGAACTAAAACACAGCAGCATCCAATTCTCGCATGTGTATTATAAGCGTCTCAAAGGCCATAGGGTATCACACCAAATAGGTGTTTACTCAAAAACGTACGTCTTACTCATGTCCGAATCTAGATCAAAAGAGAGAACAGGTCATATCATTTCCTCCTGGTGCGCAGGTCTGTGACGTCACGCGGCGTGTGGGGGAGGAAAGGGGGTTACCATACAGAGAAAACAGCAGTAAAGACGGGAAACTATACTAAAATCTCTCTCAAAGATCTATATTTATACATTTTCATGTTACTATATGTCTGTAGTTCCACACACACACACACACACACACACACACATTCTCTCTCTCTCTCTCTCTCTCTCTCTCTCTCTCTCTCTCTCTCTCTTTCACACTCACACACACACACACACACACACACACACACACACACACACGTACACACTCTCTCTCTCTCTCTCTCTCTCTCTCTCCGTCCGTCTGTCTGTCTGTCTGTCTCTGTTTCTGTCTCTCTCTCTCTCATTCGTGCCGCACATTAATCCTCACTTGACCTCCACGCCTAATCCTTCCCTACCTACATCTTGCACCATACTTACCACAGTCCACCATATCTTTTATCTCTCTCTCTCTCTCTCTCTCTCTCTCTCTCTCTCTCTCTCTCCCTCTTTACTTCGGAACTCTTCATTTTCAGGTAACCGATGAAATTTAATAAGAGGATCCTTCTTTCTCTGACTAGAAGTGCATCCTGTAACTGCACAACTAGCCATACTGTCTCAAAATTGATTGAGAATGACCCCCGAAACAAGAGTGTGTGTGTCACTCGGGGAGATCTTGAGTCGGGGAATGTCAGGATACGACTGAGTCCGTCTGTCCAGGTGAACCGAGCGGGAAACAGCCATGTGAAGTCATGCGCCAGGCTGTCTCATTTTGAGGCCGAAGTGAGGTGACCTGTTATCTCTCTTGATCTTGGTCCGAATGAGACTTGTTGGTAGAGGTGTCGTAAGTAGCTTACTCGTATTACAGGATTGTGAAAACGAATGTTGAACTCTATGCATCCTTTTATTTATTTCCAAGGTTAATTTTTTTTTTCTTTATGCGAGGAAGAAGGAACCAAAGGCCATGAGCCCGCAGTAACAGTTCCCTCCAAGAGAAAAACAAAATACAATATAGAGCCAAATTCAAGATCCGATCATTTTGAGATGCCTGGACACACTGCGTTTGAAAGACTGGAGATCATAGGCAGCAGGAAATACAGACAGAGGGAGACAGTTCCAGAGCTGACCTGTTGCATAAATGAAAGACTGGGAGTAACGGTTAATTCTTGCATTAGAGAGTTGGACAGAAAAAGGATGAGAGTTTTCTGCCAGACGGGTGCTACGCGCCCGTCGTAGAGGTGGAGGAATGCAAGCAGACAGTTCAGAGGAGCAGTGACCATTAAAGTAGCGACAGAAAAGAGATAAAGATGCAACAGTGCGACGAAGAGACAGAGGTTGAAGGGAGTCAGTAAGAGGAGGAGAGTTAATGAGACGAAAAGCCTTTGACTCCACCCTATTGAGAAGAGCTGTATGTGGGGAGCCTCCCCACACATGAGAGTTGTACTCCACATAGGGGCGGATAAAACCCCTGTATAGAGTCAACAATTGTGCAGGGGTAAAGAAAGAGCGGAGTCGGCTTAGCACACCCAATCTCTTGGAAGCAGATTTTACAAGAGATGTAATATGATTTTTCCAAGATAAGTCCCGAGTAAATGAAACCCCAAGCATGTTCAAGGATGATGCAGGATTAAGCTGAATATTATTAAACATTAGTGGGTATACCTGTGGAAGATTTTGTCGGGTTGATAGGTGTAAGAACTGAGTCTTAGATGCATTAAAGACAACCATATTATTTTTACCCCAGTCAGAGATACGAGCCAAGTCAGACATTAGGTGTGCAATAGCCTCATCCCTTGTTTGTTGAAGTAACTGTTGAGATAGGCGTTGCGGGAACCGAATGGAAAGGTGAAGGGTGGAGTCATCAGCGTATGAGTGGATAGGGTTAGATATACAGCTTAGAAGATCATTGATGAATAAAAGGAAGAGAGTTGGTGATAGGACAGAGCCCTGAGAACACCACTGTTGATAGATCTAGGAGAAGAACGATGGCCGTCTACAACAGCGGCTATAGAACGACCAGAAAGGAAGCTAGAGATGAAGGCACAGATAGAAGGATAGAAACCGTAGGAGGGCAGTTTGGAAATTAAAGATTTATGCCAGACTCGATCGAAAGCCTTTGAGATGTCAAGTGCAATGGCAAAGCTTTCGCCAAAGTCCCGAAAGGAGGATGACCAGGAGTCTGAAAGGTAGGTGAGAAGATCGCCAGTGGAGCGTCCCAGACGGAACTCATACTGATGATCGGAAAGAAGGTTGTGATAGGAAAGACGCCTTAAAATTTTTCTATTAAGAATTGACTCAAAAACTTTTGAAATACAGGACGTTAAAGCAATTGGACGATAGTTGGAGGGTTGGGAGTGGTCACCCTTCTTTGGGACTGGCTGAATGAGAGCAAACTTCCAGCAAGAAGGAAAGGTACAAGTTGACAGACAAAGGCGAAATAGTTTGCCTAGGCAAGGTGTAAGCACAGAAGCACAGTTCTTGAGAACAACAGGAGGGACCCCATTAGGCCCATATGCCTTGTTAGTACTGAGGGCAGTGATGGCAGAAAATAAATCAAATGAAGAAATTTCAATGTCAGCCATGAGGAAGTCAGAGGGAGGAAGTGATGGAGGAACAGCACCGGAATCGTCTAAGGTGGAATTGGATGAGAAAGTCTGTGCGAAGAGATCTGCTTTATCAGTAGAAGAAATAGCTACAGAACCATTAGAGTAGAAAAGAGGAGGGAAGGATGATGAGGTAAAGTTGTTAGAAAGATTTTTGGCAAGATGCCAGAAGGAGCGGGAAGACTTCGAGTTGGAGAATTGAGAGCATTTAGTATGGATGAAATTATTTTTAGTAGAGCGAAGAACAGATTAGCACGATTCCGGGCAGAAACGTAAAGATGATGTGATTCAGGGGTGGGTTGGCTCCGGTACCTTTTGTAGGCCCTCTCCTTGTTGCAGACAGCATTAGAACACGCGTGATTAAACCAAGGCTTTCTTGCGTTAGTCAAAGGATATGAGAAAGGAATGTATGCTTCCATGCCCGAGAGAATAACCTCCATAATGCGCAAGGCACACTCAGATGGCTCACGGCCATGGAAGCAATAATCATTCCAGGGAAAATCAAAGAAGTACTGCCTGAGGGCCTCCCGGCCCCCGGCTCCAAAATGCCACAGACGACGTTTCCCTGGAGGGTCCACAGGCCGTACCGGAGTGATAGGACAGGTTAAGGTAATAAGGTTGTGATCGGAGGAGCCCAACGGAGAGAAAAGATTAACAGAGTAAGCAGAAGGATTAGTTGTGAGGAAGAGGTCAAGTATGTTGGAGCTCTCTCCAAGGCGGTCAGGGATACGGGTAGGGTGCTGTACAAGCTGCTCTAGGTCATTAAGGATAGAAAAGATGTAGGCTTGTTCACCAGGTGGATCAGTGAAAGGAGAGGAGAGCCAAAGGTGGTGGTGAACATTGAAATCTCTAAGAATGGAGATTTCAGAGAAAGGAGAAATGGATAGAATGTGTTCCATCGTAGAAGTAAGATAGTCGAAGAATTTTTGATAGTCAGTAGAATTAGGGGATAAGTAAATAGCACAGATATATTTAGTCAGAGAATGACAGGAAAGCCGAAGCCAGAGCGTGGAGAATTCAGAAGAATCAAGTTCAGGAACACGAGAGCAAGATAAGTCGTTGCGTATATACACAACAGCCACCTTTGGCTTTGAAATGGGTATAGAGAAAGTAGGAGGATACAGAAAAGGGTTTGCTGTCAGTTGCCTCAGACAGCTGAGTCTCCGTTAGAAAAAGAAGGTGAGGTTTAGAGGAGGAGAGGTGGTGCTCAACGGATCGAAAGTTAGAGGAAAGGCCGCGAATGTTGCAGAAATGAAGAAGAAGAGAGTCAGACAGTGGTTCCAGGCACCTTGAGTCGTCACCGGGAGAGGGGCAGATGGTGGGGGCATTTATGGTCCCCCCCCCCCCTGGGGACTCCGAGGCTTGATAAATCGACGCCATTTATATTTATTTATATAACATTTATTTCCCATAATTGTTGTTGACGGAGTAGGTAATTTGCCACGGCACACCGGGAAACTTTTGGCGGTACACCAGTATCGCCGCGGAACAGTGGTTGCACAGCACTGCATTACGAGATATAAAGTGTATGCAGAGTTATTAAAGGTATTCAACTTCTATATTCAATTTAGAGTATTATTGCATTTACAAACTCATAAAGGTCAAAGTTAGTATCATGAGGTGAACGTACTCAAAAGTCCAAAAGTATCTTGACCATCATATTCAAGTACTGAAAGTAAAATGTAATCACTAATTTCTTACCCAACTTCAAACTATAAACTAACAGTGATTTGGCGCCGGAAATGTGACATTGCCAGAAGTTAGGAACGTTGTGTAGAGGCAAGAAAATAGGAAGCCATCAGGTGTTGTTCAGGTGTATGTGGAGATTTAAGAGTAAAGAGAGCATTGAATTATTAACTGGAAATACGTAAGAAAGATTGGATGACTGCTATTGCATCAGTAGAGCGGGAAAAAAAATTTGATAATGCTTGGTACAGACAAAAAAATGATCGAAATAAATGGAAAAAATATCACACAATAAGACTACAAATGGTTGTACAAATACCAGAGAAAGCAAGGAATACACTAGAATATCTGACGAGTTGAGAAATGGGTGGCTTTATTGGTGGTAGGGGATGTGCGAAAGTAGGATCAGAAGTTAAACAAAGAGTTGAGAATGCTTGAGAAAAGAACTGCAAGGTATTTATGGCACTAACGGATCATGTGAATGATGGTACTGTTCGTTCGTTCGTTCAAAGATTCCCTGCACATATAATGCAGGCCGGGCCATACATTAGCCCGGTCAGTGGGGCATGGGCTGGTTAAAAAACAGTAAGAGGGGAGGACAGGACCTAAAGATTGCCCAGCGCACACGTCCTGTCTCCTGGCTGGCTTTGTGGTGTGTGTGTGGATGGTACTGATGAAACCTGTTTTACAGTAGGTGGGCACTGAGTAGTTAGAGATCAGTGTCTGATGGAGTCAGTGTCGTGTCAACATGGCTATTCAGTTTACTGGTGTGTGTGAGAGAGTGAGATGTGTTGAGATAGAGATAGAGACAGAGGGAGGGAGAGGTATTGAATGTAAGAACAGGTTATGGAGAGAGAGAGAGAGAGAGAGAGAGAGAGAGAGAGAGAGAGAGAGAGAGAGAGAGAGAGAGAGAGAGAGAATGGTAATGAGTGGTAGATGATGGAAAAAACTTAAATGTGATATATGCAGATGCGTATTATTTGCTGATAATAAGCACGAGTGTTCCAGATTGTAACTTTGTTGAGGTCTGTGAGGGTCGTTCTGATAACTCTTGATAAAAGTGATGTCTGTATAAGAAGCTGAACTTAGCTGATTAGATTGTGATTTAATGGTGAATGGAGAAAGACTTCATTTGGTCAGGGAGTTTACATATTCCTTTTGGCACAATAACAGAAAAGGAGAGGGAGAAGTTCAAAGGAAGTGAAAAGCTGAGTAACACAATGAAGAAAGTGGCTGTTGCTTTGAGGTCCTTCATATTAATCAGAAGGCTGAGCATGCAGGAAGCAAGAGGAGTGAATGAAAGTTTTCTTTACTGCGCACACCAAGGAATGGGTGTGAGAGTTTAGTGTGGCAGGAGAACGAAAAGTCAGAAGTATGAGAAGTGGCAATGAGGTTATTGAGGAACAAATGTGAAGTCCGTAAGTCAGAGTGTACAAGATGTGATTAGTGAAAGACGCGGAGTTAGGAAGTATTTCGACAGTAGAGCTGAAGAGAGTGTGCTCGGATGATATCGCAGGTTAGGAAAAGATACAAGTAGGGTGATGAAACGGGAAACAGTGAGTGAATCTGAAGGCAGAAGGAAGGGTGGTACGGCAGGAAGATGTGGATCGATATGGGAAATTAGTATGTGAGGAAGCAAGGTTTGGAGTCGAGGTAAGTGATTTGACAGGATTAAGTCGTCAGGTTGACCATGTAAGATAGGTAATTTGAATCACTTCCGTTATAAAAATATATAAAAAGTGCCGATCGTCATGCCTATGAGGTAGAATAATGATTCGAAAAGTCTGAATGGCAAATGAATGGGTGAATGGCCCAGTGCACAGAAAATGCTGTTAATTAGTTCTCCCTCTATCTTATTCTTCCCTTTGTTTGTTTTCTGAACCTTATGTCACCCCATCCTTAGAGGGCAAAACAAAGGTCGGAATGATGATGATGAAAGAAGAGACACGTGATGGTGATGATACTGCAGGAAGGAAGTATGGCGACTTATACGAAAAAAAAAAAAAAAAAAGCAATACAAGTGAATAGTTCGGATATGAAGAGGTGACTGTCATTATTCATCATCCATGTCTGCACTGTTCTGTGCGTTGTCATTGGCTAGTGGTCACAGAGCCAAACTGACTGCTTAATGTAGCGAGTGCTTTTTATTTTCAAATATGCTGGAGTAAAAGTTTTTGAAAATCATACTTACGTAAGAGCAAATGTGGTAAAAGAAATGTGTACATGTTAAAAATTCGGTACAGTACTTTAAAAAGTTACTTGAGATCGATACTCAGGTAAATATACTTAGTTACATTAATTACATTAGATGCCAAATAGGAGAATTTCTCCGGGATTCATCATCCATGATTTTACAGCGTTGTGTTAATTGATGCCAACGGCAGTTGGGCACGTTGCACCATTGAATACCATCGGCAGTGAGCTGGATACGGTGATCACCCTACTCCACATCCCACATCTGGCTGTTGGGGCTCCAAAGGGTTTACACAATAGCACTCATGATAAATGTCAGTCTGACAAGACCCCAAGGGTTTTGCTTCATTGGTACCCGAGAAGGAACCTCCCAGAAAATGCAGGCTCAGGCATCTAACCCTGGCCCCATTTTCCTTTATTACCTCTGCTAACAAAGTTGAAGGAGGTTATTTACATAATGTTTCTGTCTGTCTATTTGTCTGTATCTGTGCAAGACATCTCAAAAAATTGTTATCGGGACTCAGTGAACTATGGTATATAGAGGAAGTGGGCCAAGGATGAGTTTATCAGATTTTGATACGGATCTGGATACGGATACAAGAATAAATCACAAACATCATTGGCTTCGTTGGGGTATGCAGTCTCTAAGATTCATAACAAGACATTAAGACAATTAAATTTCAGTTAACATGTGAAACCGGAAAAAGTACATGTCTGGTAGGAAAAGGAAATTATAACAGTAAATCTTACATTTTATTGCGTTAGCGGAGGTATTTGCTCTCTGGGTGCTATCTAGTTTAAGTATAGTGGCGTTGTTGGCGTTTATAGTGGAGGGGGTGCAAACGCTTTTCCAGCCTCCCAAGTGAAAGAGAAACACACAACTAGCCTATGAACATGGGCGTGGGATCCCTGGGCATCACAATACTCACAGGATACAGTACACAGTATCCAGCATCCGTCCGTACAAATGAGGATAAATTGCGTTGTATTGAACATACCAGGTCCATTAAATATAAAGCAGTTTTAAATTGTTACAAACATTTGTTTTAATTCATTACAAACTTCCAGTCATTTCATGAACAGTAGGTTCTGAAATAATAAAGGAATCATATTTTGTCACTACCAATTGCTCAGTCAAATAATTTGAATGATATAATGTAGTTACTGGAACGATGGTTTTAGAAAACAAGGATATATTACAAAATACTATATAAATTTAACAATAAACATTGAGTGTGTGTGTGTGTGTGTGTGTGTGTGTGTGTGTGTGTGTGTGTGTGTGTGTGTGTGTGTGTGTGTGTGTGTGTGTGTGTGTGCAGCCTGTTGTGGCCAAAGGACAAGATGCAAGCATATCTTTTATTCATGGCATCACTTCCGGATTCAGAAAGGAGAGCTAGCAGATAGCATATAACCTGAGAAAACAAAGGAAAAGGTAAGTCACTATTTTCGCCATCCAAAATTGAAACAAATACTGAAATTCAACCTTTCACCTCGTTGCCAACTGGGCTGTGTAAATTGGAAATCAATCACAATAATTCTATCATCACATATCTTTTAAAACTGTCCGTCATAAGTTTGGGGGTTGCCCACACCTTTGGACACTATGGTAGTAAAACGGTAATGTGTATTGCCAGTACATCGCCACCTAACACATCGCAAACCAACTGCTACACTGGGGTGAGTGCTTACTAATATTTGGAGTTTACTTATCGATCCAATACTGTGTTGTTAGTCACTGACGCGAACTGGGGAATAACAGGCGAGGGTGTGGACACGCCAGGAATGTTGACTGTGCTGTTTTCCAACCACGAAAGTGGTCATGCGATAAATTTACCATATATTTTTCGTAGGGGGTACACTCTTCTTGATGTAAACATAAAAAATGAAACAGACTGATGGCATCATAACTCTGCTAATTCTGTGCACACTGCTAGATTTAGAGAACAGGTTTACAGTACAGTGGATCTGTAACAGAGATAAAAGTGTGAGATCTAACACTGACAATGAACACTTGTGAGACCATTCCAAGAGAACAGATCGTTTGCATTATATGAAGCTACATTCATCAATCTATAGACATTATTGGCTTCTTTACTAGAAAATCGATCAAACATATTTCGAAAATTAGGAAATGAATAGCTTCTTCTATTGTTGGAAACATAATTTGGAACAGGTAATAACTGTGATGGGTGAAC
The DNA here is from genome assembly GCF_032717465.1 of Coenobita brevimanus. NCBI lineage: Eukaryota > Metazoa > Arthropoda > Malacostraca > Decapoda > Coenobitidae > Coenobita > Coenobita brevimanus. Next base: position 22,898,502 of record NC_137057.1, on the reverse strand, counting down.
CACATGAAAATAGTGGTTGCGGGTCTTGAATGGATTATATCTGATGTTTCTCCTTCTCTGAACGTGCCCTTCCAGTACCCATCGCCTTATCCACTTGGACACTGTGTTGGCGCTGACACCAGTTTCTCTCGCGATGGCACGGAACGATTTGCCTTCCTCCCACATCCACACGAAGTTCAGTCGCGCGTCCAGTTGTGTCATTTTCCGCCGAGTCATAGCCTACGAAAGGAAGCAAATTAACCACTGGTATGAAAAAATGGATTACCAAGACTTTTGATTTGTCTCACCCATTCAATGAAAATTCAGCCTGTCACTGTGGCCCTCTTCTTCCCAACAAATGGCTAAATAGTGGAAACAAAACAAGAAATGACAAAACCTGCGAGAGTTTCTCACTGATGTTTATATTCGTGGAAACAAGTTATGTGATAAGAGCGCAATTCATCGGAGTAATTCCAGTGATGCGTCAGTGAATATGGCCGTATTAACATGACAGAAAATAATTTATTCTTAAACCAATAGAGGTAATGCCACATATATCAACACAGTTGTTACAATACAGAGAGAAAATATTAAACACATTCCTAATATCTATTACCCAACATACTTTTCTTAGCTGAGAAGAATCATTATAATAATTATTACTTGTGAGAAAACGGATACTGTGATTTTCATTTACTACACTGCAGGCAATTTCTTGTAAAAGTATTTGATAGAACTCACCCACCTACCGCTCCAGTAGTTCTTCAGCTCCCTTCATACCGGCTCCCCCCCCCCCCCCGGCTGCTTGTAGCTAATTCTGACCCTAACGGTAACTGTGATCCTGTTATGCTTGGTTTATCTCATCTCTTTTTTGTGGGAGCAGGGGAAATAAAGATTAACCCATGCCAGTATAACTCATATAGAAATGAAATCCTCAAATGTTAGATGTAATTAAGTACTAAAGAGATCCTGACCATAGTAAAATTAATGGTGACAATTTTAACAGCGTAATAAAATCACCTAAAGTTAGTTGCAATATTACTAGCGTTGTCCTCGATATGGCATGCATAGTATCATCAGAATTAAAAAAATAATATTAAAAATGTCTCATGGTCGGAATGTCTCTTGTTTTCTATTTCCAGCTACTGCCATACGAAATTCTTATGATAAAAACTCGTCGCAGAGGCTGAGAGTGTTAATACTACCACTAGCAACCCTCTCATGGTCGGGATGTCTCTTGTATTCTCTCCCAGCTAATGCCAGATTTCATTCAGGTGGACGCACGTTATAGAAGATTTAGGGCCGTATTCTCGTTGGGTGAGAAAGATCCCTAACACCCATTCCTAAGTTACATTGTTTACTACACCTTACCATCCGCTTCTGTGTTACAAAAATCCTTCCATCATGGCCATACTCTGCATGAAAAACCTACTTAAGAATATTTGTCAACCATATAAATTTTTAAATCGTTAAAAAAATGGTTTTAGGGAACTTCTTTAGCCGACGAGAATACGAACGAAAGAGTGCTAAGTCCATTTCCTTGGTTAACAGACTATTATGTAATATTACAGTACTGCATTACAGGTTTTCGCCTGAAAATCTTATCTCCACGAGCCACAGTCTACTTCTCCGTAGAGAAAATACTCTACTGTAATGATTATCATGGGGTGTTATTAGTAACATATCATTTCCTTTGATTTTCTTTTTTCTTTTTTTATAATTATTCGAGTTTTTCTTAGTTCATTATTTTTTTCCAAGTTGCATTTATGCCTTTTTTTATGCATCTGACTCTAGGTGTAGCCTTAACAACCCTTCCTCTGAATCTCAGTAGTTCTCTTACTTGCCGCACAGCTGCTTGTGTCTCAACTTCAGCACTAATACCCACCGTCCATAGTAAATACATGCTAGGGCTGTCTCAATTGGGGCTGTTGCTCTGGTATAGCGGAGGTATGTTTTTGACAAATGGTGGGCCATGCGAAAGGTTAGTAAAGTTTGTGTTAACCAAAGTCAGTTCATTAAACTGTTCCCTATCTAGTCAAGGACCAATTCACCACGTTTCATACAACATTTAGCCATTTGGTTATAGTATATTTAGTATATTAGCATAACTTATTTTAATACAAGGACAAAAATTCGGGAAGCTTTCTCACTGTGTTTATTTCATGGTAAACTCCAGTGAGATAATCTACGACGCTTCCTTGTGGGTTAATCTTCAACATTTCCTAAACTGTTTACTCTTTCACCCATTCACAGGCTTGCCTCTACAACCTTTAACCTCCTTGGCTCTTATCTCGAAGTATAAGAGGTTTACAACTCTCTTGGCATCTCTCTATCCTCCCTCTATAACCCCTCCCTGCATGTCTCCACCCTCTGCACCCACTTCTTCAACAATCTACAACTCCTTGGCACCGGCACTGGTGGACCACGGGGAGTCAGCTTGCCCAACGCTTGTGCATTTTACCTGCTGTATATCTGATCACTTCTTGACTCTTACCCCACCCCTCTGTCTCATGTTCCCCCTGAATCATTCCGATTACTTACAGGTAAGTGGCATAAAATCGCGTCATGCGTGTCATTCCTTACTGCCCCAGATCGACCAGAGAAGTCAGCTTGCTTACTAAACTCACATTGTGTCATGTTACAAAACGCATTTTTATATGATCATATGCCTGTTTTTCCTCACAATGTCTAACTACATTTTCGTCCCCTGCTTCATGTTTTTACTCCTAACTGGTTCGTCTCCAACGGTACTCACCTCGAAATGATGAGCCGCATTTGCATCTCTGGCATGGCTGCTTGTTCCACATTCATCCGACACTCTACTAACCTCTTCAGCTCTCTGGCAGAGATCCCGCCAGTATCCTCGCTGACCTTGGTAAACTCATCCTTGCTAACTCTCTTCCCCTTGTATGGACATGGCAAAATTGTGCTGTTCATCTTCACCATCTGCCACTGCTGCTGACAGTTCACGTATTCATCCTCAATTCATCATCACCGAAACTCTCAAACAGCCAAGCCAACACCTACCCTACCCCTCATATGCACGTATAAGTCAGGCGGGGGCTACTTGCATTACTTATACTATTTATGATTCCCCTTTCTTATCCAGGTTCCACCGTCTTCCCAATTGGACCAACAATACCCAGTGTGAACTGTGTGTTCTTATCTCTGCCCTTGACTACCGTCTTTCTGACAACTTTGAAAGGCTTAGTCATACGATTCCCAAACAGCCTGCCGCCATTGCATCCCCTTTCCTATTTTCTTCTCCCAGTAACCCAGTCTCCATCAAAAACACACCTTTATTTACGGATTTCATTTGTATGGGGTCTAGACCATGTTGGCCACACCAGGAACGACCAGGGCTGCTTGTAATCTTCCCTTCACTGTCATTCATATCTCTGTCTTGAAGGAGACTGTTGGGTGAATCCTTCATGAGGAGACCAGGGAGGACCTAATCCTGCGTACTTATTCTGAAGAAGCTCATAAGGGTCACCATCCAGCACTATGGCAACCACCGTGGGGTGCGACACACTGCAAGCACTCCGCTCTCACCTGCTGCTGTGATGTGGTCGTCACCCGCATTTACCAGAGATATCGCTCAGTAACAGAAGTCATTAACTGGCCAGAGGTATCGATCCATAGAGAAAACCTTAAGACGGTCGACGGCCGCCAAACTATGCAACTTCTTAAGTGTTCCCACGCCTTTCCTGCTCGCCTAGCAAGTCGTTACCTCATACCAGCCCCTCCAGAAGGCTTAGGTTGTTTACTGGCTTATGTAATTATAATATCACTTATCCTGATATCTGGGGGAACACTGACTCCTATATCCTTGGCCTTTCATTCCATGGCACACGTTGCACTACTACGTTGATCACCACATTTTATTTCTCTCTTCTGCTGTGTTCATGGACGTTAATTTTTTTTTCAAATACTCTGAACTGAGTACTTATCTTTTTATATATCTTGTTCTACATTTTATTTTGTATTAATCTTGCCATCAGTGTAATACAAGTAATATTGTATTACGTATAAGCCAGTGTACGGGTATCTCATTTGGCATTATCATACTCATCTCTTTTTGAACTTCGGTGACATCGTTTCCGGTGAGTGTTCGGACTTGTAACCGAAAAATAATCCCTCTTTTACCTACTCTTCTCTCTGTAACCCACCACTATACTGTTCTTCCGTTCTGCAGTAGGCTTCATGCATTTCAGACAAAACTTTCGAACTGGAGGAACTGTATTTAGCATTCATTAACCCCTTCACGACTAGGCCACTCTTTGGTGCTAAATATAATGTCTTGATAATAGCATAAATGAACTCAGAATGCAGTTCCGGGCAGACGGTGCGAAAACCATCACCAAAAAATACTATCCATGTAAACACAAACCTTTGTTACTGCCGTTCACACCTGAAAGTGTTGAACGTGTTCCAAAGAAGAGATTTGCTTGTATTGTTATTGTAGCTTTTCAGTGATGTGGGTAGGTCCACTATTGCTTAAATAATTTATTTGTCTCTCTATTGCCAGACCCCTTAACCCTGTAAGGGGTGGCCACAAACAAATCACCTCCATGTCGCCCAGTTCCCCACCATTTCACTGCCCTGCTCCCAGCTTACACCCCCTCTCCCATATACCTCTCCACTCCACTTCAATAGTGCCGAAAACACACACACACACACACACACACACACACACACACACACACACACACACACACACACACACACACACACACACACACACACACACACACTTTTGGTGCTCAGTTTGTTAGTTTTTGGCTTTCATTCAGTAATAAGAAGGTGAATTATGACAAAGTCACTTGATTAACACTATTACTTTTTATTAAGCTCTCTGGTAACCTGTGTAGATCTGCTGTTGCTTTAATAGTATCCTAAATAATCCAGCAGTTTCCGTGAAATGCGCTACATCCTACAAAATCAAACCCCATTATAAGTAGACTGCCACTACCTGGTTACTAATCACCAACAACCTAACTAACTCCACTGGGTATAGTTTTCTCCCTCGCTCTGATAGGTGAGATATGGTATACTTAACCGCTTCAAGTCGATGAAGAAGGTTTGTATTAGTTAGTATTAACATAGGATAAAATTATACCGGCTTGGAATAGCAAAGTAAAAAGAAATACGTCCTCTGACCAAAGGGAACTATCTTTTGACCCCAGCTCGTGTTTCAGTTGCTAATAAACTACACGCTGCAAGAACACTGCTGTTGGTTGGGAGTCATCCTGGAAAGAAATGGCAGATTAAAAGACCCTGTCCTTAACTAGTGTCAGTGATTACCAGCAGTATTTCATTGTTCTGTCATTTTCTATTTGCCATTTTCATTTGGGATGGAGGAGAGAAGAAACCAGTTCCTTCCACTAATAAGGATTTACATACACAAGGAAGAACAGAGAAAGCAGAGTTAGGGATGCTACAGGAAGAGGTAATTCATGTTCCTTCCACTGTCATTTCTTCTTCCATTTCTCTATAGTTTCCATGCCCATTCATGCATTATTATAAAAAAGTAGAACGATTTCAGTTTGTGAAAAATTTACCAAGGAATAAATCTGCTGTGTAGTTAATGGTAGAGAAAAAAAAAAACTGCTGAATGTAGTGTGTCAAGGTAGCACTCAGGCTGGAATTGCTCGGCGGAATAATACTGTCTGCGTTAGGTAGAATAGAATACTAGAACTATATCATCACTGAGAGTATTATGTGACGGTATTAACACCATCAGGTTCCTACATCATCTGTCAGTTGAATAAAATAGTCAGGCGTTAGCTGTAGTAGTCTAAAAGAGTTGTGTCGACCATGTAAAATTAATGTTGGTATGATGAGGGACAAGATAGGAGAGACAACTCAATAAATCTGTGTGAGTGACGAACATGGTGGTCTCTGGAGTGGTATGGAATGGGTAGATCAATGTGTTTGCAGTGCGGCAGTTAGAAGGGAGAGTATGTGAGGAAGATTGTATAGTATTACGGCAAGGGAAAGTATGTGAGGAAGATTGTATAGTATTACGGTAAGGGTAAGTATGTGAGGAAGATTGTATAGTATTACGGCAAGGGTAAGTATGTGAGGAAGATTGTATAGTATTACGGCAAGGGAAAGTATGTGAGGAAGATTGTATAGTATTGTAGGCTATAGTCTGGAAAAAAAGAAAAAAAGAAAAAAAAAAGCAGTCTGATATGGGAAGCATGAGAGCGCTCTACGAGGCTGATGTTGATCAATCCCAGTCTGTCTGGCCGAGCAGACCCATCAACCGCGGACAAGCAACTGCTCCTTCAGGGTTGTCCATTTCATTGGAAAATGCAGTGTAACAGAAAGTAAACTAATGGATTAGGTGAAGAACCTTTCTGATGATATGAATAATTGAGCATGGAAAGCAGTTTAATTGACTGGATTGCCCATTCGAACAATGTTGTCTTATTAATTTTATTTTTGCTATTTCAGGACAGTTATCTTCAGCTTAGAAGATACATTTCCGACAGAAGAGGGTTAGATGACACTTTCATTAAACTCTCCACCACAAATCAAATACATCATTTGGAGGTAGCAAGAATATCCAAAAATTCCTTCCCCATGTCAAGGCATTGATTTAATCATAAGAGTGAATCATTGGTTCAATGTATGCATTTTTGCTAAGTGGTTGAGGTGATAAGATGACAAAGGAGAAAGCTTATATTGATGCCTAGCAACTGCACAAGGGTCAATAAAGCAACTAATTTTTGCTAAGCTAGCGGTGGCCGAGTGGTTATCATTGCTAGGTACGAAGTGTTCAATCAGATGGCGCCAGGATTCGAACCCAAGTGCAAGCAGCTGGTGCCACTCGTGTCCATGCATCGTTGTGGGTTGATCGGTAAATTAGTACCACGACAAAATCCAGGAGAGATAACTTCATAGCCTGGGCGATACAGAGACTATGTAGCCCAGGGCAATGGGTGACACATCCCCACAGGCTCATATACCTAAGCTATAGAGATGAGCCACGCAGCTAAGCGTCTCATGACCTCTGTCCTCACTTTTAGCTTCTTCGTAAACACTTTGCAGTGGTCGGCTTACATACAGGCTCACAGGTGTGCTTCTGGGTGAACTTGGACAAGGGGTGAACAGACTTAGCTCACCAACCTGACCGGTGTGAGAACGGGAGTGAGGGAAAATGAGATGCAACTGATGAAGAGTGGTAATAAACGAACGCTACTGAGATTAATAAATGTCGTTGGTGCTGAGCTTCTTACCATACCTTGTGCGCCTTAATTTGGTGAATATTTTGCATGTGGAGAGAATGGAGAATGAAAGACTGACTGAGAGGGTGAATGTAAGTGAGGTGGAGGGAGGGAGAGGGAGGGGCAGACCGAGGATGAGGTGGAGGGATGGAGTTGAGAGGTATATGAGGGAGGGGGGGGTGAGTTGGGGGGAGGGTAGTCAAATGGTGGGTGACAGAGTGACTTGGAGGCTTTTTGTCTGCGACCACCCTTTGCGGGATTAGGGTGTCGGGCTATAGATAGATAGATAGATAGATTTCCCGTATCTCAATAGCAGAACAAGACGGTAATACCCCTTTACAACCTTTCCATAGCACTCCTTTGTGATTACTATATTCTTGTGTTAATTTATTGCAGGGGCGTACCTAGAGATTTGGGGGCCCAGGGGACTAGGTTGTTTGCGGGGCCCCCCTCCAGGAGGGGGGCCCCGCAAAGAACCTAGCCCCTCTCATTCTCAAAACTTATCTAATATCTCAGTCGGGATTGTCGGGATGATAAATGTATATATTTTTAAATTTTAATAAAAAAGCTTATAAATTTTTTAGGCTTTGGGCCCTCCCCCCTCAATTGGGGGCCCTGGGGGCAGTTTCAAACAGTCCCCCCCGCCCCCCCTCAGATACGCCACTGATTTACTGTTATAATTCTGCATTGAAAGCAGAAGACAATAATATTAAGACAGATAAAGCTGACAGAGCTTTGTGGTTTAGGTAGAGTTTGAGGATAACTGTACCAAATGCTGCCTGTAGGTGAGTCGGTTTGGAGCATCCGCAACAATTATGGAGAGGCATGTTGTTCAGAATATTAATCCATTTAACATGATTTTAAGTTTATTCTAGCTTCCTGCAGATGGCTTTATTCAACTTATAAAGACCTCTCGCAGTGAAGGGCGCTCGGGAATGATGTATCTAATTCGTTCCTCATTTGCTAAATATCATCGTCACCTGTCATCAAGAATAAAACAGAAATATATCAGGGTAACAAAGGGGGGAATGAAAGAAAAGTTAAGACATAGAATCCGGAGACATTTATTTCATTTATTTAATGTCTACTGCCTAGTATTAGAATCAGATGACCCCTTTTTCAACCTCCAGAAGAATACCAGAATCAGGTGACTTTTTCTGTGTATTGCCTCTCGAATTAGAACCAGGTGACTTTTTTTTTTCTCCTGCCATAAGAGTATTAGAAACCGGTGATTTTTTTTTTTTTTTTATGGTTCCATAAATGTACCTGAATCCGGCCACTTTTTTTTTTAGCTGTCTCCAGGAGAGTATTAGAATCAGGTGACCCCCCCACCACCACCACCACCAGAAGGGCATTAAAATCAGGTAACTTTTTTTCCTTCTGCTACTTCCAGACAAGAATTTTCAGCTTCGGGGGAACTTCTCACATGAGGCATTATATCCTTCATTAATCCCTTTGAGGTGCTGAATATAGACGCCTTCATGTGGTGACACAGAGCAAGTCTTTTCTGCTCCCTAGTTTTATAGTGGTCTCCCAGTTCTTTCTCTATATCTCTAAATGGTGAGATGGTAGACTGCAGTGGAAGGGCAGCTTCAGCTTGCAGTCCACTGGGTTCCTATTTCAGAAGACCAAAGACCTAAAGACAATATCAAAAACAGCAACATCATCAACTACACTATCATCATCATCATCATCATCAACAACAACTACTACTACTATTACTACTGCCACTACTACTACTACTACGACTACTACTACTGCTACTACTACTACTACTACTACTGCTGCTGCTGCTGCTGCTGCTGCCTCTTATTCAATAGAATTGCTTAATAAAATCGTCCCTTTGCAGTATGATCAAAATGAAAGAGACATCATCGCAGAGAAAGCTTTACACTGCAAAAATTATCAGTATTTTAAACCAACGATAACCAAGGTATAAATGCGTCAAAGCAGCAAAGAGCAAATATTCATTTCATGGAAGAAGGGTTGACTGATAATAATACGAAAGCTCTAGCTAACCCTTCCAAAACGTTATATCTTTGGTAATTTATTCTTGCTATCTATGGATGGTTTAATTCAGCTTACTAGACTTTTATAAGCACGGGCAAGTCTACAAGCCGAGATGGGATGGGACGATGATACACAGCCAAATCGCCTAACTGGGTTGGAATGATGATGATGATGAATGAGTCACAGTCCACCTTCTCCGTTGGTGGTTTAAAGTATCCTAAATGCGGTTGATCTCGTCTAACATTCTCACAAGGTAATAGGAGTGTCTTCTTAAATACGCTGCACCACAAAACAAGGTTATTAATTTTGCATAAGGGAAATTCTGAGTATGACTGTCACTAGAAATGTTATGTCAGATGCTGTGTGAGTGTGAGAGTCACCACTTGCAAAACCTATTACAAATTGTGCTCGATTTTGGCATATTTTCATTTTCAGGAGGGTCTAAGGTTAAGTTAGGTTAGATTAGTGAAGGCCAAGGCTATATTAAGTAACCACGATCATCTCGGGAGGAGGAAAAATTACTTTTTTTTTTTTTTTATGTGACCGACTCTGGGCATAGGCTTCACAGCCTGCTTTCAAGGCCCAGTAGTCCTCCTACGTACGCACACCTCTACATGTCACCACTTCGGCGCTAACACCCACCGTCCATATTGAATACATGCTAGGGCTGTCTCATACAGGACTGGTGTATTGGTATTAGCGGGGGTATTTTTACGACATGTCGGCGGGTCTTCTGGTAGATCAGTAAAGTCTGATTTTATGAAATTCAAATCCTTAAACTGTTCCCTGCCTCAGCGGGATTTGAACCCGGGTCCGTCAGGACTGCAGGCCAACTCTCTACCGATTGAGCCACCGCGGTGATGAAATGGAACATAGCACGGTTAATGTTGCAGGGAGCAAGATGAAGATACATAAAGACATGTATGTATACATATATGCATACATACAGTACAGTCTGCAGTCCCAGTGCATACGGAGACAGTGTGATGGTCGTACAAAAGCAATATTTGTTTTACACACACACATACACACACACACACACACACACACACACACACACACACACACACACCTATGATATACTTACACTGACGTCAGTAGTGATGTCACAGACAACGGTGGTGGTGGTGTGGAGTGCAGCCCCGTACTAACATCCTTCTCATCGCCATCTCCTTATGTATACCTCACACACACACTCACGCAGACGCAACTAGCACCATGAACACTCGCCCCAGTCAACGTTCAACCCATGTAGTCCCCAGCCTCCCACCTCCTGTTCAGAATTTACAGGTTGGCTTCAGCTTTCGAGCAATATTTTAACATCTAGCAATCTTTTAATGTTTTAATGTCCCAGATTCTGTAGTGTGTATCCTAGAAAGATATCCATCCGGTCAAATATGAGTAAGCAGATCGTTCTCATAATGTTGAAACTGTGCACACGGAACTAGAGAGGACTGTCCATTAGAAATAAAAAGTATCGGTGGCCACCTCGCGTGAAACTGTGTGATCTATGAGGCGATGGCTGTTGCAAAATTTCCTATGATTCCACGGTACGTTAATAGGATTACTTTCAAAAGAAGCCCTATACCGTTCACTTGGCATTCCTTCTTAATATATTTATACCAAGTAAGACATCGGCAGGCGATCTTTGACATCCCAACTTCCAAAGCAGTAATAAGTAGAATCGCTGCCAAGGCACAGCAAACCCGTCCCCGGCGGTCATTTTAGTGCTGAAGTATAACACAACAGGATATCTGACTCATATATCAAGTTTGTAGTAAATCGGGTGAAAATTAGCGATTTTATGCCCATTTGAAATTTTAGTCCCGACCCACCTGACAGTGTCCTCCCTACCGCTAACTAGGGGGTGACCCCGCTGATGTAATCAGGCACGTTATAGGATGCAAATTTGAAAGATGCATCTTCAGGTTTAGTTTCATGTCGATATGACGAATTTGAAAGGAGTTATGGCGAAAACACTTGTATTTTTCATTTTTTGGGCCTACAGCCTGGGCTTTGGCCCAATTTGGCCCAAAATTAAATCAGGTGATCAGGTCATAGCCCATCATCCGTATAATTTTAGTCAAAATCGACCAGTATTTTTCGCATAAAGTTGTTAACAGACAGACAGATAAACAGACAAATTGAGTGAAAACAATACCCGCCCCCGAGCCCCTCCGGGGCGGGGACGGGTAAAAAGAATGTGGCAAATACTCTTCCGGTCATTATCAGCCAGAATATTCGGCCCTCCTCTATGCCAAGAACCACTCATTGAAGACCCAAAGTAGCCTACTCAAGCCCCCAACTGAAACACTTGTCTGTTCGAACACTAAACTCAAACCCCCCAAACTGAGGCAAACAAACCAAAACAACCAATAGGTTTGAACAAGAAATCCATGAAGTATTATTAGCTACATTAATTTCAAGTCTACACTTTTCCATTAGAAATTTTTCTCCTAGTAGAGCATTAACTAAATTGCTGAATTTAGTTATCACCTAAAAATCATTCTAAGAGAAAGGGTGATCGTGGGTTAATGAATGCTCTCTAATAGCTGAAAATGCCATCTGATGCAAATATTATTTTGTTCTGTGTCTCTTTCCTATATGTTCTGATATTCTTATTTTGAATGAACGACTTGCACATCCAATATACACAGCCTTACAACTAGGACTAGTAAATTTGTAAACAACATCCGAACATAGAGGAAAGCACCCTGTCTTTGTGAATGATTTTTTAAAAAGTCATAACATTTACGAATGGGAATTTTTTAAAATTCTTTAAGTACTATATTGCGAAACTGATAGCTGCTTTTACTATAGAAAGGCAATTTAACATATTAAACCAATTTGTTCACCTCAAAACATAAATTTACTTTTTAATTTAGTGCAGAGAAAAAAAAATGTAAATATTTATCATATATGTCTGTCTGATATTTACCGTTCAGAAAATAAGCCGCAAGTTTAATTCAGTTAGAACCTTACTGAATAGAGCATTCAATGTTTAATATAATTATATAACTTTGTATGAAGAATTTCTTAAACTAAGGGATGAATTTCTGAACAATAATTTTCAGACAGGCTACACATATATGATAAATATTCAAAGTCTTTCCTCTATACTAAATTAAAAAGTAAATATGTATGTTCTGAGCTGAAAAAAAAATTAAATATGTTAAAATATCTTTCTGTGGTAAAAGCAGCTATCAGTTTCGCAGTTTAGTACTTAAAGAATTAAAAAACAGTTTCCCATCGGTAAATTTTAGGATTATACTTACCAGTGACTTTAAGATAAAGAATTTTTTTCATTCACAAAGACATGATGCCTACTCCTCTATGCTCAGATGTTGTTTACAAAATTACATATCTTAGTTGTAAGGCTGAGTATATTAGATGTACAAGCTTTTATTCAAAATAAGGATATCTGAACAAATCTCAAATTGCTACAGAACAGAATAATATTTGCATCAGATGGCATATTCAGCTATTAGAGAGCATTCATTAACCCACGACCACTCTTTCTCTTACAATGATTTTCAGGTAGTAACTAAATTTAGTTAATGCTTTACTAGGAGAAAAATTACTAATGGAAAAGTGTAGGCCAGAAATTAATGTAGCTAATAATACTTAAAGGAGTCTTTGCTCAAACCCATAAGTTGTTTTCCTTCGTTTGCATCAGTTTGGGGGGTTTGCGTTTAGTGTTCGAACAGACAGGTGTTGTTTCACTTGGTGGTTTGAGCAGGTTACTTTAGATCTACCCTGAGTGGTTCTTGGCATTTCTTTGCGACTGGGAAACTGCCAACCGTCCCAGTCTCCTGGAAGAGAAAGTGTTGGCTCGTTTACGGCTTAGCGCCACCGTCATAACACACGTGAAACCATACATGGAAAGACGCTTCCCACCGCACTGTGACACCTGTGATGCGGTGTTACCTATCAGTCATATCATCCTACGCTGTCGGCGATTTGTTCGTGAACGCGCTTCACTTATAAATTACTGCGGCGCAGCAGACGTCCCCTTCACCCTTTCCACCATCCTGGGTGATGGGGACATTGTTATGACTGATAAATTGATGGCTTTCTTGAGAGAAACCGGACTGATCAGAGTGATGTGGCTTTTTTACTATATGGTTATGGTCTTTATCGAATGTATATATGTATATATTATATTATTCATTAGGGTTGACAGTGGATATACTGGAAATTGCTCCTACTTCTGACTGCTCTATTTCTGATATCGATGTCCCCTACATTAAACCACGTTCCTCGCTTGACAGTCACCAGTTGATGAGTGGAAATGTCCAATATAGAATGGTACTGGGCATTATCAGTTGATGGTGTTCTGTTGGGTGAGGTACTACACTTTCTGTACATATGTAAATGCATTCCATCATCTTGTATAGGTTATCTTAATTAGTGTCGACAGCTGACGTATATGGAACAGTTTCTGACTCAGGTTCTCTTTCATATACTGATGTCCCCTACATTATTTTCTGCCCCGACTGACAGTCAGCAAGTGATGAGTGCAGGTATGTAATGTGGAAAGTCATGCAGTCGATGGTGTTCTCTTGGTCGAGGTATTTTTGCCATTAATGTAGCTTTAGCTATTTGTCTCTTTAGGATTTTGTATAGGTTAGCGATTTGTCTGTCAGGAAATTAGTTTTAGGGTTCGTAGGTTAGGCGTCATTAGTTTTTCTAATAAATAATCTATCTATCTATCTATTGTCAGATGCCTTAATCCCGTACGGGGTGGCCACAAACAAATCGCCTCCAAGTCGCCCTGTCCCCTTCCATTTCACTGCCCTACTCCCAGCTCACACACCCCTCCCTCATATACCTCTCCACTCCATCCCTCCATCTCATACTTGGCCTCCCCTTAAGGCAATGCAGATGATCGTGGTAAAACTACAGTTCTTCTTATTTTAACACATATATGATCATACTTGTATATTGGTTTCAGTGTAAGCAGCCATTTTAAAAATGGAATAATTTCCGAAGCTAAAGAGGTCAACATTTGCTTGACAAGTTTACCGTTATGAAAGACAATTAAAGATGATAATAAATTTTTATAAAACGATTACTGATGTTTGAAGTAAATTATCCACCCACGGTGTACACCTACGTCCGAATGTTGCACTATATCCCTGACTCTATATATAGAGACCTAGCTACATCCACCCAAGGTGTACACCAATGTCAGCAGGTAGCACTATAATACATGCCTGCATTTACGCGTTCATTAGTCCTGTACCGGCACGTTTTCTTTGTTTTAAGGCCAATGATGTAGCATACAGGCTCCAACCACATATGTATTGGTCGACTTGGTATACACAGTGTTATGCTGGAGTACTTTTGGTCTCATGGGGTTCTTCTAAACAGGGAGGAACACCAAAACAAGATTCAAGACACCTTATGAGTACAAGGTAGACACATAAATTCGAGAGGACAGAACAAAAGGCTTTTTGTTGTCGAGGACTCTGTACATCTTTACATACAATGTGAAGATAATTATACATAAGAAATGGTCAACTGGGGTGAGAGGGGAGTGTGGAGGGGTGGTCTGTAGGGAGCCGGGATTGTCTCTATGTCCGTACGAGGTGTTGTGGTCCAGTGAGTTAATCATGATAGGGTTAAGGGAGAGAGAAACAACTCTGGCTCTGAAGAGTGGAGGCCCGATGTCTAGCTCTTTCTCTCAACCTGGGGATAGAGTGATGTGGTCTGTACCCAGAGTGGGTCTGGCAGTGAAGTTAGAAGGCACCCGAAATAGTCAGGACAACAAGTTTTAAACTATTAAGCCTAGGATTCCTTTTCCAGGAGTAAGGAAGCAAGGTCTAGCAGTGTAGGGGGGAGGGGGTGAAAAGGATGAATCCACTCCAGAGGTCAGAGGAGGGGGCACCAGTCGGCCTGCTTCCAGGGGGCACTGTGACCCTCAAGTCCCCCAACAAGCCTCAGTGGTTCCACAGGGTGAAGGTGAATCAGCAACTCCTGTGTTGCTGAGCCACCTCTAGCAAGATCGAGTGTGCCGCCTCTAGCAAGCATGAGGGAAAACTGGAACCCCTGCATTGCCGAGGCACCTAGATCTAGTAAGCCTGGTTGTGCTGCCTCTAGCAGGCACCAAGTTGCTGGGTTCCTGTTGCCGTTGGTACAGGTGGCAAGGCCAGCAATGGTGGCTGAGTGGCGATTTTGGGCTATACGAGTAGACGGTCTTATGATGGCTGTGCACCTGGGCCTCCTGTATCCCTCTGGCTAATGTACGCATACTGCAGCTGCTCAGTACTGGCTCCTTGTGTTGTGTTATTCATCACTGGTTGCAGTAGAAGTGGTTCCAGTTATTTTACCACTCCCGACGTACTTTAAGCCACGTCTTCGTGGCTGGAAGTCAAATACTATCTCGTAGCTGATGACGGTGGTAGGGTTGAGATCCTGGAGGAGGTGACGCTAGGACACTGATCGATGGTCTGGTTCCGTGTTGGTGTTGGTGATGAGGATTAGGGAGCTGGGGTGAGAGTAGCCACCGAGTTGTTTCAGCAGTTGTTGTGGTTTCTGGATTCTTATTTGTTTTCCTGTTTGGAATACTCAGAAAACAAAGCAGACGAACATGCTGAGCTGAGCTGGATACAGCTAGAGAGAGGAGATTGTGGCAGTGCTGGTAGGTGCGCTGGTGGCAGGTAAGCGGATGGTGACCTGTAACCTGAGGGCCAGCCTTAAGTCGGCAAGTGCAGATGCACAGTACCACCGAAGTGGGTAGAGGCAGGAGTGGGGCTGGCTGGGTCGGAGATTGTGCTGGCTAGCGACTGAATTTCAGGAGGTTGTGGCATCGTGTGGGTAGTGAGGTTGGTAGGGGGTGGTGTGCTAGGGTTTAGTGGTAATGAGGGGCTATATCTCCGGTGGTCGTGATTGTCGGCCTGATTTAGTGCAGACCAGAATATGACTTCACCTGTTGACAAGGTGTGAGAAGGAGGAGGTGGAGCTGGTTGTTGACCTAATAATGAAAAGTGAAGTGTTAGGGTCCAGGTAGGGTTGTGGAGATGGTGATGATGAAGGGGGGGTTGTACTGCAGGTGAGAAATTGTTGGAAACATATGGGTGACAGTGGGGTGTGTGGGGGATGGTTGCTGGTTAGGGTTTTGAGGAGTGGGAGGGCTGGGTGGTGATGAAATAGAGGATAGCTGTTGTTGTGTGAGAGTCTGTGGAAAATAAGGGACTGTACATATAGGGGGGGTTGTGATTGCCAGCCCGATCTGGTGAGACTAGGGTCCTAGTTTCCAGTCAACCAGGTGGAAGGAGGGTGTGGAGCTGGAAGCTGAGTTAGGGCTGTGGGGGTAAGGGGAAGAAGGAACCAGGGATGGCAGTGGGGATGGTGAGGATGCTGGTGAAGTGATACCGGAGGTGACAGGAGGGAGAAACCCTAGATGAAGGTAGTGGGTGGGGTGGAGTGACAGTGGGTAGGGAAGGAGATGAAGTGGAGTTGGAGGTGGTGGGGATGGAGGGGGAGGGGGGGATGGCTAGTGGGAAGCGTAGGACTGATGATCCTGTTGGTGTGGAGGAAGGGAGCTGGGTGTGGTGGTTGGAGGTAGGGAGGGCAGGGGTGAAAAGATGAGGAGGGGGTAGTAATGAGGCTCGGTCAGCTACTTGGTTTGGCAACATAGGGGGTTTCTGTGTCACTGGTCTCGGTGTTGGTTTGGTTCGTACATGTCGGTTGTGATAGATCTTGGCTTCTCCATGACAATCGATGACGTCCTTGTGACAGTTTGGCATGCATGTAATTTTGAAGGGGTCTGTAAATTTAGTCTGAAATTTATGGTTGAGGGGAAACCAAGGAACCATGACTCGGTGGCTTATTTGGTATGAGTTGTCTGGTGGAGTCTTGGCTTTCAACAGTTCCTGATAAGATTGCATGTGGCAGAGCCGGTTCTTGAGGTGCAAGGGGGGGTCCAGGGAGGGGGACCTGGAGGGAAGCAGCTGCACCAAGTGTCGGAAGGGGATTAGCATTAGGGGTTCACCAAAAACGTGCTCATGGAGCATGGTGCCATCTGATCGGAGGCAGATGTTCATTACCCACTGTAAGATTTTCATTTGGAAGTGTCAGTCCTCAGTGTTGAGGGTGACAAACCTGCTTAGGAGTTGGTTGGCAAGGCTATGGTGGCTTCTCTTGCAGATGTCATTCCCATGGGGATGGTAAGGAAGGGAGTGGGAAAGGTGGTACCCAAACAGCTTGGATAACTGTTCCCAAACTTGGCCCAAGAAATCAGGGGCATGCCTGAATGGAGGGCCTGCAGTAGGCAGAAGTAGGGGAACACATCAGTGATGAAAGCATCAGTGACTGTGGTAGCAGAGTGGGACTTCATGTGGCAGGCGACTAAGAATTTTGAATTGGTATACACAAAGGTAATTACAAATCAGACTGCTGATTTAGATGAGAGAGGGGCCCATGATGTCTACGGTCAGCAGTTGCCAAGGTCGGGTTATTGTTAAGTGTCCGGTGAGTTCCGGGGTTCGAGAGATATCTTTCCCAAGGGTAAAGGCCTGGCAAGCTTCAATTACCCGTTTGGCGGCGGCTGAAGGATGTGGTGTCCAGTAGACATCTCGGAAGGTCTCAAGCAACTTCTGCTGTCTGAGGTGGATACCGTTTCAGTGATGTAGATAGGTCAGGATGCCCTCAACCTCCTCTGGGTTGACGACTATGTTGCCAGAAGGGATGTAAGGGTGGTCTCCAATTCTTACTAACTTGTTTAAGATAAGGTTGGGCATCCACACTGATTTTAATTTAGTCTCCCATTGCTGCATCAGGGTGTTTTTTGGTGCTTGGTGCCCCGTTTTCTGTGTCTTGAGGAGCGAGTTAAGGGGTAGCCTTGACAAAGCTTTGGAGCTGTTGTGAAGTTTGTCGGGGTGGTATGAGAAGTTGAAGTTAAACTCTTCCAAAGTTTCCCGTCATCGCATTAAGAGGGCATCGACAGTGTGGGATCTCTGCAGTCACTGTAGTGACTGGTGGTCTGTAAAGATGGTGAGTAGGGTCCCCAAGAGATATGACCTGAAGTGCTTTAATGCCCATATCATGCTTAGGCTCTCGTGCTTCATGGCAGCATAGTTGACTTCCAGTGGGGTCAAGGTCTGGCTGACTCATGCTATGATGTGTTTTTTGCCTTCCCTGTGTTGTGCATAGACTGCACCTATCCCGACCAGGGAGACATCAGCATACAGCTGGAGGGGCTGGGTATTCGGGAAATGTGACTATTGACTCTGTGGTGAGGTGGTGTTTGAGTGCTGTGAGAACCTTGAACCTAGAGGCAGTCTATTGGAAGTACTCACCTTTTCCTGTCAGGTCATGTAGGCGTCGAGGAAGGTGACAGATTCTTGTGTGAGGTCGCATTTGGATGGTTTGAGTTTCAGAACCAAGGCTTGTATGCAGTGGAGCACCTGTCCTAAGTGGTTAAAGTGTTATTTCCAGGTGTCCCTGAATATGACAGCATCATCCAGGTAAGCTAGGCAACTCTCCCAGGTGAGTACTTGTAGGACCAACTCCATTATGCGGAAGAAATTGGCTAGCCCATTACACAGATCAAAGGGGAGGACATTAAACTCGTGAAGCCTTCTGCCACTGGTGGAGAAGGCCATTTTGTTACGATGCTCAGTTGGATGGGTATTTGCAAGAAGCCCAACTGCAGGTCTAGGGTAGAGAACCATCGAGCACCGTAAAGAGAATCTAAGGAGTTGTCGGTTCGAGGAAGTGGCATGGCGTCTTTTATTGTGATCCTGTTAAGCTGGTGGTAACCAATGCAAAACCCCATGGATCCGTCCTTTCTCTTTACCAAGACTATGGGGGAAGACCAGGGGCTCTTCAAGGGCATCACAATGCCCACATCGAGCATCTCTTGGACCAGGCAGTCTTCCTCTTGGCATTGTACTGGGATTTTCTGGCACAACGGCCGATGTATTGGGAGTCCCATAGTGTAGATGGGTGGTGTAAGACCTCAGTCTGGACCAGATCTCCCGGGTGTGAGGCAAAGACCTCCTGATAAAGGAGGAGCAGCTGTTCCAGGTCCTATTGATGCTGGGGTGGGAGATGGGTGGGAATGTAGAGTACGGAGGGAGAGTTGGGGGTGGGGAAGTCCGTCAAGCCCTAAAGTTCTTGGAGGGCGTGGAACATCTCCATTTCCCCCACAACTAACCCTTTGGGGAGGGTAAGGCATTTGTTGGAGACGTTTGCAACTCTGACGGTGTCGAGGTGAGATGGGATGATTGCTGGTGAAACCATGCAATTTGAGGCAAATGGTTGGTCCATTTGCGGGGAAAAAAGTAGTGATTGCTGGGCAGAGGTAGTCAGTGGTACCCAGGCTTGGTGATGGGGTTGTATGGTGGTCATCTTTTTCGTGACGGCCTGCACGACAGTGTGCTGGCCAGCTGCATGATCACGGGCTCTTAAGCAGAGGCACTGGTGCTGGCAGTCGATGGTGGCTCCCAGCTTTTGCAGTATGTGCAACCCAAGATATCCGTCGTATGCAATACACCTCGAGTCAAACACGATGAAGGGGCGGTTAATGTACTCTGAAGGCTCTTGGGTGGTTATCAAGAGTGGAAGCGTTTCACCTTTTAGAGATTCGTCCAACAAGGTCGGTGGACAAGGACTGGATGGTGTTGAAGGCTTCCTGATTCTGTCTGTAGAAACACATTTACGGGATGGAACGTGTGGCACCAGTATCCACCAGAAGCTGCACTGGGACTCCTTGGAGTTTCAGTTTTGTGTAGAGAAAAAAGTGTGTAGATGGAGGGAGCACTTTAAGGTTCTGTTAAACATGGAGAATGAAAATAATGTGAGTATATGTGGCTTGGGGATGGCTGAGAGAAGGAGGGTAGTGAGAAGGGAGGAAGAGATCAGTAGGATGGAAGTAGCTGAAACAATGAATGAAGTCAAAATGGGGAAAGCCCCATGAATTTGATAGAGAGTATGGTGAAATGCAGAAGCATGGGGGAGAGATAGTGGAACAAAGGATTTGGAGGATGTTCAGATTGGCCTGGGAGGAAGGTAGAGTCCTGGATGATTGGAAGGCAGTTATGATTATTCCCATGTACAAAGGATAGACAAGGATTGTGGAAAGTGTTAAGAATATATGGAGTAGATGGGAAGTTGTTGAATGCTGTGAAGAGTATGTACGATGGTGCGAAGGCTGCAGTGCGTGTGGATGGTGAACTAAGAGAATTTTTCTCTTTGAAAGTTGGTTTGAAACAGGGATGTGTCATGTCTCCATGGTTGTTCAATCTGTACATGGATGGGGTAATAAAAGAGGTACAAGGTAGGGTAGTGGATGTTGGAGTGACCCTGGTGAGAGAGGATAGTGTTTGGAAACTCCCTGTACTGTTGTTTGCAGATGATACTGTGTTGTTGAGTGAAGACGAAGGGGAGCTGCAGGGCTTGGTGGATGAGTTTGAGAGAGTGTGTAAGAAACGGAATCTAAAGGTGAATGTAGGGAAGAGTAAAGTGATGGTCTTTGAGAGAGGTGAAGTTAGTGAATGTACAGCGAGGTTGGATGGTGAGGAATTGGAAAATGTGAGTACGTTTAAGTACTTGGGTAGTGTGATGAGTAAGGATGGAGGTTTGAAGGGTGAAGTGCTTGAAAGGGTACAGCAGGGAAGAAAGGTTGCTGGTTCTTTGAAAGCAGTGATAAGAAACAGGGAAGTGAGCATGGAAGTGAAAAAGTTACTACATGGCAGTATTGTGATACCAACTCTAATGTACGGAAGTGAAGCTTGGACTTTGTTGGAAGGACACAAGTCAAGAGTGAGAGCAGTGGAAATGAGTTATTTAAGAGGAGCCTGTGGAGTCACGTGGAAAGACAGGCTGACGAATGAGGATAAAAAGGAGCGTTGTGGTGTAGATGTGGATGTGATAGGAAGTGTTATGAGGAACACACTGAGGTGGTTTGGCCATGTGGAGAGGATGGAGGGTGAAAGACTGACGAAGAGAGTGTATGTGAGTGAGGTGGAGGGGGGAAGAGGGAGGGGGAGGCCGAGGATGAGATGGAGGGATGGGGTGGAGAGGTATATGAGAGAGGGGGGTGTGAGTTGGGAGCAGGGCAGTGGAATGGCTGGGGACAGGGCGACTTGGAGGCGATTTGTTTGTGGCCACCCCAAACGGGATTGAGGCGTCTGGCAATAGATAGATAGACAAAGGAAAAGGGGAAAAAGAAGTGTATGGTAATCACAGGGGCATTTGCTTCTTAGTGTAATGGACAAATTATATAGTAGGGTACATATTGACAGAGTTATAGAAATAACAAAGGAATTAGATGGAGAAGAGCAGGGAAGTTTTGGAATGGTCTTAAGTGATGAGTTTCTAGAGAAGGGGAAGTAGTATGCAGCTTTCATGGATTTGGAGAAAGTATATAACAAAGTGGATAGACAAAGAATGAGGAAAATATTTAAAATATATGGAGTAAATGGGAAGCTGTTGAATACCGTGAAGAGTATGTATGAGGATGCTAAAGCTGCAGTGTGTGTGGATATTGAACTGAGTAAATTTTTCCACTTGAAGGTTGGATTGAAACAGGGATGTGTCATATCTCCATGGCTGTTTAATTTGTATATGAATGTGGTTTTAAAAGAGATACACGGTAGAGTAATGGATGTTGGAAAGGCCCTAATGAAAGAGGGCAGCGTTTGGAAACTTCCTGTATTGTTGTTTGCAGATGATAATGTATTGTTATGTTAAGACGAAGGGAAACTGCGGGGTTTGGTGAATGAGTTTGAGGGAGTGTTTAAGAAACGGAATCTAAATTTGGATGTAGGGAAGAATATAGTTTCGGTCTTCGAGAGATACAATGTCACTGAATGTACAGTAAGGTTGGATGGTGAGGAAATGGAAAATGTGCTTGCATTTAAGTTCTTGGGTAGTGTGATGAGTATACTGTAGATGGATGTTTGGAGGATGAAGTGCTTGAGAGGCTACAAGTAGGTAGAGAAGTTGCTGGTACTTTGAAATCAGTGATATGAAATAGGAATATGAACAAGGAGGTTAAAAAGTCGCTGCATGCTAGCATTGTGATACCAGCTCAAATGTATGGAAGTGAACTTGGACCTTGTTGGAAGGACACAAGTCTAGAGTGAGAGCGGTGGAAATTAATTATTTGAGTGGAGCATGTGGAGTTATATGAAGAGACAGACAGACAAATAAGGAAGTGAAGGAGAGTTGTGGTGTGGATGTGGGTGTGATAGAAAACGTTAGGAGAAACATATTGACGTGGTTTGGTCATGTGGAGAGGATGAAGAGCGAGAGATTAACGAAGAGAGTGTATGTGAGTGAGACAGAGGCCGAGGATGAGATGAAGGGATGGAGTAGAGAGGAACCATATGAGAGAGAGAGGTGTGAGCTGGGGGTTAGGGCAGTGAATTGGAGGGGGACAGGGCGACATGGAGATGATTGTTTGTGGCTACCTCTCACGGGATTGCAACGTCTGGCAATATATTGATAGTAAATGAAGAATTTGTATATACTCCTATGCTGATTTGTACATAAGAGCCTTGTAGCGAAACTGTTCCTATTTACTCCTTGCACTGTTGCTGCCTATACACTGCGATATGGGATGGAGGCTGATCCTATCTAATAACTGCAGTTGTTCCATGTGTGTCATGCTGCTGAAATGTGCCTGACCTTTCTGCTGACTACACACGAAAATTTGCGATGCAGGCTTATCACACCTATTAATTAATTACATGTCATCCAAACGCAATCCGCAAAATGCAGGGGTTTGCTTACTCTTTTGGGTGTAGGGGTAGATGTTGGGCAGGCGACGCTGAGGGAGGGTAAACTCGGGGTAAATGTGCAGGGGATACATAGGAATACAAAACAGCACGTACACAGGAAAGCCAACAGTCACAGACCTAAGGGTTCCATTAAGGCTGTTTGGTATAGAGAATACAATAACTATAATATCTAGTTCTGAGAGTTGAATGCAAGAAATACAAAGCTAGAAAGCTTCCTGCCCTTCCTCACCCGCCCATCAAAACATCCAGCCAAACCCGTCCGGAAAAAGTGAGAAACCCTATCATGCAGTGTAGGAAAACTGACATAGAATTTACGTAAGAAAGACTGAAAGATAAAACTGCTGTCTTCCGTACCTTAAGTTGCAAGGTAAGGTAACCCCGCGGGAAGTGTGAGGGAAGTGGAAGGGAGAATGCTGAGTTAACTAACCTCCTGGAAGCGTGGGGGAAATGTACCTTGTTCCCGGGGGGTTGAGGAAAGGTAACCCCGCGGGAAGTGTGCCACGTGAAGGGGGAGGGGGGCTGAGGGAATGTTACCCGGCGAGAAGTGTGAGGGAAATGTACCATGTAAAAGGGACCGGGGCGGAGGGAAAGTAACGCCGCGGGAAATGTGAGGAGGCGAAGTGGTGGTTTGGGTGAGGATTACGTATTTCGCCAGAAAAGAGACAGGCATAGATGAGTCAGACTTTTTCCTGCATGACAGTATTTTGTTACAAGACAAACAAAACTGTTGTAGGTCACTGTACACTGCCTTCTTGATCCAGTATAGAAGACTTAAGTAGGGGATTTTAGCTGAACAGTCACTGCCTCTTGGCGATTAGACACTGCGGCAAGGTTGTGTCATATAGCTTACACACACACACACACACACACACACACACACACACACACACACACACACACACACACACACACACACACACACACACACACACACACACACACACACACACACACACACACACACACACACACACAGGCACACACACACACACACACACACACACACACACACACACACACACACACACACACACACACACACACACACACACTGATATCAGCACTCACAGGCTTTTTTTATCAGCGAAACTCCGGTTGGTATCTATACACACATCAGTCCTTCTACACACACACATTTCCGAACGTCAGTAAAAAAGACAAACATACATAATCCTAACGGTGTGTGTGTGTGTGTGTGTGTGTGTGTGTGTGTGTGTGTGTGTGTGTGTGTGTGTGTGTGTGTGTGTGTGTGTGTGTGTGTATAATCAGAGGAAAGGCAGAAGCAAATGAGGTGAAAGATTAGGACTGACTAAACACAGAGTTATCAGAGTTGTGCATGTGGAGTGACTTAGAGTGTATGTGGAGGGATGTAGAGTGTATGTGGAGTTACCTGTGGTGTTCATGTGGAGTTACCTGTGGAGTGCATGTTGAATTACATGGACAGACTGGTGGACAACTCTAATACCGATGGTATATTTCAGGTAACTTCACTGGATTTTATTTACCTGATAATGAGTCCAGGAGTCTGAGAATATTTATAAAGTTTTTATTAACCCTCTCATGGTCGTCAAAGCTCTGTTATGCTACTGAGGCTAACACCAAACCCAGTTATTCAGCGGAAAAGAGGCTTAGGTACCAGAGGGTGTCAAGGTCGATGCCACAGGTTTGGTTCACATTTTATTGCCTGATTTGATGCTTGCTGGAGTTTACAGGAATGCTGCATAGCGTACTACTGTTTACCTATAGGCTAACTGTCGTCAAGCTCAAAGGTCCAGTATTTTTGGACCCTACGATTAACTTTTGAAAATATGCCCATACGGCACATATCTACCAGTAGTCAGTAGAGGGTTGGGAGGAATATACAGCACTGAGGCGGTGTGGAGATAGGGAACACATGGAACCAAATTCTTAACGAGTAGCTAGTGATGGTTAACTGTAGGGTAAGGAATACAGTATTATATAATAATTTTCAATATGTGATATAGGATGTACTGTGTGATTGCTGATGTTAATTTAAGGTGACGTATGGAATGAGGTTGAGCTACTCTGGGGAGGATGCCTGGTGTGAAGCCAATTTGTCGGTCAGCATCTGAACCAGCCTTCTGTTGACACTGGGAAGAAGTTGTTGCACTGCATGCAGTCTAGTGTTCTCCTGTTGCAGCTCCTGCATTTGCTGCTCCAGTTCCTTCTGTTGCTGCTTCATCTTCTTGTTTCTGCGGTTGCTGGCTTCGTTATTGAGGAGTCTTCGCCTCTGTTCCTTCTCCGGCCCGTCTGGCAGGTACATTCGTGTGTGGTAGTGCTTGAAGCCCTTCCTGGTGCCTTGGGTGGCTCCCATGGGTTGTTGGGGCAAAGCTGAAATTCCAGGGATGCCTAAAACAGTGTCCTGGTAAAGGGGCAGGGTTGAAGCCCCAGGGTTACTTTGAGAAGTATCCTGGTAAAAGGACAGGGGTGAAGTCCCAGGGTTACTTTGAGAAGCATCCTGGTAAAGGGGTAGGGATGAAGTACCATTGGAGCATAGAAAACTGTCCTGGTAAAGGGGCATGGCTGAAGCCCCAGATTCATCTATGTAAGTGCAGTTCTGGTGAAGGGGCAGGGCTGGTGATGTATCTGCAGGCCTTGACATCCCCAACAAGGTGACAGAGTTATTCTGAAAAGAATGCACAACACATCAGTGACCATAAAGGTGATTCCTGACCTCTCAGCTCTCAGAATGTTCATCGCCTTACTTTAATCTCGTTCCTAAACGTTAGTCGGTGTCAACAGCACATTTGTTACTTAAAAACTCTCAACTTTCTGCTTGGCCACAAGTATATATATTTTACACTGATACTAGCACGCTGTATGTAATAATAAAAATTCTTGTTGCATGAGTTCCTTTTTTTCGAGTTCTCTGCCTCTGTTGTGCCACTTGCTCCTGACTCTCTCATCATCATAAGCCGTTTAAATATCCACTGCAGGACCGGCCTATCCCGACCGAAGTAGGGACGATACACCCAATGTATCTCTACCACGTGGCTTAGGCTGTCTGGTAGAGACTGTATGTAGGGTTAGAAGTGCTTGTAAGTGTAATTATAGTGTTGTAGTGGGTTTGGATGTTTGT
>NC_137057.1:22857430-22867430 GCF_032717465.1 Coenobita brevimanus | reverse complement strand
GGTCCGCCATTGCAAAACAACCAAACCACTTACACACTACATTAAAATAGTAGGGGTAGCTCAACAACACGTCCGCTTGCAGACACGGCCGGGGCCCCACTGACCCTCAAGGGGTGCTGCTGACTCCTCCCAGTGACAAAAGGCAAAACTGCAAATGGTTGGCTCCCTCTGTTCAAATTACCGGATCTTTTGGGTAGCATCTAATATATATATATATATATATATATATATATATATATATATATATATATATATGTGTGTGTGTGTGTGTGTGTGTGTGTGTGTGTGTTACCGGCAATGTGGAAAATGTCTCATTGTATAGAATGCCTAAGTATTCGATAGAATGCGTATAACTTCAAGACAAACGATATTACCTGTAAAACACCTTCGTTGGCGAGGTACAGTCGGCCTAAGAAGTGACGGCAGAGTATCCAGATGTTTTCGGTCATCGATAATGTACATATTCTTATATCTTCACAGGGGAAAACCTAGTATGTAAAATTTTTACAGAAAACAATAAGTCAATGGAAAAGTACCGATATATTTGAAAACTGTAAGAAGCAATTAGTTAATTACGATAATAGAGAATCCTACGCGGAACTAATTGAAATTTCAGAACTATCGCTCAGGGACAGTCAGAAATATTTTGGGGAGTTCATATCTAACATGGTTAAACGCAATATTTTTTTTAGTAACGTAATACTAAGAAGAAAAACGTTTTAATAATCGATTAAAATCAGTCATTATTATTTATAATATAATTTCCTTTTCAATACTAAGGAATAATTTAAAGTCATTTATTTCCGTTTTTATTGTCTCCATGGTCGACGACAGAAAGCGGGAGTGCGGCGCAAGTTAGTAGGCTATTTTAAATGGTTCGAGTAACATGCATGGATGGAAACAGCTTTTACCCAATGATATGCAGTTATTGCACTGCATCTGGCCAGTTTTTCATTAAGAATATTCTCTTGAAGTTTTAAGATAAGCCAGAGGACTATCAATGAATGAAAAATAAGGAAAACCTCGAAAATTTGCCGACAGTCGGAGCTCCATGGAGAATGACAAACTTGTGTCATAGCCAAGTATCCTCAGTGTCCAAACAATTTGCAAGAGAAAGAAAATGCAGATGTTCATAAACAAATAACTGAGCTCAAAACTTCAAATTAGCATTTTCAGTTTAGCAGGACACAGAAGTATATTTAAAAAGAAGAGATTAATAGATAGACCAAAGTATGTGCTTTTGCATTGCAAGAGTATAAACTCATGCTTTGATCCTCTTCACTGCCCAGTGTATGAGAAAAAGGTCAATCAATCAATCAATCATTTCCTGTGGCACCCTCGGGGATGCATAGGGCCTCGATGAACTCACACCACCACATCCTATCTTGTGCTAACTCCTCAAGATCTCCCCAACACTCATCTCCAGCTTCCCGTCTCATTGTCCTCACCCACGTCTCTTTTGGCCTTCCTCTACCTCTCCTACCAAGTGCCACCCACCCTGGTGTACCTCGTACTATTCCCTGTCTCCCATACACATGTCCTAGCCACTTCCACCATGAGAATCTAACATATTCATCGATCGGCTGCACTCCCGTTATTTCTCTAATTCTACTATTTGGTATCCTTTCCCACCACTTAACTCCTAATATTCTTCTAAGTTCTTTATTTTCAAACACCAAGAATTTATTTTCCATAGTCACTGTGCTGTACCAAGACTCGTGTCCATAAATTAAGATACTCCTAACCATTACCTTATAAAGTTTGATTTTTGTATGCACAGAAAAATTTTTATTATTCCAAATATTTTTAAGCATTCCCATTGCCTGATTAGCCTTCTTTAACCTTTCCTCGAATTCAAAGTTCAAAGAACCATCCTTGGCTAAATAAGTACCTAAATATTTAAACCTATCAACTTGCTTTACAACCATACCTCCAATTACACATTCCTGCGCATTTTCCATATTCATATTGATTATTTCAGTTTTTCCACAGTTAATAACCAAACCCACCTTGCGACCTTCACTCACCAAACAGTCCAACACTCTCTGCATCTCTTCTGGCCCATCACAAATCAAAACTATATCATCTGCATAATCTAAATCCAAAAGTTTCCTGTTCTCTCCCCAAAGTATACCTGCACCGGTTTCTGTTCCAACGCGTTTCATAATGTAATCAATGACCAATATAAATAGTAAAGGCGATAGAACACCACCTTGAATTACTCCGGACTTGACTTCAAACGAATCACTCAGACAACCATCAACCATCACTTTACAAAATGTGTCCTCATGCATGTTCATAATGACCCTCACAAACTCCTCTGGTATTCCATAATGTCTCATGATCTTCCCCATAGTCTCTCTCGAAACACTATCAAAAGCCTTTTCAAAATCAACAAAACAAAGACTTAACGGTACTCTCATTTCATTAACTTGCTGCATCAAATGCCTAACTATAAAGATTTGATCATTGCAACCACGTCCCTTTCTAAAACCAGCCTGTTCATCCCTCAGAATACCCTCAACCACCGGCTCCAACCTATTTAACAACACTCTACTGAAAACTTTCAAAGCTATCGGTGACAAAGAGATTCCCCTCCAATTACCACATTCACTCAGGTCTCCCTTCTTCGGAACTTTAACAATTACACCATTCTTCCAAACTGATGGTAGTAACCCCGTCACCCATATCTTATTGAATAGCTTGGGCAAGATCATTATTAATCTATCCCCCTCCACTTTAAACATTTCCGGAAATAAACCATCCTCCCCTGGTGCCTTATTATTCTTTAACTGTTTTACTGCTTTCTCCACTTCTGCAAGCCTCAACTCTCCTGTTTCCATATTTAAATCTTCCTGAGCAGACGGTATATCCTCTTCTGGTGGTATTGGTCTATTAAGAACTGTCTCAAAATGCTCTTTCCATCTATTTTTAATATCTCCATCTTTTGTCAATAAATTTCCTTCCCTGTCTCTAACTGGTATTTCCTTGCGTTTACCTGCATTACCACTCAGTTCTCTAATCGATTCATATGCTATTCTTTGACTTTGTCCATCATTTCTTGTTTATTAAGATTTCAGTCTCTGCAACCTTTTCATCCACACATCTTCTTTTATCTCTCCTAGCTAACCTTCTTACTTCTGAATTCAAACTCCAGTACGCAGCTCTTGCTAATTCAATCTCTCGTTCATCAACGCATTGCATCTCACTCCTCAATTTAGCCTCACCTCTCTTTTTTATCGTATCCCACGTTTCCTCTGATATCCATTTCTTTCTCCTGAATCTATGTCTCCTTCCAATCGTACATTCAGCAGTCTCATGCAAAACTTTGTTCACATCCTCCCACATCTCATCTACACTTCTCTCCCCCTCTTCCAACGTTTCCAACACCAAAAACCTATTTCTGCATTCTAATCTGAATTCCTCCTTTTCTTCTCCTTCCCTTCTAAGCTTAACAATATCGTATCTACCAACACCAGATTTTTCCTTCTTCTGATTTTTAAGTTTAAACCTTATTTTTGCAATGCTGAGTTGATGGTCACTACCAATATCCGCTCCTCCGTTTAACATGAACATCTAGCAGAGAACTTCTGTGCCTCCTACTGATAGCGATGTGATCAATCTGATTTTTATATTTTCCACACGGCGACACCCAAGTTGTCTTGTGAATATTGCAATGCTGAAAGAGTGTGCCCCCGATGACTAAGTCATTTGCTAGACAGAAGCTTCCAAACCTCACTCCGTTTTCACTCATCCTACTACCAACTCCCATCTTACCCATACATGCCTCAAATCCCTCATTTGAACAGCCCATTACTGCATTAAAGTCTCCAACGCAGATCAAAACATCATGTCTAGGTACCCTTCCTACTCCTTCTTGCAACTTTTCATAAAATGTGTCTTTCCTTTCATCGAGTGCATCATTAGTAGGTGCATAACACACAAACAGACTGATGTTGCCATGATTTGATTTAAACCGTGCGTATAGCAATCGCTCATCTATAGGATCCCACTCACATAAAGCCTTATTTGCCTTACAACCCAGCAACAATCCTACTCCCTGATAATGCATTCCGTCCTGTCGGGCAGATATCAATAAACGTATACCATCCTCCAAATCCAACTTATCGACTCCAGTTAATCTAGTTTCTGTCAGAGCACAAATATCAAGTCCATAATTTTGAAAAACCTTCACTAACTCATCGATTTTATCGTCATGATTTAGCGTTCTCACATTCCAGTTACCAATTTTAATTGTATTTTTTGCATTAACAAAGGAATTAGATTGTAATTGAGGCAACCGTGAGATTCTTAGCACCCCCTGCCCATTTAAGGGCTGCACGGGACTGGGGGCCATTACTCGTATTGTTCTTTCAGAGTCCATCAAGGTTTCTTTGGCTAATTTCCTGAACACCTCGCCATTGTGTTGCAGTCGCAATAGGCAGCTAACTTGCCTGATTGCCCACACCCGAAAGACCCAGCTATGCTGTAGCCAGTCACGTGCCGGCATGCTTCCCAGCCATTTCACTCTCAAGGAGTTCCTCTGCCTGAGAAAGCAACCACCCCCCTGCTCCCGAGGGCTTTTGATCTGTGTAGGTAGAGGGCGATCACTCCCTCACTAGCCATATACAGTGTAAATACAGTGTATAGGCTACACTCACCAAAAAGGTAACATCTAATTATCTTCTTACAACTTGAAATAATTTTGCATGAATTAGGAATAAAGTCGCAAATTATTGTAAGCGAGGGGAAGACAAGGAATAAAGACAGAATGGTCTTGCTGCTACCGCAAGTAGGGTATCATTACTAAGAAAAACTTCATTGTTGCGGTATCCTTATTGTTGCTGTATCATCACCATAGCATTTGAAAATAAGGTAGTGTATCGCAGTCACATGTGTTTTAACTTAACTGATCTTCGAAACTAGAGCATCTGTATTTGAAAGCCTGGGAAGCAGTTACACAAGGAACATGGGATTATGCTGCGTGCCCCGTGCGAAGTAATACATTACACATTCATTCAAATCGGGAGAAGTATCTGAGTGTTAACTTCTAATATACAACTACCTCATGTTATTCGTTTTACATGATTCTTAGCGTGACATACTGTAATATATATACTTTATTTTATATGACGTAATGGAGGCACGGAAGTTTTACCATATATTCACCAAGTTTTCATTGGATGTATATCAGTGCAGAGTGACCGAAGCAATCCGAAACTCTGCCATCACTTCTTCGGGCCACTGTACCGCGAGGCCATTTAAATTCGAAATAACTGAAATGTCGCCACACACCCTGAGGATGCCTAGAGTACATGGATGGCTATCCACCTATCCACCTACCAAGTTTCATCTTGCCTGTGGCCCTCTTTTGAAGATTTTCGTCATGCTGCACATGGCTCCTGTCACGTGCCACGTGCACCGCCTGGGTGTGATGAAACCTGTCAAAAACAAATTTCAAAGAATGGGGCTATCATATGGTGCAAACCACGTAGTGATCGGCCCTGTGGTTGCTGAGATATGAACTTCTCAAAAGCGCTAAGGTCGAGCCGGGTCGGGCCATACTAGCCCGGGCCAGATTGGGCCTTTCGTATGAGAAAATACCACTACTTAACTACAGACTGGCAAAGGCTTTGCCCTCACTCGTAATAAAATCATCTCAACACAGTTCGTAAGCACTTGATAGATTACCAATTTTATTTTAGGTGACGTGTGAAACGAATAAACTGCAGAAAACAGGTGAACCGAGAAATCAGTGATTTCATTTAAATCAGGTTTATTTGGGCTGCGTTTAGGTTAGGCTGGGGTAATCTAGGTTAAGTTCAGGTTAGATTGGCCTAGGTTAGCAAGGTTATGTTAGGTTAACTTAGATAAACGCTTAACATGGCATCCTTCTATACTGACCTAACTTAACCTAACCTAACCTAACCTGACCTAACCTAGCGTATCCTAACTAAAACTTAACAAAGAATATTCCAGTCTAACCCTCTGTACTGTGTAACAAAGAATTTGTTTATTCTTTTTTTTCTTGTCTTGTTAAACTCAGTTTTCCACGCTGATTCCAATGATGTATGTTTTGTTCGTCTATCTCTAGGTTTTTGTCAAAAATTGGCAATTGTTTATTTCCAGTCTTGTTAATGTGCGCCAGTGTTATGGCTGACGTATCACACACACACACACACACACACACACACACACACACACACACCATCTGTGTCCATGCAGATGTCGCTGCTATGACCATTATTTCGTCATGCAACGCGCATCAAGTCAGTTCATTCAATGAGCTAGTCTCACGTTGCTAGTTTGGCTGGTCGTCATGTTTTTTAACTGTTCCTAAAGGTGTTTCTATTGATGAGAATGACCAGTAGACGTTCCTGAAAGCTGTCAGCCGATACATTTGGTTATGATTGTGGAGAATATATTGAACCGAAGATGATCAAACACAAAATCCACCTTGATACCAAATTTGCTCGTGCCTACAAAACGTACTTTGGCCTGGCAATGGGCGATCAAGATAAGGATTGGGCTGTGCACTACAGTTGTGGTAGCTGTCGCTCTGCACTTGAAACGTGGCTACGAGGAGCGAGAAAGAAGATGACTTTCGCAGTTCTGAGAGTGTGGTGAGAGCCTTCGAATCACATCAATGTTTGCTATTTTTGCATGGTTGATAATTATAAGTGGTACGAAGAGTGTTAAGGGCAGAAAGAACATTGTATATCCCAATACGCCTTCTTCAATCTCCTCGGTGCCTCACAACGATGAGCTGGCGATTCCCGTCCCTCCTGTGGACAGGGAAGTTGTCCGTGACCATGAGGACATCGTCGATGAAGGAGGGGAAAGTGATGATGAATCGTATGTTGGAGAATGTTCCGGAGACACTCCACACTTTCCCAATTAGCAAGAACTGGATGACTTGGTCCGAGATTTAGGAATCACCAAGTCCAATGCTGAGCTGCTGAGTCACTTCTAAGTAAATGGAACTTGCTGGATCTCAGTTGCAAGTTGAGTTACAGGAATCCCCACAGCAAGTTTGCATCTTTCTTCAAATTTTGTGAAGAAACCTCGTTGTGTTATTGTTCTGATGTTAGGGGGTTGTTCCAAGCCATGGGAGTGGATTAATAACCCTCAGAATGTTGACTCTTCATAGACAGTTCCGCAAAGAGCCTAAAAGCTGTACTTTTGTATAACAGCAATGAACTCCCATCAATTCCAGTTGCACATTCTGTGGAAATGAAAGACGAGTATGAGAATGTGAACATTTGTCTGACAAAGATCAAGTACTCAGATCACAGTTGGGAGGTTTGTGGGGTTTTCAGGATGATTTCGTTCCTACTTGGAATGCAAGGCAGTTATACGACATACTCATGTTTTTTATGCTTGTGGGACAGCCGGAGCGATGCAGAACATTTCGTGAGACAAGGATGGCCTCTCAGAGATTCTCACACCGGGCTCATGCAACGTTCTGAGAGCTCCACTCATCTCCGGAGAGAAAGTATTGCTACCGCTGCTACCCATAAAACTTGGTCTTGTGAAACAGTTCATGAAAGCCATCGACACGGATGGCGATGCGTTTCCGCATATCCGATCAATGTTTCCCAGGTTGAGCATGGAAAAGGTGACGGCTGGCATATTCACCGGGCCGCATGTTCGAAGAATGCTTGCAAGTGGTGAACACGGTAAAATGACCAATGATGAAGAGCATGCTTGGAATGCTTTCAGAGGGGTTGTGGAAGGTTTTCTTGGCAACCAGAGGAGACCAGATTCCGCACAGATCGTCGATGACCTGATCAGCGCATTCCATCAGCTTGGATGCAGAATGTCAGCCTAAAATGCACTATCTATATTCCTAGTTTGATTTCTTCAAAAGCAACTTGGGTGCAGTCAGTGAGGAGCATGGCGAACGGTTCCGCCATGACATTCAGCTGATGAAAACCAGATATCAGGGCAGGTGGAACGAGGCGATGATGGACGATTACGTTTGAGGATTGTTGCGCGATTGTCATCACAGCTACAGAAGAATGTCAAGATCAGTAGTGCATTTCTAGATACTATGTTCCCCGCATTACTGTTTGCTCATTTTCTACTTATATTCATAATATACACCAGGAAATATATAAATTCATTGACATTCCCAACATTCTCGAAATGGAAACAAGCTGCAGTTCCTGTCCATGTACGATAAATATATTGTTGCATAATTCCTGTAACTCTACATTTACACAAAAACAAATAGCATATTCGGAATCTACGCGTTGATATTGATCAGAAACAGCGGAAAAGTTAACATAAACAAAAATCTGGTGTCAGTTTGATACACAGTGGACTCTTCCAAAAAAGAATCCTAGACATTCTGTAGAATACCTACAGTAGGCATTCTATCAAAATCACTAGGTAGATGTTTAGATGTTTAAGGTCAGAATTAAATAACCTTATTTCACACTTAGCCAAAAAATGCTAGACATTCTATAGAATACTAAGGCATTCTATACAATTCCTTAGTTTAACACAATGCCGGTAATATATATATATATATATATATATATATATATATATATATATATATATATATATCTCTCTCTCTCCATATAATGAATAAAATATGTATACACACACACACACACACACACACACACACAAATATATATATATATATATATATATATATATATATATATATATATATAAGTCTCTCGAGCTGATGAAAAAAAGAAAGGAAATGAAAGTAAAAACAAAGAAAGATGAAATAGAACGAGCGGAATTAAATAAGCTTATCAACAAAAGACAAAGAGAAGAAAAAAGAAAGAGAAACATAGATCAGATCAAAGAAACCATCAAGAAAGGAAAAAGTCTGAAACAGATCTGACGCAACAAATTATATCACTAAAAGACAAAAACGGCATTAAGTGCAGAGATAAGATGGTGAAGAGAGGTGAAGAATTTTACAAAGAACTGTATGCATCAAAGACAGTAGTACCAATAGCTAACTTTTCAGTTGACACAAGTGATATACCTGAGGTAACACCAGACGAAGTATACAATTCTCTCAAAAATATGAAAAGAGGGAAAGCTCCGGGAGAAGATGGAATAGTAGAAGATTTACTGTTGGATGCAGGAGTAGAAGTAGGCTAAAAATAGGCCTTCTCACTTATGTACTCAATGTATAAAAAAGGAGAAAAGTCCAAAAACATGGTGCAATGCAATAGTTATTTTACTTTACAAAAAAAGTTTATTCAAAAGATTTTAGTGACTATCGACCCATTAGCTTATCATCAGTCTTTTACAAAGTTTTCACTAAAGTCCTTATGAACAGAATAACAAATTTGGAGGAAAACGAACTTCGTGAACAGGCATGATTCCGAAGTGGGCATATTACTACTGATCATCTACACACGATGAATTAGCTAACTGAGAAAACTGCAGAACTACAAAATATAAGAAGTCGCTATGCTTTAGTTTTGTTCATTACGAAAAGGCTTTCGACTCAGTTGGCCACATAGCAATTATAACTTCATTGCGAGAACAAGGATTGAATGAGAAAATTGTAAAACTGCTCGAAAACATATATAAAGAGGGAACTGCTACAGTTAAATTACATAAGGACTCGGGGAAAAAGTAATATAGAGAAGGGCGTGCGTCAGGGAGATACAATTTCACCAAAATTATTTGCAGCATGCCTAGAAAGTATTTTCAGACAGCTATACTGAGAAAACAAAGGAGTGAATGTTGATGAAGAAAAACTAAACCATTTAAGATTTGCAAATGGCATTGTCCTAATCTCAGATACAGCAGAGACATTGCAAGAAATGTTAAATGACCTGAACAAAGAAAGTCTCAAAGTAGAGCTAAAGGTGAACCAGAGTAAAACTAATGTTTAATCACAAACATCAAGGAGCATTATCACAATAAACAGAGAAATTCTTGAAGTTGAGAAGTACGATTAATTGGGACAAATACTAAAATTAACGAAAGATCATGATGGTGAAATAAAAAGACGCAT
>NC_137057.1:22812430-22854930 GCF_032717465.1 Coenobita brevimanus | reverse complement strand
GAGACATAACATTGCAGAAACATAATATACAGCAGTGATATTTGGCTGTAGCATGATTGTGTTTGTATAACAGACACATGCATATATTTATATAAAAGTATTATGGTAGTAGTATAATGGCGTTTACAGCAGTCAGTAGTATCAAGAATCAGCCATATGTAATGTACTTGCTATTTATATTCATATATATCAGACGTATTAATATTATAATCTAAAATGGATACATGTATTGTATATTAATTCTATATGCACGATAGGCGCATAGATCTTTAGTGGAAAAGTTTCTAGAGAAGGGAAAAAAGCTGTATGCAGCCTTCATGGACTTTGAGAAAACATATGACAGGGTGGATAGACAAGGATTGTGGAAAGTATTAAGAATATATGGAGTAAATGGGAAGTTGTTGAATGCTGTCAAGAGTATGTGTGAGGGTGCCAAGGCTGCAGTGCGTGTGGATGGTGAACTGAGTGAATTTTTCTATTTGAAGGTTGGATTGAAACAAGGATGTCATGTCTCCATGGTTGTTTAGTCTGTATATGCATGGGGTTATAAAAGAGATACAATGTAGGGCAGTGGATGTTGGAGCTGCGCTAGTAAGAGGGGGCAGTGTTTGGAAACTCCCTGTGCTGTTGTTTGCAGATGATACTGTGTTGTTAAGTGAAGACGAAGGGGAGCTGCAAGGCTTGGTGGGTGAGTTTGGGAGAGTGTGTAAGAAACGGATTTTAAAGGTGAATGTTGGGAAAAGTCAAGTTATGGTCTTCGATAGAAGTGAAGTTAGTGAATATAAAGTGAGACTCGATGTGGAGGAAATGGAGAATGTGAGTGCAATTAAGTGCTTGGGTAGTGTGATGAGTAAGGATGGAAGTTTAGAGGATGAAGTGCTTGAAAGGGTGCAGCAGGGAAGAAAGGTTACTGGCTCCTTTCTAAGCAGTGATAAGAAATAGGGCAGCGAGCATGGAGGTGAAAATGCTACTACACGACAGTATTGTTATACCAACTCTAAAGTATGGAAGTGAAGCTTGGACGTTGTTGGAGGGGCAGAAGTCACGAGTGAGAGCAGTGGAAATGAGTTACTTGAAAGGAGCATGTGGAGTCACATGGAGAGACAGTCTGACAAGTGAAGAAGTGAAGGAGAGGTGTGGTGTGGATGTGGATGTGATAGGAAGTGTTAGGAGAAACACATTAAGGTGGTATGGCCATGTGGAGAGGATGAAGCGTGAAAAACTGATGATGAGAGTATGTGAGTGAGGTGGAGGGAGGGAGAGGGAGGGGGAGGCCGAGGATGAGATGGAGGGATGGAGTGGAGAGGTATATGAGAGAGGGGGGGGTGAGCTGGGTGCAGGGCAGTGTAATGGCGGGGGACAGTGACATGGAGGCGATTTGTTTGTGGTCACCCCTCACGGGATTAAGGCGTCTGCCAATAGATCGATAGATAGACGATAGGTGGTAGGTGGGGACGCCCATCAGCCATCTGTTTTGGGGGCAGCTCTACACTGGAGCTCCTCTAGTGAGAGAGGACAGTGTTTGGAAACTTCCTGTGCTGTTGTTTGCAGATGATACTGTGTTAAGTGAAGTCGAAGGGGAGCCTCAAGGCTTGGTAGATGAGTTTGGGAGAGTGTGTAAGAAACGGAATCTAAAGGTAAATGTAGAGAAAAGTTATCGTCTTCGAGAGAATTGAAGTCAATGAATGTACAGTGAGACTGGATGGGGAGGAGATGGAGAAAGTGAGTGCGTTTACGTGCTTGGGTAGTGTGATGAGTAAGGATGGAAGTTTAGAGGGTGAAGTGCTTGAAATGGTGCAGCAGGGAAGATAGGTTGCTGGTTCCTTAAAAGCAGTGATAAGAAATAGGACAGCGGGGATGGAAGTGAAAAAACTACTACATGATAGTATTGTTATACCAACTCTTACATATGGAAGGGAAGCTTGACTGTTGTTGGAGAGGCAGAAGTCAAGAGAGAGAGCTGTGGAAATGAGTTATTTGAGAGGAGTCCGTGGAGTCACGTGGAGAGACAGACTGACAAATGAAGAAGTGAAGGAGTGTTGTGGTGTGGATGTGGATGTGATAGAAAGCGTTAGGAGAAACACATTAAAGTGGTTTGGCCATGTGGAGAGGATGAAGAGTGAGAGACTGACGAGGAGAGTGTATGTGAGTGAGATGGAGGGGGGGGAGAGTGAGGGGGAGGCCAAGGATGAGATGAAGGGATGGAGTGGAGAGGTACATGAGAGAGGCGGGTGTGCGCTGGGAGCAGGGCAGTGACATGGCGGGGGACAGAGAGACATGGAGGCAGTTTGTTTGTGGCCACCCCCTGCGGGATTGAGGCAATAGATAGATAGGTAGATATTGTGTGTGACCAGATAATTTCTTTCTTTTCCATTTTTCTATATATAAATTATATTTACATTATTTACATAATATACAAATGTACAACTTTCATTCAGAGGGCCTCACTTGAATGTTTATTGCTTTTCCCTTGTGAATAATGATTCCAAGTTTGCAGTCCTAACTTGCATTCTGCGCATAGCCAGTAGTAATACAGCAAATATGATGGAGAATATTATAAAGACAACTGGAGTTGGGCTATACACATAACACGGACTGAACATCTATCTATCTATCTATATACCTAGGCTGCTTCCCCCAAGGAAAGGGAGGTAGCCGAGACAGGATGACTCACTCTCCATTTACTCATCCATTCAAACACATTCATTCGCATCTTAGCCCCAAAGGGGAGAACGGACAGATCCTCACCGCACCACACCGCACAAGGGTCAACTGGGCAATGCAATCAGTGACATCCGCAGCAGGGCCCGACAGCAGAACTGGTTTACCCCTGCCACATCATAACAGACCCATCCCCTTACCCGCACCTGACCTGACTAGCTGATCAGACCAAATGCGGGAGAATATCCCCTCAGGGTTTGGCCATGTGGAGAGGATGGAGGGTGAAAGACTGACAAAGAGAGTGTATGTGAGTGAGGTGGAGGGTGGAAGAGGGAGGGGGAGACCGAGGATGAGATGGAGGGATGGGGTGGAGAGGTATATGAGAGAGGGGGGTGTGAGTTGGGAGCAGGGCAGTGAAATGGCGGGGGACAGGGCGACTTGGAGGCGATTTGTTTGTGGCCACCCCAAACGGGATTGAGGCGTCAGGCAATAGATAGATAGATAGATAGATAGGCTGCGTCATCACTTATTCATTCACAATTTCTCTCCATTTATTTCTGTCACGCACAGCCACTCTTCCTTGCTCAACAGACATCCCTCTCGCATCCAGCGCTCTCTTCACACTGTCCATCCATCCTATTCGTGGTCTTCCTCTCAGCCTTACACCTCTCACATCAGATCTAGTTATCTTTTTCACCAATCGCTCATTATCCATTCTCTCCATATGCCCAAACCATTGCAACACCCTCTGCTCAACTCTGCCAGCCATCTCCCGAACAACTCCAGTTCTCCTTCGCACTTCATCATTTCGCACCCGATCCATACGCGTCACTCCACACATACTCCTCAGACATCTCATCTCCATTACATTCAAACTTTTCCTCTCTGCTACACCCATATTCCATGTTTCAGCCCCATATAATGCAGTCGGTACCACAACACCCTCATACAGCCTTCTCTTTACATCCATTCTAAGCGAACGACATTTAAACACTTTTTTCATTCCTCCCAGCACCTTTCCTACTTCATTTATTCTAAACTTCACTTCTGCATCTATTCTTCCATCCACAGCAACATGTGACCCTAGATATTTAAAACAATCTACCTCCTCAAGCAACTCACCATTCAAAACTATATTCATCCCCCTACCATCTATCAACCTCGTACACTTCATCACTTTACTCTTATTCTCATTTACTTTCAATTTCCTCCTTTCACACACCCTTCCAAACTCCTCTACCAACTGTCTCAATCTCTCCTCTGAATCAGTCACCAGTGCAGTATCATCTGCAAACAGCAGCTGCTTCAGATTCCACTCTCCTCCATCAACATTTACCAGACTCAGACCACCTAAAACTCTTGCATTCACCTCCCTTACAACACCATCCATGTAAATATTAAACAACCAAGGCGACATCACACATCCCTGTCGCAGCCCCACTCTCACGGGAAACCAATCACTCACAGCATTTCCCACTCTTACACACGCTCTACTATTTACATAAAAACTTTTCACCCCTTTTAGTAACCTACCATCAAGTCCATACAATCTTAAAACAGTCCACAAAGCCTCCCTATCAATTCTATCATACGCTTTCTCTAAATCCATAAATGCCCAAAACACATCCTTGCCTTTCGCTAAATACTTTTCACACACTTGTCTCACAGCAAACACCTGATCAACGCATCCCCTCCCTCTCCTAAAGCCACACTGCTCATCACTAATCACTCCCTCTGTACCCTCTCTAACTCTCATAATTAACACTCTACCATACACCTTACCTACAACACTCAACAGACTTATACCCCTAAAGCTAGTACATTCATACTTATCACCCTTGCCTTTATACAACGGGACCACACAAGCACTTGCCCAGTCAATTGGCACCATACCTTTCTCAAAGCACACATTCAACAATCTTACTAACCAGTCAACAATAGTCACTCCACCACCCTTCAGGCATTCCACAGCACACCCATCCATACCTGCAGCTTTCCCTGTTTTCATCTCCTTTACTGCCTTCTCCACTTCCTCCTTCGTGATCAAGGAATCATTCAACTCTCCCAACACATTTGTACCTTGCACCCTTCCATCCGCCACAATCTCAGCCACCCTTTCCTCCTCTACATTTAACAATCTTTCAAAATACTCTGCCCATCTCTTCCTTACTGCATCCATCTCAATTAACATCCTTCCATCCTCTGATTTTACTCGTTCTTCCTTCCCAGACTCTCCCTTTCGCACCCTTTTCACCTCCTTCCAAAACATTTTCTTATTCTGCTGAAAATTCTCTGTCAGCCGCCTACCCCACCGGACTGAACATACTTATAGTATATTCTTCCCAGGGCTTCATTGTTTGATTGATCAATTGCATAATGTCAAACTTAAGTCAGCTTAATGTGTACTCATGTTTAAATCCATCTTAATTAGTGGTTGGAAATGCTTATGAATGTGACTGAGGATGGCATAGTGGTTTTTCGTAGCTAAGGTGGACACAGATGGTGTAAGTACAGCACAGTAGTCAGGTGCTATGTATAGACCTGATGATGAAGTATGTGACGATGGTGTATCTGGACAAATTACGAAGACTGCTGACGTTTTGCCTCAGCTAGATCACCACCAGCAGAGAATCGCTGTGGATGATCATCACATTCTGTGGCTGGAATCCAACGGGCCTTGTCTATAAATTTCCACTGCTTCTGGAAATGCATAAAAAGTTCAGTGTTCGGTCCTGATGCCGGCCTCTATGTCTGTTTGAAAGCGATAGAGAAGACGATCTCATGAACATGATGTCGACATGCTGACCACAGCAGCTCTCGATTCAGACCTTGCTGTATCTTCCTACATGCTCTCTCAGACAGGCCAGCGTTTGAAGCAGCAGTGTCAGACACTATTCCCCTGATATTCTCTTCAAAGCCGTGCTCTTGAAGGAGGCTAAGACCGGTATCTGTTTGAGAAGTCCAAGTACTACTGGTAACTTCTGGGACACCAAGCAGGATTTCTTGATCTTCGCCTGTCACCGGGACAGTGGCACGGTCAACTTTCTCAGTTTGGATTGGGCCAGGCAGCAGCTTCGTGTCCCAGTGAACAAAAAGAGGTACCGTTGGCGGTATGTGATATTTTTTGGCTTCAACTGCTGTCATTTCAGGGTTTTAATTCGATGGCGACAGATAGAGCTTCTGGACAGCGTCAGGCCATTCAAGTTTCTACCAATCGGTCTTGCTAAGGGTCCCATCACCAACATAGCTGTCCTGTCTGATATATTTACTTGATTCAATGTCGAGGTCACCATAGGAGAAAGACAAGCGTGGGCAGCCTCTTTGACCCTCGTTTGCGTACTTGCTGTTCGACGGAGCTTGGGGGTAAACTCCAGATCTCCAACATCTACTTCCAATGACGAAGAAGAAGAGAGGGAATCAGTGTTTGACAAATTGACTGTCTGAGCCATAGTTTCCTTGTCCCAATCAGATTGTTCCATTCACTTCTGCTGTGTCGCCGTTCGCCTGTATTTCACCTCACAGGATTTCTAGAGCAGCTAGTCGACTCCTGCCAATGTTGATTCCATGCAATCTTCCTGCTGATTGATAAAGAAAACTGGTCTTCCTCATTTGTAATCTGCATCTGGGCATCTGGCTTGGAGATGTCAAATGGTTCTTCAAGGTCTCTAAAAAAGATGTCTTCCTTCATTCGACATGACTCTGAGTCCAGTCGCTTTTTCTTCAGCTTTCCATACTGCTAAGCAAGTCCCAGAAGCTTCTTCTTGCAGTAGCAGACGATCGAGGTCGGAGCATTGGCTGAACCCTAGAAACAAAGAACAGTGTCAATCACTGCAGACGCACGGTCAGACTTGGTTTTCTTCAGGCTTACGTGTTAGTAAAAGAAATGTCTGAGCACTTGACTCATAGATGGTGGTCTGCAACCAGCGATCATCTCTTTAGGATGACCGATCAATCAGACAAAAGCACTGCTTCTTGTTACGGCTGTTGCCATATCACCTGCAAGCAGAAACTCAACTTGAAATGGAGGAAAGCATGCAAAGTAGGCTGTACAAAACACTACACACACACACACACACACACACACAGTGTATATGTGTGTGTGTGTGTGTGTGTGTGTGTGTGTGTGTGTGTGTGTGTGTGTGTAGTGCATGCAGAGGGAGGAAAATGAAAAATTAGTGAAGGAATTAAACAGGAAAGACACAACAATAAATGAACTGACAGTTGAGGTAGGTTCTCTTAAAAGGCAGATCAGTGAAATGACATGTATGGTTGTCAGCTATGAGAGTATTATGGAGGAATTCAAAAAATGACAGAGAGACAGTCAGGCAATCAAGTAGTCTGACAGACGATAATAATGATATTGAAGAGAAGATAACCCAGGTGAATGAAGTGATGCAATGTTATAAAGATGATGT
Source organism: Coenobita brevimanus (assembly GCF_032717465.1). Taxonomy (NCBI): domain Eukaryota; kingdom Metazoa; phylum Arthropoda; class Malacostraca; order Decapoda; family Coenobitidae; genus Coenobita; species Coenobita brevimanus. Next base: position 22,847,854 of record NC_137057.1, on the reverse strand, counting down.
GGAAACTACGTACGGTATGCTGAAATGGTGAAAGTTAGGAAAGACTTAGAAACAAGAGTCGAAGAAAAAAGCATTAGAAAGGAAGTGAAAAAAATAATCCAAAATAACCATAAATTGGTCAAAGATTCAGCAGATATCAATAAATCTATAGTAATCACCAGTATAGAGGAAGAAGAAATGAAAAACAAAATTTCAGGACACAAAAAGGAGATGGCAAATATAATAAGCATATTGAAGGAAGTATCAGAGGATATCTGTAATAAAGACACAGAGGAACACAAAAGGCTAGGGAGATATGAGAGAAATAAGTCAAAACTCTGAAAGTAACCTTCCAGAGTGTGAATACTGCGAAGGCAATACCAAAAAATGCAAACAAACTCATGGACAATTTAAAAAAGTATGGATAAAACGATGCCTCACTCAAGAGGAATTGGGAATACTAAAAGAGAAGAGGGAGGAGGCAAAAACAAAGAACGAGGGAGGATCAGAAGAAGAGAAGAGTACTTTTTTTTTTTACAAAGTAATTGGAATCTATTTACCTATCTACATACCTAGGCTGCTTCCCCCATGGAAAGGGAGGTAGCCGAGACAGTACGACACACTCCCCATTTACTTATCCATTCAAACACATTCATTCGCATCTTAGCCCCAAAGGGGAGAACGGACAGATCCTCACCGCACAAGGGTCAACTGCGCAATGCAATCAGTGACATCCTCAGCAGGGCCCGACAGCAGAGCTGGTTTACCCCTGCCACATCATAACAGACTCATCCCCTTCCCCGCACCTGACCTGAAATAGCTGATCAGACCAAATGCAGGAGAATATCCCCTTAGGGCTTTGTCATCACTTATTCATTCACAATTTCTCTCCATTTATTTCTGTCATGCACAGCCATTCTTCCTTGCTCAACAGACATCCCTCTCGCATCCAGCGCTCTCTTCACACTGTCCATCCATCCTATTCGTGGTCTTCCTCTCAGCCTTACACATCTCACATCAGATCTAGTTATCTTTTTCACCAATTGCTCATTATCCATTCTCTCCATATGCCCAAACCATCGCAACACCCTCTGCTCATCTATACCAGCCATCTCCCGAACAACTCCAGCTCTCCTTCGCACTTCATCATTCCGCACTCGATCCATACGCGTCACTCCACACATGCAGGTAAGAAAGTGGCACACAACCAACAGGGAACAGAAAGGAGGAAGGCAGTAGACTCGAGTCACGGCAAGTATGTTAACAAGATGGTTAGGTTGATGTACTCAAATGTAGATGGAATGGTGTCTAAATTATTAGAGATAGAAGACTATATCAAAGAAAAGGAACCAAACATTATCTGCTTAACTGAAACAAAATTAACCCCAAAGATATCAAACGATATCCTAAAATTAGAGGAATACAATATATGGAGAAGAGACAGAAATTTAAGAAAGGGAGGAGGAACTATAATCTTAAGAAAGAAAAATCTGCAAGTCAAAGAAATAAAACTAGATATACCCTCACAAGTAGAACTGATTGCATTGGAAATTAACACATATGAAGGTAACTTAATTGTGGGAAATTTATACATGCCACCTAACACAAACACCTGGGAAAGAGGCGAATATGAAGACCTGGCAGAAAGTACAATTCAGAGTTTAAGAACATTATTACATAGAATGGAAGAGAAATCTGAAAGAATTTTATTAATTGGAGACTGCAATTCAAATATAAATTGGTATACTCTAGATGTTAAAAGCCATGAAAGCAGTTGGGATCGAAAGCTCTTAAAACTTGTGCAGGAGTTCTTCCTAACAAAGCATGTAAAGGAAAACACCAGGAAAAGAGGACTTGATGGTCCATCCGTACTAGATCTAATATTTATCAGTCAGGAAAATGAAACTGATCATATAATATATCACCCCCCATTGGCAAAAGCGACCATGTAGTATTAAATTGTGCCTTCTGGATTGCATATGACGTTACCAGCAATGAGAGTTACAAAAAGGGTCTAAATTATAAAAAGGGTAATTATCATGACCTGAAGAAGTACTTCTCAGAAATAGATTGGGAAAAGGAATTTAGAGGACAAGATTTAAATATTATGTATAGAAAATTCTGTGATCTTTATGAAACAGGAGTCCAGAATTACATCCCACAGCACAAAGCAACAGAAATGAAAATAAAGAAATGGTTTAATACAGAGTGTAAAAAAGCAAAAGAAAAAAGAGACTTGCTGTGGAAAAGATACAGAAGACACAATAGTGAGAGGGCATATAACAACTATAAACAGGCAAGAAATGATTATACAAAGATAAGGAGGGAGGCTCAGAGACAGTTTGAGGAGGACATTGTAAATAAAAGTAGTGATCAACCTAAGCTTTTTTAAAGCTACATCCGAAGTAAAACCAAAGTTAAAGATAAAATACAGTCCATTACGGATGAGGGGATCATCTATACACAAGAGAAAGATATCTGTGAAGCACTAAATAAAAACTTTCGATCAGTTTCTACAAAAGAAAGAAATTTTGAGAGAGATGATAATTATGGAATATCCTTGCCCACACTTACTACCAGATAAACAAATATCAGAAAAAGAAGTACAGGAAGAGTTACGTAAATTGGACAAAGGAGAAGCAAATGGTCCTGACGGAATTTCAGGTTCGGTGCTACATGAATATGCAGAGAAGCTAAGCAGATCATTGTATTTAATTTTTAAGGATTCCTTAAGTCAAGGTATACTACCTGACATTTGGAAGAAAGCAATCATTGTTCCCTTATTCAAGAAAGAGAATAGACAGGATCCACTCAACTACCGACCAGTATCACTGACCAGTGTTGTAAGATATTAGAAAAGCTGATAAGGGAAGTTTGAGTAAAACATCTAGACGAACTCGGTATGGTAACAGAGAGGCAGTTCGGTTTTAAGAAAGGAAAATCATGTTACTAATTTGTTAAGCTACTATGAAAGAGTTACAGAAACATTAGGGAAATGAGAAGTGTGGGTGGACAGTATCTATTTAGATATTAAGAAAGCATTTGACAGAGTACTGCACCAAAGACTTTTATGGAAACTGTACCATCAAGGAGGTATTCAAGGCTATCTCCACTGTTGGATGCAGGATTTTCTCAGAAAAAGAGAAATGAGAACAATATTTAGCGGAAATTATTCATTATGCAGGGAAGTGACCAATGGAGTGCCACAGGGCTCAGTGCTGGCACCAGTTATGTTTTTAGTATATGTAAATGACATAGACAATAATATCGGAAATGGAAGCTATCTAAATATGTTTGTGGATGATGTAAAAATTCAAAAGAAAATTACTAACACAGAGTCTTGCAAAAAGCTGCAAGAGGAATTGAACAAGCTTTATGAATAGAGCAATAAATGGCAAATGGAATTTAATGTGGACAAATGTCGTGTAATTAATTTTGGTAAAAGAGAGGAAAGACCAGACTGGGCTTATAAGTTAGGAAGATCGACCCTACACATATCAGAAAGGGAGAAGGACATAGGAGTAATTATCAATAACAGACTATCTCCAGATGATCACATCAGTGAGAAGCTACATAACATGTATATATTGCTTGCTAATATGAGAATAGCATTCACATATATAAATGAAGATATACTGAGGAAGATAATAATACCATTCATCAGACCAACCCTGGAGTATACATCAGTAGTCTGGAATCCTCATCTCAAAGAACACATAGATAAGATCGAAAAAGTACAAAGAGCAGCCACAAGATGGGTACTAAGCTTAAGGGATCTAAGCTATCGAGAAAGACTGGAAAGATTGAATCTACCAACGCTCCAGGAGAGAAGGAGAAGGGGAGACCTGATTATGCTATATAAATGCATCTCAGGGAAAGAGAAAATAAACATAAATGAATATATATCATATGGGGATGCATCAGCAAGAGGACACTGCAAAAAAACTGCATAAAAAGAGAGGTGATAAAGACTTAAGGAAATTCAGTTTCCCAAATAAGGCAACTGATCAGTGGAATGCACAACCGAATGAAGTAGTGTGTGCCAAAACTGTTCATAAATTCAAGGATATGTGTGATAAAAATGGTTTAATACACGGGACAGTACGAGCTTGACTCATTCCTGTAAAGATACAATTTGGTAAGAACACACACACACACACACACACACACACACACACACACACACACACACACACACACACACACACACATTTTGTCCTCACGAGTGAGCAGACCAATATGCACAATTGTACATTGCACAACTAGCTTACCGCATGGCAAGGCCACCTGCGGGTATTTATAGACTCATGGCCAATCCCTCTAGAACAGTCCATAATTTTTTCGAACCGCCTACAACGTTCTAGAACATTCAAGCATTTTCTAGAACAGTTTCTAACCGTCTAGACCCTTCTAGAACATTCTACAATCTACACACAAGGTAGACACAAGACCCCTTTTCCATGCGCCGAATGTATCACAAATAGATCCTGAATCCCCCAAAGTGGTAGTTGTACGGAGTGATGACACGGACGTCTTTGTCCTGCTCATCTATCATACAGCATAGATCAGTGCAATTCTGTCGATGGATGCTGGTAAGAGCTTGGACAACACCATGCGTCACTAGATCTGACACCAGTTATATGCGCTGCATTACCTAGTGTTCATTCCTTCACCGGCTGTGATTATACTGCATCATTCTTGCAGAAGGCCAAATCAGGGCCATTTGACTTAATGGTGAAAGACAGAAGATTCGCCGCGGCATTAAGTAAACTGGGTACCTCCAAATCTGTGGATGCAGAGGTGGCAGCCACAATTGAGGACTTTGTTTGTGCCATGTACGGAGTTCGTAACGTGACAGATGTCAGTTTCGCAAATTATCGCCTCTTTAGGAAGTTCTGTGCACCCTCTAAACCTGGTCATCCTCTGGAAATAATTAAATCTTCGATCCGTGTTGCCTGCCTTCCTGCAGAGCAGTGCTTGAACAGAAGCCCAAGCATACGAACTATGTGGCATTGCTCTGGAGAAACGCAGCACTCCCTGAGCCAGTTGGCTTTGGGCCCAATGGGCATGGTTGGACAGTTGAAGGTAACAAATTGCGGGTGGTTTGGTCAGAGGGGCCCCAGACGTTAACCAGTGTCAGTCTAGAGGAGGACACTGACAGTGAGGACAGCGAGGATGATGATATGCCAGCATATGTTCGTCTTCAGATGAAGAAGATAGTGATGAGGACTAAACCTAAACCCTAACTAAACCCTGCAGTTTTTACTGGAGATTAGTTTATCTGTTTAATAAATTAACTCTGGTCACTATTTTGTACGGACAATATTTTGTGTGAGAGAAATAACTGAATCTGTAACCTTGCAAAAAAGACTTAACTTTTAAAAAATGTCACGACCACTGCATTGCATCAAACTGAACCAAACCTTTCTTCAAAAACTGCCCATATGACCCTAATTTGAGTCATGGGTGTTTGTGTTTCCCTATCAATGCAGGGGCAAGCAAGAGCTTTCATTGCGAAGATATCCGATTTTCTTTGAAATTGGAGGTCATGTGACCTTTTGACCCGTACTGACCTCAATAATAACCCAATCTGCATAAATCTTATATCTCTGAAAAACAATTCAATAACGAGTATTTTGGAGTATATATCACAGTTCTGCATTGATTATCTTGTCGGAAAGAGCTTTTTATGTTTACTCTACTCCATAATTTTGAAGAAGCAGTGGATGTCACAAAACGTAGGAAAAAGGATGATACCATCCACACCCACCACTGGTCAAACTTAAGACTACCCATGTCAAATGCCTCAAGGTACACCCTTTTCAAAAAAAGCAACAAAACATCTGGCACTTTTTTTTTTTAATGGCCCCTAGTTCTTGGATTATTTCATCATCATTAATCCCCTTGCACCATCACCACACTCAGTGACACTGTGATTTTACGGATAGCCGGATTTAGATTTCACAGATTAAATTTTTCGAAATGTTGCAAGCGGTAGTGTTATACTTTAATATAAGGACTCACAACCAAGCCTACTTCAGGTGAGCTAACCGAACCTAACCTAGCCCAACCCAACCTTACCTAACCTAACCTAACCTAGCCCAACCCAACCTTACCTAACCTAACCTAACCTAACCTAACCTAGCCCAACCCAACCTTACCTAACCTAACCTAACCTAACCTAACCTAGCCTAATCCCTCCCCTATACAAAATTTAGAAAAACTGAATTCTCGAAATCTAAATTCGGCCATCTGTAAAATCACAGTGCCACTCATTCATCCCCCCTCCAACCCGAACATCGCTCCCCCTAGGCCACCACCGCCATTGCCTCTTTCTTTACGACTACCAAGCCTAACACCAATATCAGGAACCACCCATCCCATCTTTACCTGACTTCCTCCCCTAACATATACACACATACATACAGCCTTCCTCACTCGGTGTTACGGTCTATCGTAGGTTTAAAAATCCATCTACCTTTGGACAGGTTCACTCACGTTTAGAATTGTGTACAAAAAGTTAACGATTATCTAATTATTTGCAGATGATTCGAAGAGACTATGCGGAGATATGTAATGCCCATGATTATTTAAATATTTCTTTGGATCCCCAGTTATTTAGCTACAATATCCGTGTGAAAAGAGAGTTCGTCAGCCTAAGGATTTATCTTCTTAGGGTTCCTATAAGCATTTTGCGTGTTTAAACCTTTGTTAAAGCATGAGGCTGCAAGAATTATCACATGGTAGGTGAACGAGATTATGTTCCAATTTCAACTCCGCAAAGCCACAATCTGTGTGTATTCGACAAAGCCATCTATTGGTGGTGAAAGGAAGCTGTAGCTGGGTAGGTCTGAAAGAAACCATGTTTGGCTGATATGTTCAGTCACCGGCCCGCATTTAACGGTAAATGGATTTGACTTTCAGAGAGGATACTGATCATTGTTTTCAAGTGTACACTGCGTTTGTCTTTCTGGGTAGGATAGGTTCCCGGGAGTGGATGACTGGTGACGGTTTGTGAACGATACCGTTTGGGTGGAGATAGTGAATGCCATTGGTGGTTATGTGTTTGTCTATGACTTTGTGATGTGTTGGTTCGTGTTGTGTGGAGGAGATGGGATGATACTGAGGCATTCTTTGTAATGTTTGTATATCTTTTTTTTTTTTTTTTTGGGGGGGGGGGGGGTTTTGCAACGTAAACATGTGGGTTGGATCTTGATCGGAAGTTTTTAATGAACTGTGTTGCCTGTCATGTTCATGTGATATTTCATTGGATGCATTTTTGTTTCCTACTGCAAGTGATCTGTGTACGTGGTCTTTGTGGATATTGTTATTGTTCTTAAGCCACAGGGCAGTGAATGAGGTTAACTGTTTGCACAAGAAGAAACCTGAAGGTGAATATGAAGAACAGAAAATGACTGATATATTAAAAAAATAATAAAATAACAGAACAGAGGAAGGAAAAAATGAATAAAAAAAATAATCCACACACCAGGTTACTGGCGTCCTCTATTTATAAAATACCTGTATCAGTTGGACTTGAACATCTGTAGGTTGAAGTTATAGGCAGAAGTTCAATATGGCTGTGTGACAGTTCAGTCATGAGCGCTACCAGATTCCCGTGTAGCACGAGGGAAGGCATGGAAAGTGGACGCAACTTCGTCTGAGCATTTACCATAAAAATGTCTGTAAAATAATGCAAGGGAGGCAACATTCCTTCTTACTTGCAGGGGAGGTGCTTTATTTATGATAGTTGGGTTTTTAATAATTCCAACAGCTTTGTTCTGAATTTTGTCTAGTTGTTTTAGTGCAACCTCTCCACATCCACTCTACAAGGGTGAGCAGTATTCAAGCTGAGAGCACACATGACTGTTATAAATTATAGCTAACTGCTCGTCAGTGAAGAAGTTACGGACTCTGTACAATAATCCAAGTTTCTTTGAGGCGGTTTTAGCAAGTGATCAGACATGAGAGGTCCAGCTGAGGGCATTGTTTTGTGAAACACAGAGAATTTAAGTACTTTTGGGGATGGTAATATTTGTAGCATTGAAGGTGATATACAAATCTGGCAATATCTGTCTATTAGTAAATTGTATATATATGGTTTAACTAGCATTAAATAAAACAAGGTTGTTTCGTCCCCATTCTTTGATCTTAGGTAAGTCTTCAGTTATGGATATGGCTGTACTGAATTGAGAGTTAGAGATATTAGATGTTGTAAATGGGTGTTTGAGTGTGAATGAACTGTGAAGTGTTGAGTCATCTGGATATGAATGGATGGGATTGTGAGTTACATGTAAGAGATAATAAACATCAACCAGGAACAGAGTTGGCGCCAGAATTGATCCCTGTGGCACGCCGGCATTAATTGAGTGGAAATTGAATTATACATCACCTACTTTTACTCTTATTTTTCTGTCGCTGAGATATGGGGAAAGCAGAGGAACAAAAGACGTTAGTCCGTAGCAACGGAGTATGGACAGCAGGGAACGGTGCCATACTCTGTCGAACGCTTTAGAAATACCAAGGGCTACTGCAGGGCTACTGCATGAGTTTGTACATGTTGGTCAGTTGATTGATGGATGGTATGAGTCAGGAGATTGAGTATGTCTACGGTGGATCTTTCGTGGCGAAAACCATATTGTCTATCACTAATTGAGTTGTTGGATTCAAGATGTTTGACAATGTACTTATTAATTAAAATTCCAAATACTTTACAAAAAGAAGCTGTGGCAGTAATTGGTCTGTAATCAGAAGGGTCAGAGGAACTTCCTTTCTTTGAAATTGAGTAGATATTGGCTTCTTTCCATGAATTCGGGAAAGGAGAAGTACATTTGCATAGTCTGAATAATTTAGCTAGAACAGAGGCAAGTTCTGGGAAACACTTTTTCAAAACAATTGGAGGAATTCCATCTGGGCCTGGAGTCTTGTTGGTAGGTAAATTGCCCAAGATGGCTTTTACGTATCTTGTCTGTATTTTAAGAGGAACATTTTCAGGAGAGTCAAGTTCCACTACTGGGACGTTCTGGCTGACTTCCTTTATGGTAGAATTTATGGCGAATGTACATGCAAAGATGATCGCTTTCCCATGCGGGTCATTTGTAATGTTGCCATCTGAAGATTTGAATGGGGTAATGGATGATGTCTCGTTAAAGTTATTGAAAGAAGTGAGAGTTGACCAGAACATTCTCTTGTCATTCGGGTTGTTAAGTAGGTTTGATGCTTGATTTTGGAGAAAGTTTGATTTAGCGAGTTTCTAGCACTTTTAAATTGACAGAGTGATTCAGATGTTTTAGATTTTAAGTAAGAGTTATATGCTAATGACTTTTGGGCCGTTGCTCTGGCACAATTGCCGTCAGACCGTTTTGGAGAGTTCGTTCTTTTAGTGAACTGTTGACTTGGTATGAATAGATCCATACCAGCTAGTATTAAGTCATTAATGTGGGACTGGGTAGAGTTGACATCACTAGAGAAAAAAGACTGCCATGGAACGTCAGCAAGATAATTTCTAAATCCATGCCAGTCTGCCCTGTCAAAAGTGCCATCGGGTCACCTTGACAGGTTCAGAACGGGGAGGTTAACTAATGAGGCTTTGATGAGATTGTGGTCAGAGGATCCAAGTGGTGACAGTACCTCTATCCTGTATTGATCTGGATTATTTGTCAGGAACAGATCCAAGAGATGGGCATTATGGTCAGAATTATCTGGTATTCTGGTTGGTTGCTCTACCAACTGCATGAGATTAATTGATTCTGCAAACAGCTTGCACTCTAGACCATGTGGAAGAACAAAAAAAAAAAAAAACAATAATTATAATAATGACGCAACAGATAGTGCCAGGAAGTATAGCATATGGGGAGGAATAGTGAATTGCATGGTAAATATGGGAGGTGAAGAGCTTGAATATGTTGATTGTTTTAAATATCTGAGATTTATGTGGTGTGAAAATGTACGGACATTGATAAGTTTCCTGCTTAGCATCTGTATGTCCAGTACATTAATGTTGCCAACACCCCGGCACTATTAACCCGAGGATAAGTGCTATAAAATATTTTACAGTGTCATGAAGAGAACATAAGTCCTCTTAGCGGCTAGCCAGGTCCTGACGTAGACATGACGCAAGTTCTTGGCGGTATTTTTTTTTTTTTTTTTTTTTTAATGCGTACAATTCAAGGCATAGGTTGGTCAGCCCTTTCTCTAGGGCTTAGTCGTGTATTGATAATAGTGGGAGAGTTTTTACGAGATGCCGATGGGTTTTATGGTAGATCAGAAGTTTGTTTTAAAGAAATTCAGATAGTTAAACTGTTCTCTGCCTCAGTCAGGAATCGATCTCGCGTCCTTTAGGACAGCAGACCCACTCTCTATGGATTCGGTCACCATCTTCTGCCTCAAGAATCCCGCAGTTTGCTTGACTGTGGTGGGTGGAGGGAAACACTGTCAGGGATTAGGTGGTTTATATATCCTACCGCAATTCTACATAATTATTTCATAGTCCTGGCTGTTCTCATCTTTGCATTCACAAACTCGAGTTAGGACTGTGAACTGGAACTCAAGCAATGGCTCGAACGCTAGAAAATGAAATAAAATCCTTAATATATGAGTATGATGGAAAGATAATGAATGACCTAAGAAAAAAACATACATTTACCTGTAATTTATGCCAAACTTTGGAATAGGAGTTTCCTGATTGTATGGTCTTTTCTTCTGGGTTATGAAACCTCAATGAGAGATATGATACTGCCTCCCTCCAGATTATATGGCTATTAGTTGTCAATTTGCTCTACATATATGGTACTTCATCGTTAAATCTGTTGTATCCAGCCACTAAGATACACAAGTATAATTATCAAGTTCCAATATGGCAAATTATTCAGGAAGTGATATTGTAAGACAGTAAAAAATAAAAACATTAACACGGTTTTAGGGTGTGGGTATAATATCAGGCATATGGATATAAATCGATGTGAGTATAATTCCAGGTATGCAGGTATGATTCCACGTATGTGATTAGAACTCCAGGCATGTGGTAATAATTCCAGGTATGTAGGTATGATTCCAAGTATGTGATTAGAACTCCAGGCATGTGGTAATAATTCCAGGTATGAAGGTATGATTCTAGTTAAGTAGTTCTTATTCCAGGTACGTAGGTGTAATTCCAGGAATGTTATAATTCTAGATGTTCAGATAGACTTCCAGGTATGTGGTTATAATTCCAGGTATGCTAGTATAATCCCAGTTTTGTAGGTATCAGTCTAAGTATGTGGATATAATTCGTCCCAAGTATGTGGTTATAATTCGTCCGTTTGAACACTCAATCAAGGAGCTACACGACAGGGAACCGTATGCTCATTGACATAGGAAACATCGCAGCGCCTCCTTCTAAGCGAATGACACCTAAAGATTCACTTGTATGACACAATTACTGAATATAGACTAGTTTGCATCTGTAAATTATAAAGGGATATCGTGATAAAAATAATAATAATAATAATAAATCCTCGAGAAATTTGCTACGAAACATATTTAGCCAACGATAATACGACCTAGCGGTGGGAGTTTTGAAATACAGAGGATAAATAATTTCAGTCATATTCATTATATATTTTTGGAAGAAGACTATAAGACACTGAACTTCTGGACTCTTTCTTTGTTCATCCCTTATATACAAATGTTATAAACACAGTGATATATAACAGGAAGGACAAAGAATGGAAGGTACGGCATCGTCACATGTTCCTTGTTCTTCCTAAAAAAGAAATCCGAGTTACCAGAGGAACATGCTCATGAATTTGCCAATGGATCCAGGCACGGACACAAATTGGGGGGCGGTGGCGTGACTGCCCCACCGATTACCAAAACAGACACTGACACTCCCACCTCAAACTGAGTGACGTGGCATTCAACTTTGCCACCAGAAAGAACAATTGTTTTCTCTGGATCAATATTGTCTCGGTAATTCTTGCTCTTGGTCGTTTCAGTGGTAAATGTCTGAGAGCTCTGGGTTGTAATGGTGAGAGTTTCTTTGTCGGAGGGGAAGCCACTCACTACGAAGTAAAGATGAGAGAAAATGAGATTAAAGGAACTAAATGGTTAATGTATATGTTATTTATCAAATATATTACATTAACAGAAGAGAACTAAACCAATGGCTGCTTTCCAGACATTTCCTTTAATTCAGCATTTCACACAAGAGGTAATATAAAGTGAGCAAAATGTAAATTGTTACTATTACTCAATATTCCGCTAATGTAGAGTGAACAGGATAATTATATGTTCACAGTCATCATCATCCTTATCACCCAGACCTCTTTTTTGCTTTAATGATAGGTACAGTAGGGTGTAGAATCCCAGGGGGAAAAAACATGGTATAAGAAGAAAATAATCAAAAGTCTGCCAAGTTAAATGGGCTACAATCTCACTAATTTAGCATTCAGGCCCAAGGAATCCAGACTCCACTCACACAATATGTATTCCATTAATTTATAATGAGCAAAAATATGTTACTTGTATGCAATCAGTCTATTAATGTTAAATGAATAAGGTGTAAATTGTTACTTTGCCACAGATTTCCATGTATACAGAGTGAAAAAATATGAATGGTTACTTTTACACAAGACTCCATCTATGCACAGTAAACAAAGTATAGACAACAGTATTCATAGAGCGCATACCTCAGCCAAGGCATCATCAGAGCCATATTTTTTCATAACTTTGATCTTGACATTTGACCTTTTTTGCACAGTATTGAATTATTTGTTCGTCTGAAGGGCCTCAGTCATTATACCAAATTTGTTGGTATTCTGTCCAATAGTTCTCGATAATGTTGCACTGAGAAACACACACACACACACACACACACACACACACACACACACACACATCTGAGCAAAAAAGAAAACTTGGTAAAAGCAATTATCGCTTTTTCACACTAACTTACGGCTAGAAAACACAGTGCCATCATCTCTAGTAATACATATTCTGTGTGTATGTCATATAATTATCACAAGTATAACATGCGGAGTCAACTTTTTACTTCTGCTGCATACAAAGCTCATCGTTTAATTCAAAAATATTACGCTGTGCAGTACTGTGGTGTCCTTTTTTCTTGTCAGGTCCAAACGATTTCATTCTGGCTAGATTTTTTTTTTTTTTTTTTTTTTTTACTGAAGAAGTGAGATAATTATAGTTTTCATTGACCCATTTACTACACAAAGTCGTGATAGTAAATATGTGTCGTATTAAAGGCAGCATCAATTAAATGCAGAAGCCAATCAGACTGACTGAGTAATGCTAGATAAGTCTTACTCTTTAGTCGTTAATGATCCGTTCACTCGTGGTGGTAAGAATGACCAATTTAGAGCGACAGTTCTGCCCCACGCATGACTTCCAACCCCATGAGGCGACTGGTATTTTTGGCTGAATCGCAAAACTCAAGGCTAAGGAAGCAATGCGAGCTTGTCTTATTGATGGCAAAAGTTTTGAGATAGTCCTTCTCCTCATTCGAACCATTAATTCTACTGCATCCATTCTCGTACAGAATGATGTCATCACTTATCTGCATCCCCCATCCCCTCAGACTTTTGTTATTCCATAGTTTAAAATAAATCTTCAACGCACATAAATTACTTATCCTACAACATGCATTGCATAGTGTAGCCTATACTTTCCTGTTCTACTCTCGCCTCCTGCATTTCCAACCGATCTCAACCACTCCTTTGCTCACCACCATTTGTTAACTCTCTTTGGTGGTTTCATGGCCCGGCGCAGGTCGCACGGTCGACACACATGCTTGTTCGATCATGCATGCCACCAAGAAGAATATGATGTTTATTAGCCCCGGGAACTGTGAAAATGTTTTTGTTGATATGGTTCTCATTGTTTTCGAAGCACACTCATATAAAGCAAATCCACACAAACTCTTTGCAGTATCCTTTAGAAAGCATCCCACTGTCTGGGTGCGTTTTTGGTAATGGCTTGGAAGGAAACTCTGTTATCCAGCACCATCTATGTTTACCAGTATTTAAGACAAAGCCAGGATTCCGGGGTCTTAAATCATGAGTACATGAATCTCTTGCCTATTTCACTTGGCATGGTGTTGATAGTTCTCCCTCCATCTTGCTTTCTCCTTCTTTAGCTGTTGCAGCATACCTTACACCTTCATTAGTTGGGGAACGATGTTATTATGTTGGTGGTGATCTGCCTATATAATTATTATATAATGGAAGAACAGCTAGTCTATTTTTTCCTTGTAATTATCAAGTTTCAGTAGTTAATTATGCTACTAGAATATATAAATACACCTAGAACTTTTTCAGTAATATGAAGGAAGGTTGAACACAGAACCTCTCCTTGGATCTTAAATCCACAGTGGGTATCTGCCTTATGAACCCTTGCACAGTCGTTAAGTGCGAATCTACTCTGAAAAACGAAAGCAGATATACTTGTGAATGGTATCTTGTTGGACTAAACACAATGAAAAATATAATAATAAACAGCTACTGATATAATAGCCTCTTCTTTGGTATTTTTTTAGGTGGATTTGTTCGTATTCTCGTCGGTTAAGCAGCCGCCCTAACGCCTTTTCCATTGCGATTTATTTTCGGATAAAGCTGGCTAGTGTCCATTTGCACGTTGTTTATGCAGATGATGGCGATTTTACAACTTAAGTAGCACAGAAGAGAATAAAAAGATGTAATATGCAAAATTAATCGCTAAGGAAGAGATGTTAGGGAGCTTCCTTAACCGATTACAATGCGGTACCAGGAGACAAAGGAGGAAGTTAGTGAGTGATGTAACTCTACAGTAAAATAAAGGATTTGCAGAGATATATAAACAAGCACACATCCATTATCCATTCCTTTATTAATCAAACAAGAAGGTAGAAGCTCGGGGCTAGGCTAATTAGTCCCGAGATTCGAGGCAAGTGTGACCAATTGCAAAACCCTGAGTGGCATTCTGTTACCAATAAAATTCAAACACCACTGCGATATACTCGTAAACCCTCAGAGGCCACACCTGGCTGAAGCTCCGTAACCCACTATTTCACCCGGAGTCTATTTGATTATGTGATTACTAAGCAGCGAAGTAAATGGTTTTCTGGGTTAAAGGAAACCAGTTTTATTTGTCAATAGGTATAAAGTCACCTAAAGAGATTACTACATCAGGTGAGTGGATAGTGGGCTTTATAACCGATGCA
The DNA here is from genome assembly GCF_032717465.1 of Coenobita brevimanus. Classification (NCBI taxonomy): domain Eukaryota; kingdom Metazoa; phylum Arthropoda; class Malacostraca; order Decapoda; family Coenobitidae; genus Coenobita; species Coenobita brevimanus. The sequence goes on along the minus strand of NC_137057.1, from coordinate 22,832,682 downwards.
TGAACATAAGTCAATGGAAATGCAGGGAAGGATTGCCCTTGGATCAGTTAAACCTTCCACAGTGGTGGCAACTATAGATTATATTCCAGTTAACAGCTGAAGATTTTTTGCATAGTCAGTATAGGAGTCTGAGTGTTAGTGATGGTATCTTTAACGTGCTGATGTTTGGATCCCGTGATGCTGATAGTTGGGTGGCTACCATCAACAGTGGAAGGTACTACCATGACAGTGAAATGACTACATGGTAGTAGCTGGTCATAGTCATCACTCTTGGGCAGGAAACTCGGCCACAAGCACAGTCACTTAGCGATTTTTCTCCTGAATTACTGGCCTAGATTCTCGCATTGTTACAGATCTTATTACACACTTCCACCTTCCATTTCCCATACAGCTTCCATCAAGTGCTGAGAAGTTATTACCAGGTTTTGGCATTTGGTTTAACTTGCACTCCATAGAAAGTATCAACTGTATCCTGGTCAACCCCATTACGGGGATTCTAGAGGAGGAAACACGGCGTTATTATTAAAGGAGATCATATTCAAGTGAATTTTTCATGGGAGTCGCATAGCTCTATCATATGTGAACGCAATATGTGGGAAATATGAGTGTTCTGTGCAGTTAATAATAATGATAATGTTAATAATAATAATAATAATAATAATAATAATAATAATAATAATAATGTTGCTACTGTTATTGCAGTTCTTGTTTTTGTTGCTGTTGCTCAACGCTGATCACACTTTGCCCAGCAGACCGATCAAACAAAAGTAAGCAACTGTTCCTCTGGGATTATCCTACAGGTACAATACAGTACTTTACATACACCGTGCAAGAATCAGACACCTCCCTACGGTAGACAGCTCCTCACCAGGATCGGTCCAAGGTCCTTCCCACAGCGAAGTGCGGGGAAATATAAGGTTTGACTACCAGGTGGACATTGCAGCTGTTCCATTTAGGGTGCACAACGCCACCATGTGAAGGTTGCTTGTCAGTACTAAATGAGAGAATGGACTGTCTAAGGCAGAGGTGTCAAAGTGGTGGCCAGCGGGCCAAAGGTGGCCCTCGAAGAGGAAAAGAATGGCCCGCGATCACTTAAGAAAAAACAGAAAAAGAAATAACAAACGAAAAATCTCATCAAATTTGCCATATGATCAAGTGAACAAATATTACAGCACTGTTAGGAAATATTTATTGATATTTGGATTGATAAAAGTACCATTTGAACAATTTATTGGTGAACAAACATGTCACGAAACTTTTATTAAACTATTATCAATAACTTGAAGCAGAAGTCAGTGCCACTTCAAGGGTTAGAAGGCATACCGAACTTCTCCGAAAATTTGAATAGGCTGCGGCTTTGCCGTATTATATATTATAGTTTAGGTAGACTTGGCCCTCAGACGATCAACAGAACTGCAGTGTGGCCCTCGGGAAGGACTGAATTTAACACCACTGGGGTCTGTGCTCGGTATACCTGCAATAAGTCCCAGGCTGGTCCAGCTTACTTCACCTCGCCTCCGAGTGTGTGTGTGTGTGTGTGTGTGTGTGTGTGTGTGTGTGTGTGTGTGTGTGTGTGTGTGTGTGTGTGTGTGTGTGTGTGTGTGTGTGTGTGTGTGTGTGTGTGTGTGTTGGTAATATTGTAGTCGGCAATACTATAAGATGGGGGGAGGAGAAAATTGTGAGCGTCCAGTGCGAGTGACGTTTCCGGCATGATGGCTTTTGTGTGACCTTTTCTCAGACATCACGATACATCATGAGGGGATTCTTCCACTGCAGATCCCAGTGGCGCCAGAGGCAACTGGACATGGCGCCAACTACCAACTTCGAACACAGGAAAACGTTCTCTCTCTCTCTCTCTCTCTCTCTCTTCGGCTACACTTAGTCATCCAGTCACACAAACAACATTGGAGAGAGTTCTTCGGTAAATAATTCGGCAACACCGCACTTTCACTCAGGAACTGATGAAACAGTTCGGCTAATTAAGCCAAATAAGCATCAGAAAAACCGTGTTTTGACGTTAAACCAACTGTACCTAACGAACGTTAGTGTGAACCTGTCATGATACCTTACTTTGTTTGAGGTGATGACGAAGGTGGAAGTTGCTAAGTCCTTTCTCTAGGCACGCGATCCGATGTTGCCAATATGACTGGATTGCCAGTTATATCCAGAAGAGAATAATTGCCACCCGGACACTCAGCAATGGTGTGTGGGGGTCTTATAGCTACTGGGGGGCATTGATGATTTTAATAAGGAATGTTGGTTGATGAGGGGCTGGAGAGCTGCAGCGGGTGTATGGAGCTGTGTTGGCTGCTGAGATGAAGTTGGGCAGAAAAATAATTCACCGCCCAGAAGTCTGGTGGTTCCACGAGACGGAAGAGAATTTATAACTATGCTCATTTGGAAAAGTTATTGATACGAGGTATGCAACAGTTAGGGGCCGACCTACAGTACACAGCCTTCAAGTGTAAATAGGGAGGCGGCTTATGCATACGAATATGCATAATGTTAATTAGTAATCGAGGAGAAATGATCTTTGGTTAATGCTGCATAAGGGACTTAAAGGAGGGTATACGTAATTTTTGCTGAATTTCAGTTTTCCTTTAGAATACTACAAGCAACTTTGGAATTTATACCTAGGTCCTCAGTTGTGCTGATGAGTTATGGGGATCAGGGTTACAGACACTATAAGCAATACTCTGACCGGTCCAAAAACTGAATTCTTATTCTAACAGTTTTAAGCTGGATATGCTACCTAATACGACGCTGGTCTCGTGGTTGTCCTGGTTGTAGCAGGTTTGACAAATTATCTGAAGCAAGGCTTTGGCGAGAGGACACTCTTTGTGTTGGACAGCAGATAACTGGAGAGTATCAACACCATTTTGTACTCCCTAGCATTCTATTCACAGCTGGGTCATCTATAGAGAGTCTACCTCTATGTTGGACACCAAAAATGTTGCTGGGTAGACTGTGCTTCTTTCAGTTTACATGTGTTCTAAACATAGCAGGGTCTTATCTCCATCTTGGCCAGAAAAAGAAAGGAGGATCGATCGTGCATCTTTCAATTCCCATGTGTTCTAATTGCAACTTAGTCTTTTACACCACTGCATCATCATAGCAATGATAAGGCAGAGTTTGTCAAAGTGTCAAGTTACAGGTGTCAACGCAAGGACTTCTGTGGCAGAGGGACAACGTTAGCCCACGTTTGTTGGCACTGTGTAATTCGTGTTATTGACTTTGGTATAACGATGCTGCAAGGGAACCGGCAGAACTTACAGTTCAAGCAAGCGAAGTGAACAAGAAAACTGTTAGGTAGAAGGGCGTGGATCCCTATGTACGTCAGCACCGGAATGGAGTTGTTTCGGGAACTATGTATTATTAAAGCTACAGCAGACCTATGTACATTATTTGAAAGATTATAAAAAGGCAATAATAATTACTCAAATGGTTTTCATCATTACTAGGCACCACATTTCTGATGAAAAAGAAACACACACACACACACACACACACACACACACACACACACACACACACATATATACAGGGTTTTTATCCGCCCCTGTGTGGAGTACAACTCTCATGTGTGGGGAGGCTCCCCACATACAGCTCTTCTCAATAGGGTGGAGTCAAAGGCTTTTCGTCTCATTAACCCTCCTCCTCTTACTGACTCCCTTCAACCTGTCTCTTCGCCGCACTGTTGCATCTTTATCTCTTTTCTATCGCTACTTTAGTGGTCCCTGCTTCTCTGAACTGTCTGCTTGCATTCCTCCACCTCTACGACGGGCGCGTAGCACCCGTCTGACAGCAAACTCTCATCCCTTTTCTGTCCAACTCTCTAATGCAAGAGTTAACCGTTACTCCCAGTCTTTCATTTATGCAACAGGTCAACTCTGGAACTGTCTCCCTCTGTCTGTATTTCCTGCTGCCTATGATCTCCAATCTTTCAAACGCAGTGTGTCCAGGCATCTCAAAATGATCGGATCTTGAATTTGGCTCTCCATTGTATTATGTTTTTCTCTTGGAGGGAACTGTTACTGCGGGCTCATGGCCTTTGGTTCCTTCTTCCTCGCATAAAATATATATATATATATATATATATATATATATATATATATATTTATATATATGGACAAATGTGTTATTTTGAAGACTATTAATGTTCCAGCGGATCTAAACACATAGATGGGAACCTTGTTAAAAGCAGAAAATGTTATGTGACTTTTCACTAAATTCACTACAAATTTCTGAAGAAAAGTAAAAAAAGCACCAAACTGAGCAGCAAACAGCACTGGAACTGTGTTATTTCGGAAATCATTAAAGTTGTAGGGGATATATGAACACCTTTGAAAAAAAACGTATGAAAATGTAATACCTATTACTTAGCAGAATTTCTCAACATCGCCCCTACATCTCCCCCCCGCCCCAAAAAAAAAAAAAATACCGATGATATATTATTATATTATCTTTAAAATTATTAGAGCTACAGCGAACTCACAGAAACTGTTGAAAAGTTGATGGAACGTAATAGGTGTTATGCACCTGTTCCCACGTCGCCAGTATTCCACTGAAAAAAGCGAAACATTGCCCTGAACACAGAAACTGAATCAAGTGTTTGACCTGCTATGCTTTGACATGATGGTATGCACATTCTGAAATAAGACAGTTTATTATGAAAATTTCATGAAGATCAGGCAAGTAAGAAGGCACACTTTCGCTCGTTCAAACACATTCCACACTTTCGAGCATGGACGCCTATAGCTTTCTTCTTCACAATCACAGTCACCTCTGACTTTGAAGTTCTTGTATGATGTTCAGAGTTCATTCACGATTCTGGAAACCTTTAGTAGTTCGCAGACAAAGTTCACGATCTGTCCTGGAGGCCAAAGTTTAGATGAATCCCTCTAGGGTTAGGAAATTAGCCAAACACAGTCTATTTTCCCATATATATATATATATATATATATATATATATATATATATATATATATATATATATATATATATATATATATATAGTGTGTGTGTGTGTGTGTGTGTGTGTGATACACACACACACACACACACACACACACACACACACACACACACATATTCTGTCCACCTGCACATGTGTCAAATCTATGGGTATAACCGCATTAGTGTACTTTTCAGATTTCACTGAACTCATGAGTTGGCCTAAGTAGCAGGTACCAATAAAAATAAGTAAATACAATAGTAAAGTGTAATATGTAAGTTATATCCCACAGAAGATGCTAGAAAACCTACCAAGCCAAGCCGTAAACAGTGCCAGGTGAGTAGGGACGAGAGATGAGCCTTAGTGTATGTGGTGAGGTGGACGGGTGTGGCAGGATGGGGTGCTTCTTGCTGATCTTGTGTATTGTGGCTACCATCGTCACCGCCAAGCCAGGTCAGTTACAGCCACAGTGAGTTGTACATGCACACACCAGCCTTCATATACATCTTGCAAAATTATCATTCAGTTGAGTAATTGGCAAACCTTGTTTCATACCAGACGCAACACATGTATTGTATAATATATTACTAATGTAGAAAATATCATAGAGTACACGTAAATTTCATCAAGAATACGAAGTGGATATAATGATATTTATAATATTTATTATCATAATGACAGTAATGGAAAGACCATGACTGATTCTCTGCAAAATTGGGCCTATCCGCTAGTAGGGACGGATGAGTTAGCGACAACTCTTTGGTACTTTGTTAATAATTACAGTAATTAACAAATTCACTTCTGTTACATTTTTCGTTTATTCTTGTTACACCCAAACGATACTGTTCACTTCAGGATAGACCTTCCACACTGGTAGTGGCTAGACGTAGCCTTCACAAACGTCTTCACGACGAGGAGGATCTGCTTAGCTTAGGAAAACATCTGGCAAGAGCGAAAGCAAGATGAAAAAGATGTTTTTGAGCTAAAGGGGCTAACAATGTCTTCGTTGTACAGTAATCGCCAATTTTCTGCATTTTATGGTCTATGATAACAGCTGGTAATAAAAAACATGGTGTTATGTACAGTACGTGCGTAGATATAGATGAGAAGATTCATTACAGAAATCATTATCTCAAATTTTTTTTCCCTAATTCATGGGATGGTCAGGATCCTGAAATAGGAGCAGGAAAGACGAAAGGTAAGAGAATTACTAAGTGCCCAATTAAATATAACACTAGGTAAAAGAAGACTACATTATGTTTTGAGTAAATGTGAGTGTCTGAGTGTGTCTCTAAGTGTAAGTATGGTTGTCAGAGTGAATGTAAGTTTAAGGTTAAATGTGAGTGTGATTATAAGTGTCAGTATCAGTGACTGTCAATGTCAATGTAAGTCTATGTGAATATGAGTCTCTTAGTGTGAGCGTCAATGTGAGTGTGAGTGGAAAAGTAGATGTGAGCGTAGTGTGACTAAATATTAGTGTAGGTATAAGTGTACAGTGAGTGTATGTGAGGGAGTGTAGCTGTGGGGGTTTGTGTAGCCAGGACAGGAAGCTGATATATCTGTTATCGTATCTATCACAAGCTCTCTTCCTGTCCTTTCCCCCCACCCTCCCTCTCTCTCTCTCTCTCTCTCTCTCTCTCTCTCTCTCTCTCTCTTTCTCTGTATATATATATATATATATATATAATGTACTGATTATATATACAATATTTACAATGTTATTTTTTCTTATCCATGATATAACAGCATGTACCATCCATCAGTAAATAGCATTTGCCAGTGTATTCTTCTTATTGATGTACGATTCATATTCAGCTTAGAAAAGACACAGGTGTTGCATCTAGCCTTAATTGGTGATGTCGCCACTGGCTGTTGTCCTAAGCTGAATGGGACTGTCTAGGAGCAACAAAGGGCAAAACAGAATAATGGTCTCACGTCGATTTATTTGCCATTAACACTTTCAATTTTCCCATTTACTCGTATGTTATTTACTTATTCCATCAGCGATATAATTTGCATATAACAACATACAGTACAAGAGAACAGTAATGTGCCATGTCCATAAATAAACTGGTGGGGAAGAGGTGTTAGGGAGCTTCCTTAGTCGACGAGAATTCGGACCTTGGAGTTAACTTAAGTAGACTGACTGCAGCAAGAATCAAGTGAAAACTACGTCATAAGGTATATAGGGTGAAAATCCGACTTTGGGCATAAGTATGATGTAGTCCGTTCCCCGAGGCCTGGCGGAGCTCCTGTAGGTGCCACATATCTTCAACATGTCACTGCTTCACGAACATGTCACCACTTCAGCTCTAATGCCCACCGTCCACATTTCATACCTGATCGAGCTGCCTAATTTAGGACTGGCGTAATGCAACAATGGGAGTACTGTTGTGGCACGTGAGTCTTGGGGAAGATCAGGAGCGTCTGTTTTAATGAAGCTAAAATAATCAGACTGTACCCTGCCCCAGTCTGGCACAGAACGCGGGTCATTTACAACAGAAACAAGATTAACAACACCTGATTTACAACTGTTTACTTGATTTATAACCCCGTCTGTCTGGTAATGTATATATATATATTTTATTTTTTATGTGAGGAAGAAGGAACCAAAGGCAACGAGCCTGCAAAACCATTCCTTCCAAGAGAAAAACAAAATATAAGAGAGAGCCAAATTCAAGATCCTATCATTTCCAGATGCCTGGACACACTGCGTTTGAAAAACTGGAGATCATAGGAAGTAGGAAATACAGACAGAGGGAGACAGTTCCAGAGTTGACCTGTTGCATAAATGAAGGACTGGGAGTAACGGTTAACTCTTGCATTAGAAAGTTGGACAGAAAAGGGATGAGAGTTCGCTACCTAGACGGGTGCTACGCGTCCGTCTTAGGGGTGGAGGAATGGATGCAGACAGTTCAGAGGAGCAGTGACCATTAAAGTAGCGATAGAAAAGAGATAAAGATGCAACAGTGCGGCGAAGAGACAAAGGTTGAAGGGAGTCAGTAAGAGGAGGAGAGTTAATGAGACGAAAAGCCTTTGACTCCACCCTATTGAGAAGAGCTGTATGTGGGGAGCCTCCCCACACATGAGAGTTGTACTCTACACAGGGGCGGATAAAACCCCTGTATAGAGTCAACAATTGTGCAGGGGTAAAGAAGGAACGGAGTCAGCTTAGCACACCCAATCTCTTGGAAGCAGATTTTACAAGAGATGTAATATGATCTTTCCAAGACAAGTCCCGAGTAAATGAAACCCCAAGCATGTTCAAGGATGATGAAGGATTAAGCTGAATATTATCAAACATTAGTGGGTATATCTGTGGAAGATTTTGTCGGGTTGATAGGTGCAAAAACTGAGTCTTTGATGCATTAAAAACAACAAGATCATTTTTAACCCAGTTAGAGATATGAGCCAAGTCAGACATTAGGTGTGCCATAGCCTCATCCCTTGTTTGTTGAAGTAACTGCTGAGATGGACGTTGCGGGAATCGTATGGAAAGGTGAAGGGTGGAGTCATCAGCGTATGAGTGGATAGGGTTAGATGTACAACGTAGAAGGTCAGTGATGAATAAAAGGGAGAGAGTTGGTGATAGGACAGAGCCCTGAGGAACACCACTGTTAATAGATCTAGGAGAAGAACGATGGCCGTCTACGACAGTGGCTATAGAACGACCAGAAAGGAAGCTAGAGATGAAGGCACAGATAGAAGGATAGAAACCGTAAGAGGGCAGTTTGGAAATTGAAGATTTATGCCAGACTCGATCGAAAGCCTTAGAGATGTCAAGTGCAATGGCAAAGCTTTCGCCAAAGTCCCGAAAGGAGGATGACCAGGAGTCTGAAAGGTAGGTGAGAAGATCGCCGGTGGAGAGTCCCTGACGGAACCCATACTGACAATCAGAAAGAAGGTTGTGATAGGAAAGATGCTTTAAAATATTTCTATTAAGAACAGACTCGAAAACTTTTGAGATAAAGGATGTTAAAGCAATTGGACGATAGTTAGAGGGTTGGGAATGGTCACCCTTCTTTGGGACTGGCTGAATGAGAGCAAACTTCCAGCAAGAAGGAAAGGTACAAGTTGACAGACAAAGGCGAAAGAGTTTGCCTAGGCAGGGTGTAAGCACAGAAGCACAGTTCTTGAGAACAACAGGAGGGACTCCATCAGGCCCATATGCCTTATTAGTACTGAGGCCTGTGACAGCAGAAAATACATCAGCTGAAGAAATTTTAATGTCAGCCATGAAGAAGTCAGAGGGGGGATGTGATGGAGGAACAGCACCGGAATCGTCTAAGATGGAATTGGAGAAGAAAGTCTGAGCGAAGAGATCTGCTTATCAGTAGAAGAAATAGCTACAGAGCCATCAGAGTAGAAAAGAGGAGGGAAGGATGATGAGGTAAAGTTGTTAGAAAGGTTTTTGGCAAGGTGCCAGAAGGAGCGGGAAGAATTCGAGTTAGAGAGTTGAGAGCACTTAGTACGGATGAAAATATTTTTAGCAGAGCGAAGAACAGACTTAGCACAATTCCGGGCTGAAACATATAAAAGATGTGATTCAGGGGTGGGTTGGCTCTGGTACCTTTTATAGGCCCTCTCCTTGTTGCGGACAGCATTAGAACAAGCGTGATTAAACCAAGGCTTTCGTGCATTAGTCAAAGGATATGAGAAAGGAATGTATGCTTCCATGCCTGAAAGAATAACCTCTGTAATGCGCAAGGCACACCCAGATGGCTCCCGGCCATGGAAGCAATAATCATTCCAGGGAAAATCAAAGAAGTACTGCCTGAGGGCATCCCAGTCCGCAGCTCCAAAGTGGCACAGACGACGTTTCTTTGGAGGGTCAGCAGGCTGTACTGGAGCAATAGAACAGGTTAAGGTGGTAAGGTTGTGCTCGGAGGAGCCCAACGGAGAGAAAAGATTAACAGTGTAAGCAGAAGGATTAGTTGTAAGGAAGAGGTCAAGTATGTTGGAATTCTCTCCAAGGCGATCAGGGATACGGGTAGGGTGCTGTACAAGCTGCTCTAGGTCATTAAGGACAGAAAAGGTGTAGGCTTGTTCACCAGGTGGATCAGTGAAAGGAGAGGAGAGACAAAGGTGGTGGTGAACATTGAAATCTCCTAGAATGGAGACTTCAGAGAAAGGAGAAATGGAGAGAATGTGTTCCATCGTAGAAGTAAGATAGTCGAAGAATTTTTGATAGTCAGTAGAATTAGGGGATAAGTAAACAGCACATATATTTAGTCAGAGAATGACAGGAAAGCGGAAGCCAGAGTGTAGAGAATTCAGAAGAATCAAGTTCAGGAACACGAGAGCAAGATAAGTTGTTGCGTATATATACACAACAGCCACCTTTGGCTTTGAAATGAGTATAGAGAAAGTAGGAGGATACAGAAAAGGGTTTGCTGTCAGTTGCCTCAGACAGCTGAGTCTCAGTTAGAAAAAGAAGGTGAGGTTTAGAGAAGGAGAGGTGGTGCTCAACAGAGCGAAAGTTAGAGGAAAGGCCACGAATGTTGCAGAAATGAAGAAGAAGAGAGTCAGACAGTGGTTCCAGGCATCTTGAGTCGTCACCGGGAGAGGGGCAGAAGGTGGGGGCATTTATGGTCCCCCCCCTTGGGGACTCCAAGGCTATGTTATTCGATGCCATTTTTTCTTTTTAAATTTTGAAAAGGAAGTGTGGTGTGTACTGTGCATGTAGTTTGGTGTTGATAGTTAGAGAAACTTGTACTGGAGAGCATGCTGGCCTACTCTCTGTGTTACTGAGACACTGAAAAAGTTCAGCAAAGGGGGATGGTCGGGACCTAGTCCCGAGGGCTGATGAAACGGGAGCTCCAGCTCTCCCTATCATCAGCTTTCCATCCACATTGGGAGTACTGCCCTGCTCGACTGGTGCTATAGTTTTTGTTATCTCCAAACAGTTTTATTCGGTTATAGAGAGGTTTTGTCTTATTTCAGAGGTTAAACAAGACTTTCATTTACTTCTTCACTGCAAATGGTCTCAACAAATCGTGTGTAGGTAGCAAGAGTATATTACAAAAAATACATCATCGATTGAAAGGGTGATGGCCAGACATGACCTAAAATTTCACCACTTACGTGCTATGATGAACGAGTATTTTCATTTTACCCAGACCACCACAATACTTTAAATCTGGAAAGACCTTTAATGGTAAGAATACTGAAGGCTAAATTTTACCACTTATTGCTTGGGATGAATCTTTGTCGCACGAATCTAACAGTGTCTGAGTCAACGGAATGAAGTGGTTAATGAAACTACATATATTGTCTATTACGTAGAGAGTTAATAGAGAAAACATTGTGTAAGGAGAGAGAGAAAGAATTTGTACATCACAGGAAACTTCTCATGCAAGCGTAAAAAAATGATAAAAGGAACTGTGAGATAGGCTATCAATTCCGCTGATAAAGGTTGTGTTATGTTTAAGTAATGTTACAGTCTCGTAAGTGAAATGTGCGAACATGGTCCGAGTGCAGATGAATGCTTTTGGAAGGACTAACACTTTTGAGAAACAAAAGACTACTGCTAATACTATTACTACTACTACTACTACTCCTAGGTATTCCCTTGTCTGTTGTATAGCATCCACACTAGCATTGGATAGTTTTATTTCAAGGGCGCCTTGTATTAGTCAAAGCTAAATGTAACCCCCCCCAGGGCGACAGATCTCCCCTCAGCTGTTTGGAGACAGCAACAATAAATTACACTAGGTCACTAGGTTCGAGGGGGTGCAGAAAAAGTGTGTGTGTGTGTGTGTGTGTGTGTGTGTGTGTGTGTGTGTGTGTGTGTGTGTGTGTGTGTGTGTGCGCTTACTCCCTGAATTCCACGGCCTACTCTTCTGTTTTGCTGCTGAATATACCCGAATTAGGAATGAATTCTCCTATTGAAATAGTGAGTAAAGGAAATACAGTATATTAACCCTCTACAGTAGATTGAAAATACTCACCTAAGCCAAAAAAAAAAAAAAAAAAAAAAAGAAAGTGGCGATGGCAATGACAGTATAATAATGACAAACTTGGTCTGAAGTGTTTGATTGTGGCTGCGATTTCTTAGGATTAGAGTAAATCATTTGTGTAAGCTGGAACAGACTACAACTTTATTATTATTATTATTATTATTATTATTATTATTATTATTATTATTAACACACTGAGGTGGTTTGGCCATGTGGAGAGGATGGGGGGTGAAAGACTGACGAAGAGAGTGTATGTGAGTGAGGTGGAAGGGGGAAGAGGGAGGGGAAGGCCGAGGATGAGATGGAGGGATGGGGTGGAGAGGTATATGAGAGAGGGGGGTGTGAGTTGGGAGCAGGGCAGTGAAATGGCGGGGGACAGGGCGATTTGGAGGCGATTTGTTTGTTGCCACCCCAAACAGGATTGAGGCGTCTGGCAATAGATAGATAGATAGATTAATATTATTAGTATTAGTATTATTACACTACTACTACTACTACTACTACTACTACTACCACCACTACTACTGCATCTGCTGCTGCTGCTGCTACTACTTCTACTACTACTATTACAACTACTACTACTACTACTATTACTACTATTACCATTATTATTATTTTTTTATTATTATTATACAAAATTGATAGTAATGGTTTTAGCACCTTTATTCGAATGACTTTTATTCATCTTATTCTTGGACGATTTATTTAGTAAAGGAAGACCATCTGAAGTGGAGGTTAATGATAAATCTATCCCTCAAGTTCCAAGAGCCTCCTGTATACTTATAAAAACTTATGGCAATTGTAAACGTAAAATTACAAGAGATTTATAGGATTCGAAGAGTTAACTGGTTTATTGTTTTACTTGTTATAGGTGGGGGCGCAGTCAGTTTTTTAACATTAGCCAAAATATACATAAAGGCAGTGTAAGATGTTCGTAGTTAAAGGTTTCATACGTGTATGTAACTGTATTGGTTTATGTATAATCGTTCAAACACATCCACAGTGAAGACAACGCTGTAACCTTTTTTTTTTTCTTCTTCTTAACTTGGCCGTGGTTTTCTTCGTTTTGCAGCTTTTCATTGTAGCTGATTGGCAGAAAAGACAATGTTACGGCTCCACGTCCTTTCCATGACACTTCTTTGAGACCAGCATCATAATGTAATGTTAACCTATATTTACGATGGAGAGATGACAATTTTAGGCAGAGTAAAAGGTAAATACTATTTCGTACAGCTATCGTCAGACTATTTTATTCCTTTCGAAGTAAGTCCTTGGTGGTTGGTAGTTCGGATACTGTGACAATAAACTCTCTCATGGTCGGCCTAACTCTATTATTGTACTTCAACGAGATGATTTTACTCGTATTCAGCTGAGAGTAAGAGGAGCCTAGGTGTGTTTATCAGTGTAGTGACGTCTGAGATTAATCATGTTTCTCAAACGTGATTTTATTCAATAAAGGGCAGCTTACTGTTGTACCTGTAGTAAGTGTAACCACAGGCTCATCTAAACGTGAACCCAATGGACGGTAGGCCCAAGTTGTCCTTATTCTACATTCCACAATACTGTCTTTTGAGGATAGGGAAAGGAATGACGGACGTTTGTGTAACCATGCAGGTCCACAGCACGTCATATCGTGGTCACATAAAGGTATCCCTCTCCAGCACTAAGCTCACTGCAAAAGTGGAGAGTCCTTAAAAGTTCTATTTATCCTTCCCAGGACAAAAATTCTAAACAAAATGCACTTACCGTGAGGCATGAGACACCGAGAGTAACACTAAAATCACTCCTTTGAATTTAACCCTTTTGCTGCGAGTTTCCTGTTCAATACTTAACTTTAGGCAGTGGTTAGGATTACGGCAGCTGCTGCTAAATTCTAACTGTCGTAATCCTAACTACTTCCATTTTACGACAGCCGTAACCTAACCTAACCTAACCTAACCATTTCTAACCAACTAAATTACCAAACATAACCGCTAAATTCTAGCTGCAGTAATCCTAACCACTTTCCTAAATTTAATATACATCAGACAGTTATACTATGCTTATGAAAAACATAGCGCATCAAAAATAACCTCTCTCGATAGATAGATAAATAGATAGATAGATAGACATATACCATCCACCCATCATCCACTCCTATGTTGCCCCATGGAGAAGCGAAGGAGCCAGGGGTGAGGCAAGGTGGTCCTGACGTTTAAGGTGAGAGTGACCAGCCTCACTCATCCCTGAGTGGCATAACTCGAGCAATAAACCCCAACCATCCTTTGGACATAAACCTACACAGGCTCCATCCGACTGGAGCGCCTTAATTACCCAATAAACCACCAGGCGCCATAATTTGGTTATATGGTTACCACCCAGCGTAGTAAATGGTTTCCTGGTGTACAGGAAACAATTTGGCTTCTCAACCCATAGGCAGAAGGAAGAGGAAAGAATGAAGATAACAAAGACGGAAAAAGAAGGAAAGGAGAGAGGAAAGGGCAGACACCCGAAGCAGCACTACATTGAGTGAATGGTTGGTGCGGGCCCCCAACTACCACTGTATATATATATATATATATATATATATATATATATATATATATATATATATATATATATATATATATATATATATATATATATATATATATATATAAGAGAGAGAGAGAGAGAGAGAGAGAGAGAAAATAACTCCACGTTTACTCCTCTTACGATATATTATGTAAAACGGCTGTTATCAGTGTTGCTCTAGGAAGAGAATGGGACTCGGCGCTGGCTCACACACACACACACACACACACACACACACACACACACACACACACACACACACAAGCTGCTCTCAATCTCACGTGATTATCAGCTGAGCCGAATCGTCTGATATTAGCTGAAGTAGCATACTATCTATCTATCTATCTATTGCCAGACGCCTCAATCCCGTTTGGGGTGGCCACAGACAAATCGCTTCCAAGTCACCCTGTCCCCCGCCATTTCACTGCCCTGCTCCCAACTCACCCCCCCCTCTCTCATATACCTCTCCACCCCATCCCTCCATCTCATCCTCGGCCTCCCCCTCCATCTTCCCTCCTCCACCCCACTCACATATACTCTCTTCGTCAGTCTTTCACCCTCCATCCTCTCCACATGGCCAAACCACCTCAGTGTGTTCCTCATAACGCTTCCTATCACATCCACATCCACACCACAACGCTCCTTTATATCCTCATTCGTCAGCCTGTCTCTCCATGTGACTCCACAGGCTCCTCTTAAATAACTCATTTCCACTGCTCTCACTCTTGACTTGTGTCCTTCCAACAACGTCCAAGCTTCACTTCCGTACGTTAGAGTTGGTATCACAATACTGTCATGTAGTAACTTTTTCCCTTCCATGCTCACTTCCCTGTTTCTTATCACTGCTTTCAAAGAACCTGCAACCTTTCTTCCCTGCTGTACCCTTTCAAGCACTTCACCCTCCAAACCTCCATCCTTACTCATCACACTACCCAAGTACTTAAACGTACTCACATTTTCCAATTCCTCACCATCCAACCTCGCTGTCCATTCACTGACTTCACGTCTCTCAAAGACCATCACTTTACTCTTCCCTACATTCACCTTTAGATTCCGTTTCTTACACACTCTCCCAAACTCATCCACCAAGCCTTGCAGCTCCCCTTCGTCTTCACTCAACAACACAGTATCATCTGCAAACAACAGTACAGGGAGTTTCCAAACACTATCCTCTCTCACCAGGGCCACTCCAACATCCACTACCCTACCTTGTACCTCTTTATTTCCCCATCCCTGTACAGATTGAACAACCATGGAGACATGACACATCCCTGTTTCAACCCAACCTTCAAAGAGAAAAATTCACTTAGTTCACCATCTACACGCACTGCAACCTTTGCACCATCGTACATACTCTTCACAGCATTCAACAACTTCCCATCTACTCCATATATTCTTAACACTTTCCACAATCCTTGTCTATCCACCCTGTCATATGCTTTCTCCAAATCCATGAAAGCCGCATACAACTTCTTTCCCTTCTCTAGAAACTTTTCCACTACAGATCTAAGAATGAATATCTGATCTACACAACCTTTTCCCTTCCTAAAGCCTCCCTGTTCTTCTCCAACTAATTTCTCTGTTCTTTCTCTATCTCTGTCAATAAGAATCCTACCATACACTTTTCCTGTTATACTAAGAAGACAAATGCCCCTATGATTACCACACAGTTCTTTTTCCCATTTTCCTTTGTACAAGGGAATAATTATACCTGACTTCCAATCCTCTGGGACTCAACCTTCCTCCCAGGCCAATCTGCACATCTTCCACATCCATTCTACTACTGTCTCTCCCCCATGCTTCAGCATTTCACCACACACTCCATCAATTCCTGGGGCTTTCCCCGATTTAACTTTCTTCATTGCTTCCACAACTTCTATCATACTGATTTCTTCCTGTCTTCTCACCTACCTCCTTCTCCCAGCCATTCCCCAGCCACTTATACTCGCATTACTTCCATCCTCTATGTTCAACAATTCCTTAAAGTGTTCTCTCCATCTGCTCACTTTTTCTCCCTTCTCCACTAGCAATCTACCATTTTTATCTTTCACTCCCTTGCTAACTTCATTTCCACCCTGTCTTACTCTTTTCACCTCTTTCCAGAACATTTTCTTACAGTCCCTCCACTTTACACTCAAGTTCCTTCTAAACTCCTCATCCACTCTCTTCTTACTCTCTCTTACTAATCTTTTCACCTCTCTCTTTCTTTCTACATACAACTCTCTCTTCCGCCTCTCAACTTCTTCCACGGCCTTATTTCTCATCCATTCATTGTATGCTTTCTTCTTTTGTGCCACAGCCTGTCTTACCTCTTCAGTCCACCACGCTGTTCCTTGCACCCCTCTCCGCCTTCTCTTCCTTCCACACACCACATCACATGCTGCACATATTTCTTCTGTAAATATCCTACAGACACCTTCCACGTCTCCCATCTGCTCCAATTCATATTTGCCCAATCGTTCCTCCACTTCTCTCTTATACTCTGCCTTTTTCTCATCCTCTTGTAACCTTTCCACTCTCCTTGCAACTTCTCCCTCCTCTCGTCTTTCCCTTCTTCTATTCCTCCATCTTACTTGAATTTTAATTCTGGCCACCACCAAGTAGTGGTCAGAAAGTCCACTCCCCCAACCTCTATAAACTCTTGCATCCATTACACATCTTCGCATCCTTTCATCCACACACACACATAATCAATCATTGCCTTCCTTTCATTCAGTTCACCACCCACCCTTCTCATGACTCGCCATGTATACCTGTGGATCATTTTATGCCTGAAGAGGGTATTGGCTATCACCAACCACCTCCCAGCACAAATGTCCACTAACGCACTCCCATTCTCATCTATCTCAGCAGGCACACCCAACTCACCAACTATTCCATCCACCTTCACATTCCCACCTTTACCATTCACATCACCGATCAAAAACACTCCCTCATTCCTTCCAAACTTTTCCATGCACACTTCTACATTTGTCCAGAACTCTTCTCTCACTTTTCTAGCACGATCATGCGTTGGCGCATACACACACACAATCGCCCACATTTGTATTCCAACTTTCAACTTTACCCACACAATCCTTGACCCAACTGATCCATACTGTCTTATGCTCTTCTTCCATCTTTTACTCACAACTATACATACTCCTTCCTTTGCCCTCTCATTCTCACCTACTCCTGCACATATACCCCATCCATACTCCCATTCTCTCACACTTTCTCCTCTCCATTTTGTTTCAGTTATTCCACATACATCCACTTTCGCACCCTCAAGCACCTGGACAATCTCTCTCTCTTTCACCTCATCATTCGCTCCTCTTACATTCCACGTATCCATTACCAAGTCCTTTGTCCGGTCCTTGGTCGTCATCGTTTGGTCAGTCCTTGTCCGAGGCTTCTTGTTTGTTTTTTAGTTAGTTGTTTTCCGGGGAGGGGCACTAACCCTCTGCCAACCCTTTTAGTCGCCTTCTACGACAAGCAGGGATACTGGGGGAGTATTCTTGAAAAAAAAAAAAAACACTACCCCCAGGGGGTTAGCATACTAGAATTGTCCAAATCAAAAGGGTAAATGGTGTGGTATTAACTATTTGACTTCTATGGCTGTCAGCTTAATACAGTGTCTGAAGAGAAAAAAAATACAAATATTTCCCCAGACGGAAGGTGTTAATGGCTCGTGATCATATAACTGACCGATATAAATCTACTCTCTCCTACCCGATAGTAGCTAGTTCTTTAATTTCCTCCTCCTCCTTTTTCTTCGCCTCCTCCTCTTCCTCCATCTTCTACTATCTCTCCATTTCTTCTTCCTCCTCCTTCTCATCCTCTTCCTCCTCCCCTCAGGGTGAAGGCCTGATTTCCACCCATCACGAGTCATTATGTACGGGAAGACTGGGATTCGCCAGTGCCTTGTTTCCAATTTTTATGACCCTCGTGCAGGCAGTGGGCCCAGATCTAAGTCTTCTATTTCTCTCCAGCTGAAGACTTCACCTCCCTGGAGAATTCACAAGACAATGGTGATCCTTGGACACGCAATCTCCTTCCCAGCCTCCCCGAAGATGGTGGTGGATCCCCTTGGCTTCCATTCCTGCCACTTGGCTTCCATCGCCCCGTCTTACCAGAAATCCAGGTAATAAATAAATACGTGTATGAAAAAATTCAAATAATTAAAACAGTGTCTTGTCGTCATACTGACATGATTTTATGAATTCGGAAAAACTGATTCTACGTTTGGAAAAATTGCTTTACTGGAGAGATAACAGCTTTGACGACCCGGGCTTTATTCAGATATCTGTGAAGGCTCTAGGTCTGGCCGGAACTGTTGTATCTACCCACAATAGCAACTTTTCGAAATGACTGTTTAATACTTTCATCAGGAAACAAAACAAAAAGTTAATGCACGAGTGTAAACCTCTTTCGCTAAGATAACACGCGTGTTTTTATCTTACTATTCCTAGGTGCAGGCAACATTATCCAATGCAGGAAGGATCCGTAGAGGTGAAGGGGATGGTTAAGGCTACAGTTAATAGCCTACCTCCAGTTCACTGGTCCACTGTACAGTAGGTAAATGAAAAGGCAGGTAGAGTAGGCGAACAAAATACTCATCTGCTTCATCGTCATCATTACCATCATCATCATTATACATCATCCCGACCTCTATTCCCACCTTTGGACTGGGTAAGATTAAATTAAAGTGATATATATCGTCAGGGTGTGTGAAGCTGTTTGTTTCGCGTAGGACGTTTTGGCCTCAGGGAATGGAACGTCCAGCGGAAATGTCGGGCGGGAGAGAGACATACGTTTGAGCTTGGATTCGTTATTTTCTCGAACGTTTCGGACTTCACGGAATCCATCTTCAAAGAATGTGAACAGGAAGTCACAGCCGAGATATTTATACCCATGGAAATTCCCTCCTCCTTCTCGTGTCGCATCCTGATTGGCTACCATTAAGAAAATTCCGTCGTCCTACCCCACCCCTGATTACGACATTAGTGCTATCATTCTTGTATATCTACTAGGCTGAAGAATTCCTCCCAATGGATAGTTACATTTTTTACGTCAGTGTGAGCTGCTTCTAACATTTTACTCATTTGTATATTCAGTTCTCTCTCAGTGACTGGAGCTTCATACCACTTGGGCAAAACTTGACTGTGCTGATCTATGTACAACACTGGGGAATCAGATACCTTGTGACACTGCATATCTGCTATGTGTTCCGCTATCCTTGTACCCATTCCTCGTCCTGTTTCCTCTATGTACGTTTTTGAGCTTCTACTGCACGGTATGCTGTTCCAACTTTTTTCTACCTCTCACTTTTGTTTTGACCATTTCTTCTGTTTTGCGTCCTGAGGATGCTGCAATCCTAAGGCCTGCTTTCTGTATGTACTTGACGATAGCCGGAGATTTGGATGAGTTGAGAAGCAATAAATATCTTGTATTGTCATCGTTTGATTGAACACTGACATTATATATTTTCTTTTTAATGATATCAGTCGCCTTCCTTTTTAGCTTAAACAACATACCTACAGGATAGTATAGCCCCAGAAAAAGATGGATAAAGACAAAAAATCTTACGACTCAAGCTGGGCTAACACAGTTCTTACGTGGGAGGCCACACAACGTCCCTAGCACTCCTTACGTAATAGAAAAACCTCCTGCCACCTCTTTGCTTTCAACCATGGCGCGTTAATCATTTCACTTTCTTAGCATACTAGAATTCGGGATTATCATATTTTTTTATGGTATACTGTTGTTTGTTTCCTCTTCACACACCTGCACAGCTGACTCTACAT